>NC_045706.1:58599415-58899415 GCF_009834535.1 Camelus ferus | reverse complement strand
CCCATAATTCAAAAAAAAATTCCCCAAGAATCAATCTGCAAGAGATCCAACTTGATGGAAATTGGACAAAAACACAAACACAAGAAAGGAAACATAGATGATTCTTGAATATATGAAAGATATTTAACTCTATTAAAAATTCGGGAAGTGGAAATTAAAGTCCAGTGATGTACCAATTCATACTCACCAGACTGACAAATATTAGGAAGCCCTATGATATCAGGTGCAGGGAAGGCAGCAGAACCACGGGAACTCTCTTTACCACACATGATTATTAGTACTTTGGTACTAATCACTTTGGAAATTTGGTGCTACCTAGTCAGTTTGAACATACTCTTCTTCTCCTATGGAGCAATTCTAATTCTGGAGAAAATCTTAAATAGAGAAATATCTTAAAGGAGTGTACCAAGATGCAACAGGCAAGAAAAATGAACATAGAAGCTCTGTTCCTAATAGCAAGCAAGCAAATACATTCAAATTGTCATCACTAGAGGATGCATACATTCTGGCAGCATCACAAATGCAGCCGTGTGCGGCGATGAAAATGGATAAACTAGAGCTGCATCTATCACCGTGAATAGATCACAAAAACTCAGCGTGAAGCCCGGTGGGTTTTAGACATTGGTGAGCACTGGAATTATCAGGAGAGCTAATGGAGAACACAGAGGCCTTCTTGTTGAAAAGGGCCAGGACCTGGACCTCTGGAATTGTCAGTTCCCCAGGTGAGCCTGATCAAAAACAAAGTTTGAGAACCACTGTGTTTAAACACAGTTGCAAGAGGCACGCAGACTATTTGGCTTACCCAAAGCTAAATGAAACATACAAGACTAAGAGATACATTATTTAGGTCACGTACATAAGTCAGAGCAGGACAAAGGCAGCTCCTGGGGAGAAGGAAGCAGTAAGCATTTGGGGAGGAGGCATCCAACCAAGATGCAGGTGACATTTCATTCCTTAGCTTGATGGAAGGTCCACGGAAATCATTTTATTACTCATACTTTATGTAAGGCTTGTGCATTAAGATACGTTACACAATACAAACTTAAAAAATAATAAAATCAGCAGGATTTATCTTGAGTCTGCGCACTTCAGGACTGCCGGGACATCTGAGTGTGATGTGTTACTGTTTCACTGCTGCCTTGCTGACTGTGAGGTCAGTGCAGGTGACACAGTATATATACAGTGTCTCGCTTCTGCTCATCATCAGCACTGTCTGCAAGGAATGTTCAGCTGGGACAAAGGGAAAGTTCGTTCTCTAAGCGGGTTGTGTAAATTGGCTGCTTGGATTGCCTTCTGCATACTTAGGAAGGCCCAGAGCTTCACAGTGGTCCAGAGGCTGGCCTGATGTGCAGCCTGAAGGCAGTGTTTGACAGCAGTGAGCAGGCTGTGTGCATCCCAGTGGGACGGAGGGGACCCAGAAAGGGCCTGGCATGGAGCTGGCTTGGAAGGCAGGCTTGGAAATCTCCAAAGGGAAGGATACATGTCTGGGAGAAGAGGTGACTCTTTGCATTGCCCCAAAGGGATCCAGGGGAGTTGCTTCTGTGAATTCTTAGAATCTGATAGGCGCTATCTCTGTACTGGACACTAAGGATAGACCCGGAAGTGTGGGGAGGTGGGCAGGAGTGCTTTGGCAGAGAAGAGTATGTGCATTGACCCAGAGTGAGTGAGTGAGAACTGGACCATAGGAGATGGAAGGTCTGCAGAAATCCAGCAGACCCTTAGTGTGAGATCCTCACCACAGCTCTTCCAAATTCTCATCTCTGTCCTGGGGAGACAGAATGGAAGAGGAACAGCCTGGAGATCAGGGCTACCTGGGGCAGGGACCCAGCCCCCTGGCTTAGGTCTCAGCTGCCCTGGCCTCCTTAGCCACTCACGCCAGGTGCTGCTGCGTGTGACCGGAGCAGGTGAGGGTTACACTTACCAGAGAGGTCCTGTGTGTGCTGTAAGTCAGGCCCCCTACGATTTCCAGGGTTCTGCCTGGGGTGCAGTGGGATGGGTTCAGTGCCACTGACTCTCTGGGAAGTTGAGGACACAGGAGACATTTAATAAAAGAGCTTCTGTGGTGGCCTCTGCCATCAAAAGTAAGTGAGAAAAACAAAGGGTAACATATCCATTTCCTCTCCAAGATGTTCTGGCTCTGATGAACCCCTTATGCATAATCCAAATTATGTTCTTCTTGACCTCATGGTTTTTCTGGATTAAAAAAAAACCCTCCCCAAGTCCTCTATATTCCTTCTCCGAGTAAACGAACTACTTTTACTCATTGCCCTTTCTTACGGTTCTACTTACCATTAGATGAGAATGTGACTTCTCTCATCCTGCTATCCCGGGCTGGGGCAGGACTTCCGTTAGCAGGGCAGAGCGGAGCACAGAGGTCCAGGCCCGGCGGCAGCTCCTGCTCTGTTTCCCGAATCCCAGCTGGGTGCTGGCCCGTCTCATGTGGTGGTCCTGAGATATGAACATTTACAACTTCCTCATCACTGTTTTGTCATTTGGTCCCAGTCCAACAAGATCATCATGTCTTACACAGACTTTTCTCTGAAATACAAAGTTTTTGCGATTTAAACCCAGATTCGATATTTAATAACACTCTAATTCTTTCCATATTACTGCAGTTCTTGGGATTTGGGAACAACTGATCATTCTAAAAGGATGCAACTCTTCATTTCTTACTTTCTCCCAGGTCTAGCAGACGGTTACAACCAGTGCACACATGCACATCGAGGACCTAGGACAGTTCCTGAAATATACTGTTTACCCTGATACCCTTACATGTGTTCTGTTCCTGTTTAAGTAATTTTGAAACCCCTGATCACTAATTTCCAACCTCATTAGCTCCATTTATACCATCTCATTGTCTCAAAACTAGGCTATGTCACCTGCAAGGTAGAAGAACTTAAGACCAATTTTAAAACATGGTTATTCACAGTTAAAATCTTGTCTTGCAACCAATATCAATTGAGTCACTTAGAGCCAGTGAACCAGAGATTTCTTAACCTGAATCTCTCTCACTGCTAAAGCTCTTGTCGAGTGTCCATTTTTTGTAGTCCTGTGTTGGTTTTTTGTTTTGTTTTGTTTTGTTTTGTTTTTTCAGTGGGTTGTGAACTTTTTATTAACTCTTTTCAGTTTGGATTCCCAGTCTGTCCCTTCTCACCCCTCTCCCTCTTGGCAATCACAAGTTTGTATTCTATGTCTATAAGTCTGTTTCTGTTTTGTATTTATGTTCTTTTTTTTTTTTTTTTTTTTTTTTTTTTTTAGATTCCACATATGAGCGATCTCATATGGTATTTTTCTTTCTCTTTCTGGCTTACTTCACTTAGAATACACAGAGCTGTTTTGTTGTTTTGTTTCTCTTTAATCCTCTTTCCAAACATCAGCCAGCGGTTTTTTAAAAATGTAAATCTGATTGTAGCTTGGTTTTGCCTACAATCTTTCAAGGGCTTCTCATCATCCTTACTGTGGATGTTTCCGTGGGGTTTACTGAACCGCATGCCCCCATCTGGCCCAGGACACAGATCCCATTCTGCCTTTGACCCTTCCTCCTTCATGCCAGTGGCCCTGCTTCTCCCCAGGTTGGAGAGGTACCCTGCTACCTGTACCAAGAAGCGGGGTGTGGGGGGGGGCACAGGGTGCCACCTGGTGGCCGTATCTCCAGCAGCGCCACCAACAACACAGCTCTGCACTTGCCCACCCTCCCCCCACCCAATCCCCGCAAGTACTTTGCTTAACTTCATCCTTCAGATTTAGCTTCAGTGCTAATTCTTCACAGAAGCCTCATCCTGGAAGGAGCTCCCTGTGGCCTGCTCCCTTTGCTATTACTGTGTGTGAGAATGCTCATTTTAAATAGAATAATAATAAGACCTACCTCACAGAATTCCCAGAGTTCTTGTGAGTACCAAATGAGATTATGTGTGTATAGAGCTTAGCAAACGGCCTCACGTGGAAGCACAAGTGTCCTTTGCCCCTAGGTTTCCCTATGACGTCACTCAGCGTATTTCATCCTACGATGACCTTGAGTTTCACCGGATAGGATTAGGCCTGCCTCATTCGTGGCTGTATCCCCAGTGCTCAAAACAGAACAAACCACAGAGGAGCTGTTGGGTAGATTTTGTGCAATGAGTGAGTGGATGAATGAATGGATATATTTTAAAAATTTGTTTGAGAATCTTTTTTTTCTAAATCTAGTTATTAAAGAATTAGAGGAAACCCATTGCATTTTGGTCACCTATGTAGGAGAAGGCCAGATTTCCTTGTCTAAATCAGGTAGATGGCTCCCAAAAGGAAATTTAGCCATGGCTTCCAACTAATGCCTACGTGACATTTGACAGCAGTGGTTCTTTTAGAGCTTGACTCCATGGAAGCCAGTGCATTGGTGGTTTCGCTGTAGATGTCTTTTTCTGTCCTTCAGGGACGATGTTGAGTAATCCTGTTTGCATTTTAGGGTAAGCAAGTATTATTTGTAAATAAGCAACTAATGAACGCATTTACCTTGGGCCCAAACTCATAACCTCTTTGGCATCAGCTATGTAGGCTGTCGACCTGGACAACTATTGTTAGGCCTTTTGCAGAGATGATGAGTTCATGAGTCAGTGGTAAGCATTTCTGGTTATCTTCCCAGGAAATCAGTGACCCAGAGATCCTGGATCTGGTCCACAGCGCCCTCGGCAGGATGACTGTGGTCCGACAGATCTTCCCATCTGCAAAGGACAACCAGAAATGCATGAGGAACAACCACCGCATCTCCTCGCTGCTCTGCGACCCCCAGGAAGGCTACCTCCAGATGCTGCAGGTCAGTGCTCGCCTCCCAAGCTCCCTCTGGGAGGGAATGTCACCCGTACCCTTGGCCTGGCACAGACGGCGATGCGCCTCAGCTCCAGCTGAGCGCTCTTGCCCACCAAATTTAATTACTCGAATGCTGTCATTTGCTGAAATTGAAACCAGTCAACTGGGCAGTGCCTCTAAGCACATTAGCAGGCAGTTATGGTCGTTGTCAGCAGACAAGGCATATTAGCTCATTGGGTGCCTCTTATATTTAAAAGTTGCATGCTTAGGGAGTAAGGAGAGTCCTGTCTCTTGGGCTTCGGTGATGACTGTTTTCTGGGGGATGGGCTCACCTGGCAGGACTCGGGATGGAGTTATCATTTTGAACCCATTTGAAGTTCTTCCCAGAAGGATGTCAATCATATGGAAACCATTAGGAACTCACCTTCTGAATACTGAGGCTTAGGTTGACCAGAACACTGCTGGAATGCCAGCGGAGCAGGGAGGGGCCAAAGGTTAGGATCATCAATTGCCCACCTGTTTGATTCCTTCCAAGATGAGAAATACAGAGTGTTTCTGGTCAGTCCTTCCGCCACTCCTTTGGCAGTGGTGCAGTTGGGGTTAGCTCCCCTTGGGCCGGGAGGAGGACGTGGAGCTGTGCACTGGCTGTGAGAGGTGGCATTCTCCCTGGATGTTTGGGGGTAACAGTGAAACACTGGGGAGACTGTTGGCAATGGAACTGCATCTCCATTAGGAATATGGTGCCCAAGACACTTCCATTTGATCCTTGATGGGAGCCATAGAACAGAAGGAAATTTGTCCCAACTGGGTTGATGACAAGTGCTCAGGAGTTTGTGTGTGGGAAACGCTTGCCACTCAGTGTTTGAAACTAGTCAGACCTTCTTTACCTAGCCACAGGTAAGGAGTGGAGATCAGGGCTGCAGGACAGAGATGGGCCGTATCTGCCACCTGAGTAGCAGTCCCTCCCCAGGACATCTTGATACCATCTTATCAGAGGGCACACGTTTTGGGGAGGGGGGTTATTAGAATCTCTAGAGTGGTCTGGGTACATGTGTGATTTCCAGAGCATTAAATCCAATCTATAATATTTTATTGGGAGTCAAGGAAACATACTCCAACAGATGGCAAACACTAGAAATATGTTCTTGGTTGATAAGGAAACACAGAAGATACTGGGATTTTAATCAGAGTAACTCCCACTTCTCTCAGGACAACCACTCCAAGGAGCCATCGCAGGGCCTGGGGTCTCTCTAAGGTGGCGATGGGTTGACCAAAAGAGTGGACCAAAGGCTACTGCAGGGCTCATGGACTTGAGAGCCCTGGGCTTATGGGCTGGGGTAGAAGGTGCTTGATGCAAGAATTTATATTTTTGGATGCTGCCAGCCTGTTCTGCCTCCCTCTCTGGAATTTGGAAGAAGAGGTGAGGGCCTCTCACTGTGTCTCCGTGCTTACCATCTAATGCTCCGCGTGGATGGCAGTGCAGTGTGCCCATGTGACCCCAGCAGTGTGAGCTCAGCCCCACCCAGGGCAGGAGGGGAAGGTGATTCTGCTGTTCTTTGTGGGGTCAGACCCTGGGAAGGTCTCACTCCGGGGAAGGGTTCTCTCTCTTCCTCGAAGAGCTTCATCCTTCTCTAAACACACACCAGCCCTGCCCCGCCCTGCCCCATGTCTCCCATCCATTTTCTCAATTCTGGCTTAGCCGTACCGCACTCCTTCTGCTCCAACAGAAAGGAGGGCTGTGACCTGTTGCACCAACACTTGCTGCCCTGGGGAAGCCGAGGGAGAGGGGAAAGCATTTCTTGTCTAGGTCTGGTTTAGTCATTTTGCCGTGGACCAAAGGCTCAGGTGAACTCTTTGGTTGCACATCAGACAATTAGACGCGGAGCATCTAGAATTTGTCCTGGAGGACAAGAGAGAAAAGGAGACGGATGGTGGTGGTGAGAAATGCAGTAGGGGGCTTTGTAAAATGGCACGCCCCCCTCAGGAGGCTAAGCAAAGCCATGGCTCGGAGGTGGGTGGCTGTCATCACCAAACATGGTCAAAGCGATATCAGACCTAGAAGCTTGGCCACTCTGCCTCTCTCTGTTCCTGCTGAGACCCAGGCACCATATAAAGGGCAAGATTTAAGAGCAATGTCATCAAGATCTTGTAGCAGCAGCAGCAGCAGCAGCAGTAGTCGTGGTAGCAATAGCAGTCATAGCGGAAGCAGCAGCAGCAACAGCCCAGGAGCCAGCTTGCTTTGGTTCAAATCCCAGTAACTCTAGTGACTGCTTATTGTGTTTACTCGTCATTCTGCGCCTCGGCTTCCTCGTCTGTACACCGACGATTAGAATACGACCTACCCCTCAGAGTCACACTGGAACTTAAAGGCGAGAACATCTAGAAAGCATTGTGAACAAGGCTGAGCATTCCAAGGCTTTCTGGAGGAGGCGGCCAGGTGCGCTGAGCGTGTCCATGGAAAGGCTGAGTGCAGCCTCATTTTGCGTGTGTGTGATGCAGTCCGCCTGTCCTCCTGAGCACGCTCTTTGACAGCATCCCAGTGGGTGGGAGAGCACATCCCCTCGGTCCAGCCCCTGATCACAGGCGCCGCACGCCGCTCACTGTCCGCATCAGTCTCGCGGGCACTCAGTCAGCGCTGCCTTGTGCAGGAGAGGAGAGGCCGTGTCTTTGCGACCCCACTTAGCCCTTCACACGAGACTCTGCTCTTTGAAGACTCTGGATAAAGATCACTGGGGTGGATCCATTAAGAATGCAGGTCTTCACATAAGTTAAACTGTCTCTAGAAGCCTCTTTATGTATCTATAAATAAAATACTTTATTGAAGGAATCTATCTCCATGTGTTGCATCCACTTTCTCGTGCGGGGCGTCACGAGAGGGAAATGTGGATTTATTCACTCATCCTACCCAACAACCATTTCGGCCTCTTGTAGATTCATCTCATTTACAAGCCATTCCCTTCGAGTTTCCTCAGTAGCTGTTACCACTTCTTTCTTTCTTAATGACAGTGTAGAAGGCAAACTAATTTCTACTAGCCTCTAGCTGTGAGATTTATCGAGAAGATGCTAACATGTTTAGCACAACCAACTGAAGGAAGAAAAAAACCCACAATATTGATGTCATGGATTATTAACTTTGTCTTGATGAAATTAATGAAAATCCTTTTGGAAATGGAGCTCTCAAGTCCATCTTTAGTTCCTCCCCCAGACGGCTGCTCTTAGGATGATAATTCTGGGTTAGTAGTTTTCGTGAGGACCATCCAAAACGGATTTTTTTTTTTTTTTTTTTTTTTTTAACAAGAGCATCCATCTCTCTACTTCTGCTCTGAGCTGGTCTCAGAAACTCCATCTTCTGCTATTAGGCCTGTGGTCAGGGATTTCTGTGCTCCAGAGCCAACTAGACACTATGATAGCAAATCAATTTGGTTCCTATTTAGTAAAGAGAACATCCTTTGGAAGAAGAATACCTGAATAAGTGGCTTCTAGTAGCTCCCAAACTACCATGTTTGCCAGCGTGCTGGCTATTGTTTATTTTTCCCCGTAAAGCAGTGTCTTATTTGGATGTTTCACCTCTTGTTTTCTGGACAAGTTAGTTTAGGGCCTGTCTGACTCATCCAGTAATAAAAGTGACAGCCAGCCCCTAAGAAACCTGAGACTCTGCTCAGATTCCATGGGCTGCCTTGCTCAGAGAAGCATCTCTAGCATCCTCGGTCTTCAGAACTGCATTGCCTGGCGACTGGAGTGCGACGATGGACCTAACAGACACACTGTCACATTGTTACCCCGTTTCTATTCAAATGTGTTTCCGAAGGGGAACAGGCAAATGATTGAAGCTGTGTTGTCTGGTCACCCTGGAGCCTGATCCTTGAATTAAGCTGTGGGGGCTAATGTGGTATAAAATGCTCCCTCGGGTTGGAATCTCTCTTCTTTTGTGCATTTGAAAATTGTGGAATGGCTGGATAGGTGAAACCGCTCCTCCCCCGCTCAGCCTATTAAAGCATTTCAAAACTCTCCTTCCACTGTGCATCCCTGTTTCTTTACAGCTTTCTGGACTCTTCCTGGATTACAAGGTTTTTGTCCACCTGCCTGGAGAATCCTTTCCTCCGGAGCAACACTGAGACTCCTCACGCCAGAGCTACCTTGAACTTTGTTTTGCTTTCACTGATTTACTTCACCCTAAAGACCCCAATGGAGCATGTAGCAACCAGAGCCGGGGCGGGGGGCGTGCTCATGGAGGCCTTTGTCAGACAGCATTGCCCAGGTGGTCTCCTTGGGTGCAGCTGGTTATAGTTCTGGCCACAGGTGGCCATGTGGCCATTTGGAGTCCAGAGAGCCTCGGGTACAGCAAATGCCCCTCCCCACTCTCTATACCCCCTTCCTGCTCAGATTCAATGTGAGCAGAGATCCCCGTGCCCTGTGCCCTCTGCCACCATCTGCTCCCTTGTCTGGCCTGGCCATGGTGCCCTCTCTCAGGATGGGTGGGCTGGCAGCAGGTTGACAGAAAGGCCTTGCCCAGGGATGGATTCCTCAAGCTGTGACATCTGGGCATCAACTTGTCCTCCCAGCTGGACCCTCTGCCGGCTGCTTGTCTGACTTTGCTAGATGACCAGAGCCTGTCTAAGGATCTGGTCGGAGGTCAGTTCCTGCTGTTCGCCTCTGTGAGGTCTCCCTGCACAGTCCACTTTGCTTAATTAATGATGGAAGCAAGAGAAAACGGGGCTCTTTAGAAGCCTGAAGGAAATGCAGTCTGTCTTAATGAAAACATTTCCCACATTTCCAGCTTTGGTGTTGGACGGATAATGGTCTGGTGGCGGGATGCAGCTGGCCCGGGTGGCTGTGACCCTGGCCTGTCATTCATCTTCTTTTGCCTTCCAGGATGATTGGTACCTTGATAATGTGGATGCACAACAATTCCCCGTCCCCTGGAGTATAAGGGAGGCAAGGATGGCACGACTTGCCTAAATTCTGAGATTTATTGCAGAAAAACACGCACAGAGTGCTGAGAGGGCAGACAGCCAACTGCCCTGCAGGGCTGTCACCCTCCAGGGCCTCTCCCTTCCAGTCTGACAGGCCCAGGTCTCAGCCTGCTGAGGTCCAGATCAGATTGGATGCGTGCGTACGGCTCTCCTGAAGAGCTCAGTGCATTTTCCCGTGGGGTGGCAGTGGGGGCGGGCTTCTGTTTTCATTACTCCTGGCCCTAATTCTGCTTCTAGGGACCTGGTAAGTAAGTAAACAGATCATCTGGGCTTCTAATGGGGCTGCCTCCGCTCCACTCAGTACCAACCCAGATGGGAAATCAATGCCTTTCCTGGTTTCAACAAGACAACAAATCCGAGTCTCAGAGAAGGTGTCACATGCGTTGAGGGGTCAGGTGGGACTTTTGCATCGTGGTTGCACACACCACCTCTGATTTCTCAGTCCCCTCCTGCTGGGGAATGTTCGCTTCCCCCACTGCCCCACGCCTCCACCCAGTGCCTTATCCTCTTCTCTTCAAGTCTTGCTGGCTTCCTTCCCTACCCACCCTCTATTATCTCCCTCTGGTCTTGACTCCAAAGTAAATTCTCCTCATTTGCTCATGAAGATCAATTTATCAGTCTTCCTGGTAGCTGTTGCTCCTGCTGACACCAGGTATATTCCTAAATAAAATATGGTTACTGATGTAATGGAGACTCTGGGTATTAACTCTTTAAAAAAAAAATCTATTTTTGTATCCCTGGTCCTCAGTTGGTTTCATGTGATTGGTCTTTAATTATCCAGTAGCCAAGAATGTCTATCTGGGTTTCTCAAGAACTGAAGCCCCAGTCAACAGCTCATGGCTGAATTCTCTCTTATGGTTCCCACAGATGTCTTCACCTTCCTCGTTTCCCTTCTGAGGACCCACCTCTTGCATAAGGAATTGACTTTGGAAATGCAAGCCTTGCCAGGGTGCCCCCATCCCCTGGAAACACATACCCCGGATTTCAGACAGACAGTTCCACGTGGAATGGTCTCATACAGAGTTCCTATTCCCTTTCCCAGTGGGGCTTCTGCCCTCCATTCCAGGAGGCATCCTCTTTGCCAACACTTTGGTATCTCTTTACACTGGTATTTTCTTCTAAGAGCAGATTTAAAACTATTCGTTTAATATCCATTGATTCCACAAATACCCCTTAAGCACTTAAGATGTGCCGGTCCCTCTGTTAGACATTTCACAAATGTTCTCTCTCTGAATTCTCACACACTCTGAATAAATTGGGAATTTTAATCTCCACTTAGTAGCATGTTCTGGTTAGGGAGATTGGCATATGCAAAGGCCCAGAAGCCAAGAAGAGCAAGGGATGAATTTAGTGTGTCTGAGGCAATGGAATGAGAGGCAAGAAGTGTTGGGAAATCAATCAGAGAGGCGGGCCGCTGCCAGGGCACTGAGGCCATGGTGCAGCCCTTGGAGATGTGACGGGGCAGAATGTGCACCTGAGAAAGATAACGTGGCGCAGGGTGGAAGTGGAGGGCCTGGGCTGGGAGACCAGGTAACCAGTGATTGCCGTCTCCCCAGGGGAGAATA
Source organism: Camelus ferus (assembly GCF_009834535.1). Classification (NCBI taxonomy): domain Eukaryota; kingdom Metazoa; phylum Chordata; class Mammalia; order Artiodactyla; family Camelidae; genus Camelus; species Camelus ferus. The sequence goes on along the minus strand of NC_045706.1, from coordinate 58,888,095 downwards.
AGGGCTCCTGAGCCAGGCTGCGGCTGTGGGAGGTGACCGTGTACCAAGGACGTTAGGAAGCTTCCCCAGGGGTGAAACATCTAAGTCCAGGCAGAGCGCTGGCACCTCCCACAGGTACAGCCTTCTCCTCTGTCCTGCACACCTGGGTGATCTCGCTGCAGAAATGGTGGTGCCCCAGGCTCCTGTGGCTGAGCCAGCCCTGCAGTGCAAATGGCAGGCCTTTGAAGTGGGCCAGGCCGCCTCCCTCCCTTTCAGGAACCTGGGTCAGGGTATTGTAGGGGCCCCCACTCTGGGCCTTCCTGTGTCATCAGCACCTTTTATAGAACACCCCGGGAGCAAAGAAGTGACCTTTTCCTCAAAGGGCAACCCTGCAACGCCTCAGGACATGCAGACCTGAAAGGCCCGGCTCAGTCCCAGGGGGCAGTGGGTGTTGTGACTTTGCCGCTGGGCCAGGAGGAAGCCAGGGATGTGCGCGCAGGTGAGCAGATTTCAGGCAGCGTTAAGGATGTATTGCCCAGGGCTGATCCTTGCTCAGTCTTTTGACCCAGAAGCTGCAGAAGCCAGATATGACCCTTGGCTGCCCTTGAAAAGCTTTTGGAACGAGGGGCATTGGGGAAGAGGGTGAGTGGCGTTTACATTTAGAAATTCGTTTTCAAAACAGTCCCCATGCTTCTGTGCGCCAGACCTGTACTGGGCCCCAGTCACTGAGACACCCCTGGACGAGTTCGCAGCTCCCCCTCGCTGAAGTCAGGAGCCTGCCTGGGTCCTTGCTTCCCCTTCCATTCCCTTGCCTCTGTCCCTCCAAAAACAAAAATGCACACCAAGAGTTTAGGATGCTATTTAGCACACCAGAGGTATGGTATCTGCATTTCATAGGATGGGTAAATCAGGGCTGCCCCACTGCCCCGCTCCAGGACCACTGATCATGTTCTATTTTATTGTCATCAAGATGAGGCTAGAGCTTTAAATGAGTTGTTCAACGTCACTCCGCAAGTGAGTGCAAGAGGAGCTTCAGTTTGCCCAAACAATAAGCATTTATCAAGCGCGTGCTGCATCCGCATGCTGCTGTCCACGCTGGGGGTTTGCAGTGAGCAAGGCTGGCCCGGGCTGTGATGAATCCAAAGCTCATCCTCCCAGGCCACCGGCTAAGCTGCACGTGTGATAGAGAAAGAATTACACTCTATGACAGCAAAAGAAGACCCTGGCGTGCATCTCCAGGGCAGCTGACTGGACCAGTCAGGCCCCTTCCAGATGTGTCTCGACTTCGCTTTTTGTTTTTTTTTTTAAATTTAATTTTTTTTTATTGAAATACAGTTGATTTACAATGTTGTGTTTGTTTCTGGTGTGCAGCATAGTGATTCAGTTATATAAATATTCTTTTTCATATTCTTTTTCACTATAAGTTACTATAAGCTATTGCGTTTAGCTCCCTGGGCTCTACAGTGGGACCTTGTTGTTTACCTATTTTATATGTAGTAGTGTGCATCTGCTAATCCCAAGCTCCTAATCCATCCCTGCCCCCACCCTTTCCCCTTTGGCAACCATAAATTTGTTTTCTATGTCTGTGAATCTGTTTCTGTTTTGTAAATAAGTTCCTTTGTATCATTTTTTAGATTCCACAGATAAGTGTTATATGGTATTTGTCTTTTTCTGTCTGACTGTCTTCACTTAGTATGATCATCTCTAGGTCCGTCTGTGTTGCTGCAAATGGCATTATCACATTCCTTCTTACCAATGAGTAGTACTCCATTGTATAAATATACCACATCTTCTTTATCCAGTCATCAGTTGATGGACACTTAGGTTGCTTCCATGTCTTGGCTATTGTGAATAGTGCTGCTATGAACACTGGGGTGCATGTATCTTTTTGAATTAGAGTTTTCTCTGGATATATGCCCAGGAGTGGGGTTGCTGGATCATACGGTAACTCTGTTTTTAGTTTCTTAAGGGATCTCCACACTGTTTTCTTCGAATGGAGGCCACAGGCTTGCAGGGAAGCCTCAGGCCCCTCTCCCAGCCCTGGCTCCTGTGTTCTGACTGTGTTCTGTCCGGCGTCTCTGACCTGGTCCCAGGTCTTTCGTTGTGCATCTGGATCTTTCCTCTGCCGTGGCCTTAGCCTCAGCATTTGGTCTCTCTTTTGCTTCTCAAGTCTACGCTCACCTGAAATGCTTTTCTCAGTTTGCTGTCACTTTCGTGCTGTGGTGATCCTAGGCCAGCCAGAGCCCCCTTTCCCACTGGCAGAGGGATGAAGGGACAGTATCCGCTCTGCTTTTCTGTCTTTTGCTAATGAGCTTGGGGCTGGGCCTTATTTGAGATGTGAGAAAGGGAGGCAAGGACACTCCTTCAGGCTGGGCCCCCTTCTCTGACCCTGCAGCTCCAATTTGGACTTTTCACCCCTTGAGACCAGCAATGAGTGAGGGTCCACACATCTGGGAGCCTCTGTCCTTCTAGACCTCCCCTCTTGGCTCAGGGGCCTGGCATGACCAAGCCGGGACACTGGGACACTGGTCTCCACCCATCTACCATGAGGAATGGCTTCTCTTGTGTTTCTCGGGACCTGGAGGGAGCCCTGAGCAGAGGCTGCCTTCCCACTATACACTCTCAATCTTTTTCCTTAAAAGTCCCTCCTCTGGACAACCAGACGGTGAGGCTAGTACCCCTCCCTTTGTACACCCACCAGTGAACCTAGCATGTCACCTAAGAGGGGATGCTGAGGCTGGTAGCAGACAGTGAAGCCACAGATCGATACTGGAGTGTTAGCTCTTGCCCAAGGCAGGGAGAAGCAGTGAGAGAGCGCCTGACAGGAGAAGGGGCGGGAGTGAGTGGAGAAGGTGGAAACAGCTCCAAGTGAGGATCAGGGAGACATTCTGAACAAGCGATACATGAGAAGAAATTTTTGTTTGAACAAAGGCAGTACCGTCTCAAGTCAAAGTTGGAGACAGAAAAGTCTTTTTCCTGCTGTTTCCTATATTTTCTCTTTTTGTGAACCAAGATCAGTATGTACCTTCTTAGCAGGAGACCCGTTCATCCGTCCATCTACCCATCTTCCCCACCCATTCACATACCCACCCTTCCAAACTCATCCATCCACCCATCCACCCATCCACCCACCTTTCATTCCTTCCACCATGCATCCATCCATCCACCATGCATTAAGCATGTGTGCTTCGTTTGGTGCTGGGTTCTAGAGACAGTGAAAATATATGGAAATATCCTAGAAAAGAGCATTGCTCAAGCCTCTTCTTCCTTTGGCCTTTCTGAGTCACATCCTGTTTTTTTTCCTCTTCATGACAGGCCTTTCTGCATCCATATTTGTATTGTATGAATCACTTATGTAATTAAGTACCTTAATTTATTGTGAATAGAAATACTGGAGGGGAAAAAGGGAAATTCCACCAGGTGCTAGTCTGGGCCATGCAGGGGTTGTGTTGCCCGTGTGTGTGTGTGTGTGTGTGTGTGTGTGTGTGTGTGTGTGTGTGTAGGTGGGGGTGTGGGTCAGAGGGTCTCAGCTGGTTGAATAGCATCAGCAGGGAGTGGATGGCTGGGAGATGAATGTCTTGAGAAGAGAAATCCTCACATCATCAAAGACTCTCAGCTTTGAGTTATCCTTTTGGGAAAAAAAAAAAGAAAAAGAAAACCAAGCCAACTCTAAGTGCCTTATATCCTCTTATAATATCTCCCTTAGTGGTTTGTATTCCAGAGAGGAGGTAGACAGGTCAGAAACAGTTTTTCAGGGGTGAGAGCTCCTGAGAGCTGGCTCCTGATAGGAGCAGGGAGTGGGTTAGTCTTTCTCATCAAGGAAATGCTCCCCGCTGGGGCTCAAAGTGTGGAAGACAGAGTTCTGTCATGCAGGACAGGGAGTGGATTCCTGGTGGTGCCAATGACTTCTCTCTGCTGTCAGGTAAGCACCTGGTCGTGCAGGGCCCTTGAAAAGGTCGCCAGGCACTGACATGCCTGCTTCCCTTTGGCCGGAGGCCCTTGGTTAAATCAGCGGTGGTCAGTCAGGCCAGGCACACTCCTGACACCTCTGAGACAGTCCCTGTCCACCCTACTTCCTCCACCTACATAATGGAGAGGCGTCAAGCACGCAGGCCTTAGGGGCAGGCCTCCCTGCAAGGACACAGGTTGAGGGCGGATAGGACAGGGCTCTGCAGGGATGGTCAGGCACAGGGGACATCCATGGCAGAAGAGGCCAGCTCGGCTTGGACGTGTCAGGGCAGAGATGACCCATGAAGGTAGCATGAGTTGGGGAACAGGCAGTAGATATTTATGACGTCCTATACCAGCTCCCTTGGCCCCTCTATGATCTCAGCTGCAGAGGACAGTTCCCAGCACCCAGGTTCTTGTCTGGGCTTCTGTCTAAGATGTGTGAGGCAGGAGACTGCAGGCTGAGAACAAGGCTCAGAGGTGTTGGAGCGGGAGGGGCCGCTGAGGAGTGGTGGGGGGTCAGGCTGGGAGGTGGCCGGAGTTCCTCCTGCAGCCCAAGGAGCTTATGTGATCTTCTCGGGAGTCCTATGAGGCCAACATATTCTCCTATTTATATACAATGGTTTCGTTTTCCTGGAATATTTTTAGCAGACATCTTGCTGCTTAGGTGTGCAGACAATCGTCCCCTTGACCCACTTTGGCTGATGGTTGTTCGGGCAACAGTTAGCCATGCAGGGTCACAAACCTGACCGAGGGTGGATGTTACTTTGTCGCCTCCCCTTCACCTCTGTTTTCTCCCTTTGCTCCATTACAACCCCTTGGAGGACAGGGTGGTGTGGCCACAACTGAGAGCAGGGCTGCCTTCCTCCCTGCAGAGGGCTCTTGTCAGCGCTGGTGTGCAAACGCATGCAAATTAGGGTCTTGATCAGGGTCTGGAGGGTGGCGCAGACCTGCCCGACCTCTGGGTCTCCCCGCTCTTCCCACAGCTATTACGACTGCTCCCTCACCCCGTGCTCTCGAGAGCGTGGACGGGGCTGTGTCTCCGCTAGGATCCGTCTCTACTGGGGACAGCTAAGCAGAGAAGTAGTTCTCAGACGCTCACCGTTGCAAATTCCAAACGTGCCCCCCTCGCCAGCAGAGATGTCACTGTCGAGCAGGCTCTGTGTCTGCCAGTGTCTCTCAGGCCGCCATCTGCCCTAGGCCCGTTCAGGGACCAGGGTGGTCTTTCTAGGGCACAGATCTGATTTCAGGCACAGACCCTCAAGCCACCTACGTTGTCGCTCTTTGACATGGCCCATGAGGCTCGGCGGGTCTCCATCCTTGAACCCTGCCTGTCTCTTAGTCCTGCTTCCCCCCTGCTGGACCTCTTGAAGCAGACATCGTGAACTGCTTCCAGTCCCTCTAACCCAGGGGTCAGCCAGCTGTGGCCCCCGAGCTGAATCCAGCCCACTGCCTGTTTTCTGAATAAAGTTTTATTGGCACAGCCTCTGTTTCTGTATTGTTTGCGGCTGCTTTCCTGCTGTAACCGTGTGACTGAGCAGTTGCAGAAGAAAACGCAAGGCCCACAAAGCCTGAAACCTTTACCACCTTGTCCTCTGCAGGACATGCTGGTGGAACGTGCCCTGCTGGGCCCAGCTTCTCTGCACCTTCACATCCTTACAAATGTGGTACCTTTCCTGTAATGCCCCTTACCCTTTATCCTGATCCTTCTGGACCAAGCTTTGCCCATCCTTCCCTCCATCCCTTGTTACCTGAGTAGGATGGCCCCTCCAGCCTGGTGTAGAGCTGTGTGCAAGTCTCAGTCATGATGCTGATCACTCTGGTCCTGCTGGCAGATGGACCCATCTCCCACTCTAGTTCCTGAAGCAGGGCCAGGTCTGATTCTGCTCAGGACACCGTCACCTGGCTGGGTGCTTGAGTAACTGCCAGGGAGGCCAGAGGATCGTGGCCCAGATATTGGGCCCTGCTTCCCAGGGTTGGCATCCTGGGTCAGTCCAACCCTCTTACAGTCTCTCCCCATCCCTGGAAATGCACCAGTGGGAAGGGTTTCACCGCCTTTGTCTTTGCAGATCTCCAACCTCTACCTGTACGACAGCGTTCTGATGCTGGCCAACGCCTTCCACAGGAAGCTGGAGGACCGGAAGTGGCACAGCATGGCCAGCCTCAACTGCATCCGCAAGTCCACCAAGCCGTGGAATGGAGGGAGGTCCATGCTGGACACCATCAAAAAGGTGAGTGCGAGGGGCACCCTCCAGGCTGAGGCCAAAGACAGACCCCTCCTCGCACCCCGCCCTCTGCCCCCTCCGGGAGGCTGCGCTCTTCCTGTGGATGCCCAGCCAGGCCCCTCCCAGGCCTCTCCCCTTGCCACTCTTCCTGTCCCAGCACTGGAGGGCTGGGGCGCTGGGACTCCTAGATGCGTATTAGCATTATTAGCTCCATTTTATATAAAGATATTGGACTTAAGAGAGGGTATATAACTTCCCCGAGGTCACAAGTAAGTAAAAAACTTCAGGCAACTGGCTAGCTCATGGCTGCCGGCCACACCCCACTCTGTGCAGCTTGCTACTGTCCCCAGGAGAGCTTGTCTCAGTTGGCGGTGCACGTGCTGCTCAGCAAGACCTCAGCTTGTGTGTGTGTGTGTGTGGGTGTGTGGGTGTGTGGGTGTGTGGGTGTGTGCAGGTACTAGCACGTGCATCCCTGTGTCTGCATGGGAATCCCTGCAATTTGGTGAACTGAGTGTCCCACCTCAGCCCGCAGGACACGTATATGTCCTATATGCTTAGGTGTGGCACTCAATCTACCAGAAAGCTGATTTGAGGTGAACTGAATAATCCACAGAAGACTTGTTAGAGTGAATTGGCTTTGAGCGGCTTCAGAAGGACATTTAGGGAAATCTATCGAGCCAGGAGTCATAGGTACAATAAATTCTGCATGGTTTCAGTAGCAGTGGACACATTCTGGTGTTGCTTTGAATCCGCTGCAGCCCAAGCCTGAGCAAGGGCCCCTCTTGGGCCGGCTCGGCCTCTGGGACTCTGCCCGCTCACAGTCTATGGGAGATCAAGGCTGGATGAGACCCCCGACTATAGGCTCCAAGAAAGTGGAGGGCTCAGCCCAGGCTCCCTCAGCCCCTCTGCCACCTGCTCCTGCAGAGCCCACGGAGAGAGAGGTGCGGGGCCGGACCTGCGCCCACATCCAGTCTGTGCCCGACACCACGCCCTGTACGCATTCTCTCCTTCAGTCCTTGCAGGATCCGTGATGTGGGTCTAATTAACTCCAGGCTGAAGCTAGGAGGTGGGAGATGACTTGCCCAAGATGGCAAAGCCAGGGTTTTGGTCTCCAGGGCTCACGCTTGCTGCCCTGCCACTTCCGGCCACGTGTCTGAGATGGCTCTCGCTGACTGTGGTCTCCCCTCTTGGCTTACGCTAAGATGAGCCCCTGGAGCAGGTTGCAGTGGAAGACTGTAAGCTCCAGGAGGGTGGGGGCAAAAGCCGCCTCTCTTTCATCTCAGGGCTGGCACAGCGTGTGCACAGAGCAGATGCTCTGATCATGTCAAATGCATGAATGGCAAGTGTCAGCCGTCAGAACTTCCTCTGTGAGCAATGGCCTGGGAAGTGTCAGTCCTGCTTCGAGCCCTTAGAACTGCCTTTGGGATTCCACCTCCTACCTATCCATCTTTGCCCTGCCCTCCCATGGTTTTCCCTTCTCTCCTTCAGGGCCACATCACTGGCCTCACAGGGGTGATGGAGTTTCGGGAGGACAGCTCGAACCCCTACGTGCAGTTTGAAATCCTGGGCACGACCTATAGTGAGACCTTTGGCAAAGACATGCGGAAGGTAAGCCTTGGGGCTCCCATCTCCCCCTCTTCCTGCTGCTGTGTATCAGGCTTTTGTTGTGAGCAGGTGTTTCACCAGCCCAGGACTCCCCTCCCTGGCTCTCTCTCTTCAGATGCTGCTTTGATGCTGGTGTTTATGGGGCGTGTTAGGGAGGAGGGTGAGAGAGCTTTCAGACATAAAATGCCATTAATACCGTCTCTGAGTACAGCAGGGGCCCCTGGCACCAGTGGGTCCTGCTGTGTGGGCCTGAAGGACCAACTTTGTGGTCCTGGGTGAGGCCGGAAGGGGCGATGGGTTTTCCTAGAGTGGCTGAGATCGGCCCAACTGTGTGGACAGATGTGACTGTCACTGAGGCAAGAGACAGAGGTTGTGGCCAGAGAAGGTTCCCCAGACCCAAGAGTGAGGCAAAGCCATTAGCAGAAAATGAGCCACGCGGAGGGTAAGAAACAGGAGTGCTGGAGCCCGCTGGAGGCAGAAATAAGAGACGGGGAGCCGCACAGTTTAGGGCGGGGTTTGGCTTGTTGTATTTGGTGCTGATGCAAGCAGAAGGCCTAGGGGCTTTTTCTAGTGATACCTGGTCTCCTCCTCTCCTCTCGTGTGGGGGGTTTTCAGGATTGAGGACTGGTGGGGTGGCCCTTACCCAGAGTTGGAACCCCCAAAGTTAAGGGGAGGCTGTGAAGTCAGGAGTCTAATAGGTGTTAAGACCAAGAGGTCAGTGTGGCCAGCAAGGGGATGGAGCAATCGGCCAGCAAGGGGCCTCAGGTGCGGTCTTTATGAGCCAGTGTGGAGCCAATGGTCAGGGCGCAGGTAAGGGTGGTATGTGGCTGCCCAGGGCCTGGCCAGCCCAGCTGGCTCATATGTATGCCCAGAAATGGCCCGCACAGGAGGACCACATGCTTGTTGGAGCCAGAGATGGGAACGCTCATGATGTAAAGGGCCATCTAACCAGGAAGATGCTAAAGCATTAACTGATTGGCATAGACTCAAGTCAGAGACTCCTGCAATCTCTATCTGTCTGTCTCATGCGCGCACACACACACACACGCACATTTCTATACACTTGAGAGGAGGACATCTCTACTGATGACAGTGCCTGGAGACAAGGGCATAGTGACCTCTCAGCACATAGGATAAACCTTTGACAGAGAGCCCTCTAGCCTGGCCTCCAGCATGGGCGGGGGGCAGCAGAGGGGCAGGAAGAGGTTACACGATGTCTGAGTACTGAATCTGGGTGAAGGGTTTCCCTGGCTGTGCTCCTTGAGGACCAAGGTAGAGGGATGCACGGATGAAGTCGTGGAGGGTGGGAGAGCCGGAAAGCACGGAGGGAGCAGTCATCAGCTAGAACGTTGGGAGGAGAACTGGCTCCCTCGGGAGCGGCTGGGATGGAGGGGGATCCGTGTGTGATGTGGGGCTGGGGGTCCTTCAACTCGTCCTGTGACCGAAGGTACAGTCACATAAATAATAAGTGAAGTCATTCTTTGCGACACAACGGTGACACCCGTGGTTTGATGACATTTGGGAGCTCAGAGGACTGTTTGTGGCATCATGAAAGGGGTTGGTGACTATGGTGTGAAACCCTGGAAAGCCAGGGTGGGGCGTGCGATGTCAAGGTGTCGGGGATGACCTGTGATGTCTGGGAGGGATGCCCAAAGCCGTGCACCTTGGCAGGTGGGAGCCTGGGGATGGCTGGTCAGCGTTGGTCTAGGTCATTCACGACCACAGTAGAAACTGGCTTGTGCTGGGACTCCTACCTGGTAAGGGAAAACCAGGCCCAGGGAGCCCTTTCAGTCGCTCTTGTGTGAAGGGAGCTACCTGCCAGAGTGACCGTTCGTATCTGCCACAGTACCTGCCTTCATCCCCAGCATTCCTCTGAGCTTAGAGAAGACCCAGCGCCCCTCTGCTGGCTCCTGTGCTACCCGCACCCCCTGTCTTTTAGCTCAGCTCTAACCCCAAAGTCCCCCCAGTCGATGGGAGTGTTGGCCATAGGGGTCCCCGCCTCGTCTTAGGCAGCTGACTGGGGTCACGTTGGCCACTCCAAGTGCCCGAGAGAGGAGGAGGTACTGTGTCCTCCACTTCCCATTTCAGTTTCAGGTGTCTGGGCCTTCCACGTTGCCATGGCAACCCTCCTCCAATACCCAGAAGCCAGTGGGAGCTGGCATCTCTCGGTCTTGGGAGCTGCTGAGCAGGAGGCCTGAATGTGATTGAGTTGGAAGGGAAGCTGATTTTCAAGTGGGCTTTATTTTAAAACGTATTCTTTTGTCATTTTAAAATCTGCCCTTAATAACTGCATATCCCAGTTGTTATCTGTCCGCCCGCGCTTATCTCTGTTAAGGAGAAGTTTTCTGGAAAGCGGGGAATGGGATTTACCATAGCAAATGTTTGCTATTCAGGCCCAGGGTGTGTGAAAGCAAGGCCTGGGAGGTTTCAGGATGAAGAAAGAAGAGGGGACTGGGACAGAGGGACACTGGTCTAGGACAGCATTCGAAGGCAGGGCTGAGCTGTGGTTCCTGGTGAAAGATGGGGCTGGGAGGGGTAGGGCTGGGAAATTGGGGCAGCCTGAAAATAAAGTTGAGGGTGGGCAGCAGATGGGACGGGAGGGTTAGGGTTCGGAGGCACACAAAGGCAGCGCAAAGATCAGTCATCCTTAGGAGGCTGGGGCAACTCTGAAGAGGCCCCCTCAGTTGCATCTCTCTGTGGCCACACCCAGGTCAGTGTGGTTAGAGGAGCCGACTGGGCTGATTGCAGGGTGCTGTCGTGGTGGAGCAGGGTCAGGGGTTTCCTGCAAAGATGATACATATTGTAATATACATGCATGCAATATATCCTAGTTTATTATGTAATATATGTATATGTGTGTGTTTATATACAGTAAGTATATAAACAACTATAGTAAAACATATCAACACAGACACAAAGGCAAAAACCAAGCCGTTTCTTTAAGGTTTAAATCAAGAGGAATCGTTTAAATTATGGAGCCAATGGATGTTTTCTTAAAGTAAGTACCTTGGAGGGAAATCTCGGAGAGGGTGAGTCACCCAGACGTTTTAGATTAAGTGGCATCAAGAGGCTGTGGATTACTCAGCCCCTTCAGAGGATGGAAGGAGTGGGTGATCGCCTTTCACTGCAGGGTGCTGGACAAATACTAATTAAATTATCTCATCCAGGAAGTACGTTCTTGTTGAGGGAGGGCGGGATGGTGAAATCAAAGGTCTCTGTCACCCGCTTGCTGTGTAACTCCAGGCAAACGGTTCAGATTTATCATCTTTGTGTTCTGCTTGGAGGTGTCTGGCATGGGTAATTCCCCAACAACCCCGCCAGGGGCAGGCTTTGTTGGAAAGTCACGTCCAGCTCCCACAGGACTTGGCCTGGCATTTGTCCTGGGGGACGGTGCTGGTTCCTATCCGGAGCCCTACGCATTTCTACTTGGCTTTCTCTCTGGACAGAAATCTTCAAAGGAGCGTTCATGGGTTTTTCCATGCAGATGTCCTCAGCGCAGGACAGGAGCTTTGATGGGATTGTTAGAGACTGCCTGCAGGAAAGGTTCCTACCGTGGACCGAGACCCATCATACGTACGTTGTCTCCCTGACTTGGGGGCCTTTGTGTCACTCTTGGCTCTGCCTCTCCTGAGATTTTGCAGCCACTTCCCTGTTTTGAACTTCCATTTTCTCAGATGGAAGGTGCAGATGATTGGAGCCTCCTGGTTGAATAGAAGGGTCAGTCAATGTAATGACCCCGATGCAGCACTTGGCAGTGAGGACTCTCCCGTGTGGCCTGGACCATCCGCTTCAGCAGCTGGGGCTGTCCACCTTCTCCACCCCAGATCTCACAAGAGCAGAGAGGCACAGGCAGACTTGGAGCCTGGCTTCCTGCCCGGAGGTGCCCTGGACTACAGCTCCTCCCCACACCCGTGTGCCCAAGCCTGGGGCCAGAGACAGGAGGAGTGCTGAGCATGCTGTACAATGCCCAGTCCCTTCCCATGCCTGGGAGCAGACATCCACTCCTCATTGAGATGAAGGGCTGAGAGGGAGCTGGCGGCTCAGTTTTTTTTTCTATTGAAGTACAGTCAATTACAATGTGTCAATTTCTGGTGTACAGCACAATGTCCCAGTCATGGAGATGTTGTTTTCGGGACGGTTTTGATGGAGAAGAAGGGAAACATGGTTGTTTTCTTCTCTATAAGCATGATTTGCCTGGAGTGTAACATCGGTTACAGCCCAGCAGAAACATTTTCCCATGACACGATTGCTGAGGATGTCTGCCCTTCTCTGTCCTAAAGATTCCATTGTGGGGGACTCATTCCTCACCAGTAACACGGGTCGCTGGGACAGTGAAAATCTGGGAAACTTGCCAACTGCCTGAAGGCCCTTTGAACCTCATTTCCCACAGGCACCATCCACCTAATTCACTTAGCTCAGTGGAGGTTAGCCTGTCTTCTTGGGCAGGAGGGTGGGGAAGTGGGCGGGAAGAATCTGGAAAGCCTGTGGGTTTGCTTTATGTGCTGACATTCTGGGACAAAGGACAGCCTGGTGTGACGAGAGAGAGAAAGGGGCTATTTTCTGCTCCTTTCCAGAAAATTGACTTAGGACCAAGGGACTAAGAAAGAATTTAGCCCAGTGGTTTTTCAGCTTTTCTCTAGTCCTAGAAAATCTGCTGTAGCAGTATCTGACTACAACCCAAATATAGTCAAGCGTTGTGACAGCAGACATGCAGTGGTTGCAATGGTGGGAATTGGGGCGGCGGTCCTGAGCTTCAACTGAATGGCCTCCCTGGCCCCCAGCATCTCTCGGGTTTCCTGCATCGCTCTTGAGACACAGAGCCCGGAGACGCTCAGTTAGGTGGTACCAGGAAGCAGGTGGCTGTGCTCGAGCTGGAAGGCAGGTTTCCTGGGGTGGGGGTGGGGGTATGTGTGGCAAAGGGCCTGGAACATCCTTTCTGAACTTAGGATGATACAGTTCTGGGACTCCCCGACTCCGCTCTGCCCACTTTCCACCCCATCCTCCCATCTCCCACCGCCTCTGCCCCCAGCCAGCATCAGGGCCTCATGATTCCTTCCCATTCATCTGGAGCCCACTGACAGGACGTTCCACTGCTGCCCGTGGCTCAGCTCCCTGTTCCAGCAGTCACCCAGGGAGATGGGAGGGTTTTGTTCTCCTGTACTAGTTTAAGACGTTTCGTCTGTCTTCTCTGTCAATTTTGATTCCTTATGAAAGCTGGCTTTGGACAGGAATCAAATGCCTCTCTTGATGTTATGTCCCCGAGAGGGCCTTTGTGATAATTCATAGAGTAATAATTGCTCATCGTGGAGTGATTGTCACACCCTAGGACCAGCCATCCCTGGGCTCGGAAGTACATCATTAACATTCTTGCCCAGGTCTGCTACACTGTGTTACAAATGGTCCACATTCTTAGGGTTCAGGAGTCCTAAGCAGTGAGGCCAGGTGGAAAAGGTAACCAGCGGACAGGATAGCTCTGGTAATGAAGTAGGGCTGCCTCTTAGAGCCCAGGTGGGATGCTTTACCTGGTGGCTCCCACAGCCGGTGCTGGGCGCTGCACAGTGGGTTCAATGATGAGGAAGGGGAGTCGGGGGTGAAGGGGCTGGGAGGCTCCAGCTTGAGAATTGGGCAGTGTCTCTATTAAGCTGCTCTAAGAGAGACTCCCGGCTGTGCACAGTGAGCCACAGAAGAGAAATAAACTTCAGTCTCTTCATAGATTAACATTCTTGCAGCGTATTTCCCAAGTAAAATGTCAACCGTTCCGAACCCTTGTGCAGAACCGCTTTTGATAGAGCTGAGGACCAAAACAAACACTGCCGCTTCGTCTGAGTAAAGGGATAAGGAAAAAATACGATTAAATATTTCATTTTAAGTAACATCACTTCATTTTGAGGATAGCATCTATACGTGCTCATTTAGGGTAGAATGTTTAGAAAATACGGATAAATGAAAAGAAGAATATAAAAGTCAGCTATAATCCCTGAACGAAGAAATACTGTTAGCATTTCTGGTGCATTTTTCTTCTTATTATTTTTTTCTTTTTTTCATCACTCTGTACATAGAGATGGAGATAGTAATATGTATATTTATCAAATTGCTATTTATTGTACATAAATTTTATATCCTGATTTCTCTATTTAATGCTATCTCGTGAGTATTTTCTCACTTCTTTAACTATTCTTTACAACTGTGATTTTTAATGGAAACACATTACTCAACTTATAGGGAGCCATCATTAATTTCATCTTCCCATATGATGAATCTTAGAGCATTTTCACCGTATTATTATACAATAGTGTTGTTACAAATATCCAAAAACATATACTTTTATTACATCCATATTTCTTTAATTTTTTTTTCAGTAAGTGGAATTGCAAAACCAAGCATAATAATTTTAGGTTGTTGATATACTTGATACATATTTTCAAGTTGATTATAGAAAGACTTAATAATCTTTACATCCATCAGTAGTTTATGAAAGTCTTTGTTATAGCCTATGCTCAAAAATTGAGTGATGTGGTAAACATGTTTGCTTGTTTGGTAGGAATATGAAAAAATAATGCTACTCAATTTGCATTTTTTAGGAGATCGTACATTTAAAAATATAATCATTGGTCATATATATTTCACACTTCATAACTTACACCTCAGGTCCTTTGCTTTTTCTGTATCAGGACAGAAATTTTTCTTTCAACTCATGTAACCTCTCTTTCAGAAGGGAATTGATGGTTATTTGTGTCAAGTGTTTTGTTCTCATTTATTATTTGCTTTTGAATTAAGAAAATATTTTTGCATAGAGACATTTAAAGATGTGTGCATTTGTATTTTTTTAGAAAGCCATGTCCAATTTGTTAAGTAGATATTATTCGTCCATACTTTCTTCCAGTGTTTTTATGGCTTGATTTTACTTCAATGAAATCTGTCACCCACTTGGGATTGATTTGGGATAAATTGTGACATTATGATCTGTCTATTATGTTTTTTTAGTCATGGTTCCTACTATCATTTTTCCAGTAATCCTTCCTTCCCCCATGGACTTAAACATCATACTTATCATATGCTCTACTAAATTTTACATTATCTCCTCAATGATTTTTTTAAAGAAAATTCTTAGGCTTTTTTCTCTCTTTTTCCCTCTGCTTAAATTTAACTCATCTTTTATATTATTAGAATGCACTTGTCTGCAAGTAACAATGCTCACCTTGAGTGGATTAAGCAATAATGAAGACTTCTTATCTCACATGAAAAGATGCCTGGAGTGAAGGTGGCTCCAGGGTTTTCCAATTCAGACATTCGGTGCCCATATCAAAGGCTCTGGTCTTTTTCATCTTCATACTTGGCTGTCCACAGGGTGGAGTCTCAGCTCTCCCTGTGGTTTCAGGATGGCTGTGGCAGTTCCCACTGCCATCCCCAGGACAGAAGCACAGGGAAGAAGAGAGTATTCCTCTGTGTGTATCTCCTTTCTATAAATGGGGAGACCTTTCCCAGGAGTTGACCCTGGCTTCCTGTTTTGATACTAATGGTGGTTTTGCATTTTTGTTACTGCAGTTGAAGTTTCCCACCTAGGTGCGTATGTGACATTGACCTATAGTTTCCCTCTCCTCAGATAGTTGTGTTCAACTTGTATTAGGATTTACTCCCTTCATAACACGCATAAGGAATTGCTCATTCTTTTGCACTTGCATGGACAGAGCTCTTGAAAGTCAGAAAAAATTCAACTGTCATATTATCTGGGCTGGTTGTTGGTCTTAGAGCCATTACTTTGATATCTTGGAAAATTTCTTTTCTGGTTTCTACATTTCCTTGAGTCATTTTAAGTAATCTGTTTTACAGAAAATCATGTACAACAGTGGCATTTTCAAATGTGTGATTAAAGCTTGATATAGTATTTGCAAATAATTTAAAAATATCTACCTGTTGTAATATCTTCCTTTTCATTGATACTATTGTGGTTTTGTGCTGTCTTCCTTTATTCCTTGATTAGACTTGACCGAAGCTTTTGTTGTTGTCGATTTCTTCAAAGAACTAGTTCTAATTTGTTTAATCAATCGAAGTTTTTGTTGTTGTCGATTTCTTCAAAGAACTAGTTCTAATTTGTTTAATCAATTTTGTTGCATTTATGTTACTCTAATTAATTTATTTGTTTTTCCTTCTTGTCTCCCTGCTGCCTAGTGTTCATTTCATTGTTAATTTTTAAATTTATTATATGAGGTGTTAGATAATTTGTTTTTATTCTTTCCAGTTCTGGAATGTTGTCTAGTTTATTCTGAATATAGTTGTGATTGAATCCTAGTGAGTTTTCTAATGTAAATTGAAGTATAACATTCATAGAGAAAAGTGCCTAAATCATGAGTAAATCACAGTGAATTTTCAGAACCCGCCCGTGCAATCAGTACCCACAAGAAGGAACAGCATCATCAGTGTCCCCAGAGGTCTCCCTTGTATCCCCTCTGGTCATTACACTCATCAGTGGAAACACTGTTGACATCTAATGCACTTACTCTGTACTCTTTCATAACCGCTTTCTTTTGCTCAGCATCACGTTTGTGAATTCGTTATTGTTATTCTATGTATTTTTAGTTCATTCATTCTTATTGTGTTTTAAAGTGTAGGTTTTATTATTATTCCGGGATGCTGAGGCCAACAGATCTGGAGAGGCCTGCCACTGATAAGATAGTTTGTTACAATTCTGAAGAGAAAAGGGCAAACCACACCACACAGGGCCACATGGGGAAGCACCAGTCTCAGTCAGGAGGCAGAAGGAATAGGGCAAAATGAGGACAAGAGCCTTAATTGTGATTTTTGCAGGAAGAACTGGACAAAGCAGAGTAACCAGCTAGGACTGGCTAGTTTGAATAATTTTAGCAGGCTCTGGAGTGTAGGGGCTTCCCCTAGTCCTCTGATAACTTGCCCTGGATTCATGAGGGCAGGGGAATAGTAGATGAGAGTTTAAGAGCTCCATGCAGGAGATGGTTGGGGGCTGTGGGCTCTGGATTGATTACTTTGCATATAAAGGCACACATGCAGGCCAGCCATTTACTATCCCTAGGGACTAGCTAACCCCGGGAGGGATAATCTCTTCAAGGGCCCAAATATCAAAGCATCAGAAATATAGAAAATAAAAGACATGGTTAATGCATGTTGACATATAATATTCCTTTCATGAATATTTTATACTCTGTTTATTCTATTATTGACTACACTAGAGTTGTTTCCAGATTTTTTCTATTCCCAATAACACTGTGATAAACATTGCTAGATACATCTTTTGGGGGAACATGTGTATGTCTTTCTGTTGGGTACATACCTCAGAGTGGATTTACCAGGTCCGCAGATATGTGTATGATTAATAGATACTGCCAAACACTTTTCTGAGTGTTGATACCAGTTCGTACTCCTGTCACTGGTTCTAAGAGTTCCAGTTGTGGAGTTCACTAACCCTCACGGAACTAATGCAGATTGCTACTCTTTTACATGGTAATCACTCTACTGGGTGGGTAATGGTTTCTCACCGTGGTAATTTCATTTCTGTATTGATTAATAATGTAGAGCTCCTTTTCATGTATTTATTGGTCATTTGGATATCTCCTTGGTGAGGTGCCTGTTTAAGACTTTCATGCAATTTTTTTCAATTTGGTTTTTAACCATTTTCTCAGTGATTTGTAGGAAGACGAGATATGTGTTTCTTCCAGTGGCAGACATTGATACAATCCACGAATCTGATTCACTTTCAGATTTCCTCAGTTTCCTTTGTGATTTTGTGTGTGTGTGTGTGTGTGTGTGTGTGTGTGTGTGTGTGTGTTTGCCCTGGGTATTACAATATACATTTGTGACTTATCAGTCTATTGGTGCCAACATTTTACCATTTCAAGTGACACGTGGAAACCTTACTTCCATCTGGATCTCTTGTTTTGCTTTTAAACTTCGTCTTGAGTATCAGTGTTATAACTTCTTTCAGACATCAAATATGATACATAAGAAACTCATGAGGAAGTCAGTCTATTGCATATAGTCATATTTCTCTCCATTCGGTTGTTCTTTCTTATTTCCAGTGCTCAAGAATCCTTTAACCATTTCTTTTCTGTTTAATAAATTCCCTTTAGCCAATCTTTAAGGATTGATCTACTAGCCACAGATTCTTTTTGTGTTCCTTCCTCTGATAATATCTTTATTTTTTCTTCATTCCTGAAAGGTAGTTTTGCCAAATAGAGAATTTGTGGTTGAGAATTCTTTTCTTTAAGCCCTGGAAAAGTGTTGTACCGCTTTCTACAGGCCTCCATGGTTTCAGGTTAGGAATCTACTGTCATTTAATTTGGTTTCCTTCTGGCTGGTTTTCTTCTGGGTGCTTTCAAGATTTGGGGGCTTTTTTTAGCTTTGGTTTTCAGAAATTGTATTATGTTATGTTTTGATATGGATTTCTTTGCATTTATCCTGTTTGGGATCCCTGCATCTCTAAATTTGGTCAATTGCCAACCATTATTTATCTGAATATTCTTTCATCCCCACACTCTTTCTCCTCTCCTTCTGATATTCCAGTGGAATGAATGTTAGATTTTTTTATTATTGTTCCACAGGGCCCCGAAGCCCTATTCACTTCCTTTTCAGTCTTGTGTTGGGTAAATTTTGTTTTTCTGTTCTCCAGTTTACTGATTCTATCCTCTAGCTTTTAAACTCTATGATTAATATCATCCAGTGAGGTTTTTAAAATTTTTTGTTATCATATTTTTATAGTTCCATAATCTCCATTTAGTTCTGTTTTACACTTTCTCTTTCTTTGCTGAGCTTTACTATTTTTTTTTTCATTTGTTTCAAGAGAATTTATAATTGCTTGTTGAAGCATTTTTATAATGACATTTAAAATCCTCAGATAATTCTAATATCTGATTCATCCTGGCCTTAGCATCCGTTGATTGTCTTTTTTTAAAATTTGAGTTGTGATTTTCCTGGTTCTTGATATGCTGGGTAATTTTTTTTTATTACATCCTGCACATCGTGGTAATTATCTTAGAAGCCTGTGCGTTCTATGTAAGTCTTTTGTTTTAGTAGGAGTTTACCCTGTTCAGTTTGAGCATATGAGTCTAGCCTACTTTCGTCTGTTGTGCTTACAGTGACTACTTCATTTTAAGAGCTGAGGCCGTTTGGTGCTGCTGTTTTGATCTGCTTGGTTTATCTGGTGCTCTTGGGGCTCCTGTTGCTCCCTCTTCATGTTTCTCCAGGTTGGGCTTCACCTGGTACCTCTGGCTGAAGGAAGGGAATCTCTGTCTTGTGAAGATGAGAAACACTTCCCTGGCTGGGCCCCTGAGGCTGGACCACCCTGCCTGTGGGAAATGGAGAGCACTTCCCCAGCTGAGTCCGGGTTGTAGCAGGATCCACCTTGCTAAGGCCACCTTGTGGCTGTCAGTGGAGGGCAGTCTCAGGCCTATGGGGAAAAAGAGGCTCCATGCTGTGGTGTAAACTCCCTTGTCGGTCCTGCCCAGCTGCCTCAGTGTCTCTTGGTAGGGAGCAGAGTCTCGGGCCCATAGTGACAGAAGGAATGCCTGGGTGATATGCATGTGGTGAGACCCCCTTTCCAGAGCTGCCCAGCTGTCTGGGGTCTGTGGGTGGGTCAGAAGAGGCTCCGGCTGGTGCCAAAGGAGAGTATTTCCTAGATGGGGGCCATTTGTTGCCAGAAGGGTTCTTGATGGATCTCCTTTGCCAGTGCTCCTGGGCTGGGCTGGCTTAGGGGAATTATGAGCTGACATGGGCCACCTCCTGTTGCTAGATTGGTTCCCAATTCTAGGCTTCACTTTCTTCTGTTGGTTGGGGACTGTAGGACACTCTGTCGCTCTGTTCCTCCAATCCTGGGTTCTCTAACCAGTCCCCCCACCCCCACTTTGTATCTTTCAGTGTTCTCCTTCGGTTGCATTTTACATTGTTTCCAGGGCGTTTAGTTGCACTTAACAGAGAGAAATGAGTCTGCAGCATCTTGTTCAGAAACTTTCATGTTGATTGATTTTTGGAAGTTAAGCAGTTTTTCATGGTTCAGATAAACCCTGCTAGGTCCTAATTCCTTCTCCTTGGGTATATATATCATCATGTTTAATCTGCTAATATTTTGTTGACAATTTCTTTATATTCATGGAGAGTTTGTAATTATCCAATGTGGTAATGTCCTTATTGGGTTTCAGTTATCAAGATCATTGAGGGCTGAGGTTCTTAAAAATGAGTTGGAAAGTGTTTCTTTTATTTCTGTCTCTGCAGAAGTTTGTGATGTGGGCATAACTTCATGCTTAAATGTTTGGGAGATTTCACTGGTGAAGCAAACTCATGTTGATCACACACACACATTAATATGTGTATTTAGATTTTATAGTATTTACTGAGTTAGTTTTATTAAGTTGTGAATTTAAAGGAATCTCTACTTACTCTAAATTGTCAAATATCAGGTCACAAAATACATTGTCTTTTTATTCCTGATTTTTATATTGTTTTTAAAAAGCAAATTTGGCTTATTACTTTGTGATATTCAATTTTTAAATTGATACTTGTTCTTATTTTACGTTCTAATTTATCTTACTATGGTTTGTTATTCTTTTTAAAGTCTTATTGATATATTTGGTTAGATCATTTATTTGTTGTTTTTCTTCTTCTCATTTAAAGCTATGAATGTCCTTCTCAGTACTGTTTTAACTATACTTCACACATTTTGAAATATTTCACTTTCAATGTTTCCCAACTCAAACATTATTTAATTTCCTTTTTTAATTTCATCTTGACCCATGGTTTATTTAGAAGCAAATTGCTTATTTTCCAAACAGAGAAGATATTCCAGTCATGATTTTATTAATGATTTCTAACCTATTTCCATCATGATCAGAGAACTTGTGAATAATGTTGGCTCTTTGAAAGTTTAGGTCTTTCTGTATGACCAGCATGTGGTCAGCTTGAGTAAATATTCCATGAGCCTTTGAAAATACTGTATTCTGTCTTGTCTTCTATAGTGACTACGGATTTGTCTGTTTCTTCTTTTATTTTAGTCTTGTTTTGAATGATTTGTTTTAGCGCTATGTTATTAGAAACATACAGTTTTAGAATTTTGGTTGTTTTCCTTTAAGACTGACCTTTTATTATTATGAAATGTCTTTCAATGCTTCTTGCATTAAAGTCCTTTTGTCTGATAGCAAAGCTGGCATAATGACTTGTCATGGATGTTTATTGGTCTTATCATTTTATTTTTAAACACTTTCTCATATTGAAATTATGTTTTGTTTAAGCAGCATATACTTGTTAATTTTAACTTCACTCTAACAATTCTAAAATTTTGGTTGGGAGTATTTTGTCTATTTACATTCTAGGTAATGGCTAATTTACTGGGGCTAATGGTCATCAGTTTCCTGTTTGTTGATATTGAGTATAGTTCCCTTTGCTTTACAGAAGAAATTTTTTAAATCTATTTATATATACAGTGGTTAACATTTACAAATCTCAAACTGCTTCTCTTTGTTCCTCAGACTGAGTTATTTCTTTTGCTCTGTATTCAAGTTCACTGACTATAGAGCAGTAGATGAGTTTTCCCCTGCCTGTAGGTACCAATGCTGCCACCACCACCGTGCTGAACCAGTGAGGGCTCCCTTAAGGGTAAATTGAGAGAGAACAGGGGGAGAGGAAAAAAAAAATATATGTATACATATATATTTAATGCTTACATATATCTATGTTTTTGTCCATGAGAGAGAGAGAAAGAGAGAGAAAAACTCATCTGTGTGCAGTTTGCTTCTCTAAGTTTTAACTCCCTTCCATGACCTGCCTTCATTTCTTCATGCTTTAGAGCCCTCAGATAACTGCTTTCTGCATCTTGTCCAGAAATTGCAATTCCATTAAGCAGGAGTGAGAGATTATAGGGTATTTATGCCACCATACCAGAACTAGAACCCTAGTCATATGTCTTTTAAACAATTAAGAGAAGTAATAAAGTACTTATAGTTGCCATCTACAAGAGGGTTTCCACAACCACGTTATCTCACAGCCTTTATTACAAGTTACCGCATCACCATTTTTTGAAGGCTCTTTTCACTAGGCGTCAAATTTTAGGTTTCCAGTTATTTTTCTTTTAATAATTTACAAACATAATTTTATTTTGTTCTTCTCTATGTAGGTTTTTCTTGAAAAGTCAGTCATCATTTTCTTGTTGCTTCTTTCAAGAGAGTACACTTTATTACTCAAGCTGCTTTTAAGATTTTCTCTGTCTTTGATTGTCACAACTTTGGGTACAATGTGTCTAGGTAGGTGTGGTTTACTTTACCTTTATTCTGCTGTATTTGTTGAGTCAATGTTTTGATACATTTTAATAGATTTTGGAAATTCTCAGTCATTATTTATTTTAATGCTGGTTGTGACATTTCTCTTTCCTTTTTAGACAGTTAAAATTTACTAGACATGTTTAGCAGGAACCCATGTCTTTCATGCTATACTTTTATTACTTTTTGTAATCTCTGTGCTTCGTTTGAATATTGCTTGTAAATACGTCTTTGAGTTAACTAGCCTCATCTTCCACTCAGTTTTTAATCCTGATACAGTGAATATTAAAATTTTTATATTATAGTTCTTGACTACATTTGTATTTTTTATGAATTCAAATAATCTGTGCAAAGTTTTCAACTTTTCATTCCGTTTCTCCCGTATTTCTTCTGTTTTTCTTAACATGCAGACATAACACAGGTGTACTATTTATTTTCAAATCTTGGTTTGTTAGCTCCAATTTCTTCATCTACTAAGGGTTTAATTCTATTGACTATTTTATCTCTTTATTATCAACTCCCCTTTCATTTTTTTTCATGAATTGTAGTAATTTTTAATTTTATCCTGGATATTGTGGGAGATATGTTGAAGGGCCTGGCTTATTTTATTTTTCTCTGATGATTGTGAAATGCTATTAAGAAAGTCATCTAAGTTACTAACAAACCTTCTTGATACTATTGAGGTTTGATTTTAGAATTTGTCATGGTGATTCTATTGTAATCTTTCCCTGACTCTTAAAGCAGGGTTCTTACATGTAGGACATAGCCTCCTGGGGTCTCAATTGAAAGTGACTGGTATTCATCAAGATATTTATGCTTTGCTGTGCCTAAAGATATATATCGCCAGCATTCTGAGACCTCTGAAATACCTCCTTATTTCTCCATCCTCCTAGCACGTCCATCGCATCCTTTTAGATTCTTTGCAAGCTACATACATATCCTAGGAGTCATCCAAGATAATGCATGCAATTTCTACAAAGATACTTTGTACCTTTTCACTGCAGCTTCTTCCTCTCTTAACATGCTTCACAAATTTGTCTCACCTTGGTACCACCAACTGTTCCCTCCACCTACTGAACCTGCTAGTCCATTCCTTTCTTTGATTTCCACGCAAAATGAATTGAAGAATGTCTTCAGGTAAGAAGATCTGGTGTGACTGTTGGGTTCCTCTCATGTTTTTTTCATTACCTCAAATGTAATCTTGTATTGGTTGATATACACAGGCCTGAAAACAGTTATTTTATACATTTTAATAGGTTTTACAGTTGTTTACTGTAGGAAGTTCCTTTGTTTTATGATTCTATTACATATTTATTTATGTGCCCCTTTTCCCACTCCAGCTTGAAGCATTGTTTAGTTTAAATAGTCCTGAACTTTCAAATAAGGACACTACATTGTAAATATTCTCCTGGGACTAAATTTTAAATTCAACATTAGTTAATAAATTTTGTTAGGTGTTGCTAATTTAATTTTCATGGAAGTATAATATTTTATTTTCTGAGTGTATGATTTATTTATCTATTTCCCTGGACTTAGACACTTGATTTATTTCTAGGGTTTTTTAAATAATTATTATTATTGTAACCATTATTGTTATGAACCCATTTGACTTACATATGCTCATATACAAGAATTTCTCTTGACTATATACAGGGATGGAGTTGCTCAGGTGTGATTAATCAACTCAAAAATCAACTTATAATACCATTTTCTTTTCCCAGTGTGGTTATATTAATTTATACCTCCAGCAATATATATGATATTCCATGATCGACTACTTTGTTAAGTAATCTATCCCTTACTATGTTTTAGACTTCTTATTTTGTCAGTCAGGAAAGTGAACTTACTCGCATATCCCCATCACTATAAAGGTTGATTTCTCGTCACATGTTAATTTAGCATACATTTTTTCCTGTTAATGTTTACTTCTTTTGCTCATTTTTGCTCTGTTTATATATTGATCATTGAATTATTTCTCTTTTTCTCATTGCTTAGTGAGTTCTTAATGTGTTCCTGGAGCTTATAATTTTTTGGTTTTAAGTCACGCAGTTATCTTCCATGATTTGTATCATGTTTTATTCCTCCATCTCTTTAAGGTGTCTTTCAAATAATAAGTTCTTCATCTTAATAAAGCAAGATTTATTTCTCTTTCCTTTATAATTAGTACCTTTTGTCTAAATCTAAGGTAAAAGTTTTTCCTTATATTTTCTAGTAAAAACTTTAAAAATACTTCGCTATCATTTACAAATAATAAAGCACACCCATTTAACTGGACAATTGGATGTGTAATGTTAAATGTGTTCAGGTAATAACCAATATATTTAAGGGATAGATTATTTCCGTGATTCCCCCAAATTCTTCCATTCCCCTTTGAATTCGGTGCCCCCTCCCATTGTATGCAAATGATGACCTGGTATCTGTCACTGTAGATTAGTTTTATCTATTCTGGAATATATAAGTAAAGTATATTGTCCTGTGTTATATCAACATTTTTTTTTTACTTAGCCTAATGTTTTTGACTTTTTCTATGTTGTTTTGTGTATGAGTAGTTTGTTTATTTTTATTGATGAACTGTGTTTCATTATATAAACATAAACACAATTTTATGGACATTTAGTTTCTTTCCAATTTTGGATGATACTAAGAACATTAATATACAATTCCATATGTGGATGTGGATTTATGCTTTCATTTCTCTTGAGTAAATATTTAGGAATGTGGCAGGTGTGTGTCTAGCTTTATAAGAAACTGCCAAACTGTTTTCCAAATTGGCTGTACCATTTTGCAATATCAGCAATGTATGAAAGTTCTAGTTGCTACACATTCTTGCCAACACTTGGTGTGTCTATTAAATTTTTGTCATTCTAGTGGATGTAGAGTGGTATCTCTGTGTTTTCAAATTTCTTTTCTTCAATGACTAATGAATAATGTTGAACACCATTTTATGCACTTATTTGCAATTTCTAATATGTTCTTTTCTGAAGTGTCTATTCAGATCTTTTGCCAATTTAAAATAATTTGCAAATGTTTTATTGTCTTCTTTTATTGAGTTGTATGATTTCTTTCATATTCTGGATACCAGTCATTTGTTGGATGTGTGTATTATTATTATTTTCTCCTAGCCCACGGTTTCCCTTTTAACTTCCTGGTAGTGTCTTTCAAATGTCGTAAACATTTAATAGCTATTGAATCCGATTTATCAAAAAAATTTTATGGCCAATGCCTTGTGTTTCCTATATGTAAAATCACCTTTGCCTACCAGAAAGTTGCAAATATTGTTTCCCATCTTTCCTTTTGGAAGTTTTGTAGTTTTAGGCTTTACTTTTCTGTCTATGATTCATCTTGTGTTGTTATTTTGCATATGGTACGAGGTAGGCATCAATGTTATTATTTATTCACATGATACCTAATTGTTGAAAATGCTGCCCTAGTGAGTTACATTGAAATCTTGGTTGAAAATCAATTGAGCATGTGTATGTTGATCTTTTTTCCTGGACTCTCTTTTCTGTTTCTTTCTTTTTTTTATACATCTCTTCTTATACTAATATGACTCTTCCTTTATTGCTGAAACTTTATAGTAAATCTTGATGTCAGATAATATAAATTCTCCACCTTTGTTTTTCTTGGTAAAAAAAAATTTTTTTTCTATTTTAGATCTTTTAAGCTTTTGGAATCATATAATTTCTTTTGAATCAGATTGTCAATTTCTTAATATACCTGCTGGGATATTTGAGGCTTATTAATTTTTTGATCAATATAGGATTTATTAGACATCTTAACAATATTGAGATTTCACCTATGAACACAGTAAATCTTTCCATTAACTTAGGTTCTATTTTATTTCTCTTAGCAGCAGTGTATAGTTTTTAGTGTTCAGCTCTTGTGTATATTTTAATAAACTTATCCTCTTGTATTTTGTATTTCACATATAAATGTTATTTTATAAATGTTTCAAATGTTATTTTAAAGTTTCATTTTCCAGTTGGTAACTGCTGATATATGGAGATACACTAGATTTTTATATATTGACATTGTATCCTATGACCGGATAAATATTATTTATTAGTCCAAGTAGTTTTTTCCCTAGATTTTTTTTATTTTTGGATTTTCTACACCCATGATTAAAAAAAGATAGTCAACTTTTTTCTGTCTTTCTCTTCCTTCTTCCTTCCTTCCCCCCCCCGCCTCCTTTCTCTTTCTTTTTTCACGTTTTCCTTTTACACTTATGATGTTGAAAAGACAAGGTGAGAGTTGATGTCCTTTTCTTGTCCTTATCTTAGTGGGAAAGTATTTAGACTTTTACTGTTAAGTGTCAGGTGAAATGAAGGCTTTTTTGAGCATGCTGTTTATCCAGATTCTACTTTGCTGAGATTTTTATCCATGAATTCCACTTTCCTCCCTGCTCCCACTATGTAACCAGGGTTTTATCACCTCCTGATAAGCTGAATGTCTTCTCTTTTCACCTGCTGGCTCCTAGACACAGGGAATTAAAGGAAGGAAGAAAGGAAGGAGGGAAGGAAGGAAAGAAGGAAAGAAGGAAGATTTTTATTCCTTGCTTTGCAGGGTATTGCATCTTTTTTTTTCTTTTTTTGTAGTTGGGGTTTGCATGGTGTATCTGTTTTCATCCTTTTATTTTTAACCTGTTTCTTTAAATGTAAAGAGTGTTTTTTGTAGACAACATATCTGGCTTAAACATGTTGTTCTGACAATCTTCACCTTTTATTTGTATGTTTGCTTCATTTGCATAGAATATAGTTTCTATGGTTAGATTAAGGTCTGTAGCTTTGCTGTTTGTCTATTTGTACTACCTGGGTTTGCTGCTGCTGCGGTTTCCTTCCTTCTCTTTTGTTACCTTCTCTTTTGTTATGTTTTAATATTCCATTTAATCTCCTCTGTTGGTTTATTAGATGTGTCTTCAATTTTTAATTTTTAGTGCTTGTCGTAAGGTTTATCATATGCATCTTTAATTTGTCTCCTACCTTCAAGTAGTATTATACCTATTCATGTATAATGTAAGGCCCTTCCAACAGTATACTTTCAATTTCCACTACCCTATACTTAATTACTATTGTCATTAATTTCATTTTTACTCATGTTTTAAACCTACAGTTTATTGTTAGTGATTTTGTTTACATACCCAAATATATTTTTAAAATGAAAAACATTCAAAAATCTGTTACACAGTTTCCTTCACTCTTTATTGATCTGTTAGTTCCACATTTCTGTGTGATACTTTCTTCCAGCAGCCTGAAAACTTCCTTTAACGTTTTGTGTTGGGCATTTTTTGTTTGTGAGTGTGCTTTATTATTCCTCATTTTTCAAGGGATTTTATTTGGCTGCACATAAAATTCTACTCTGATAATTAATTTTTTGATAACAATTGTGTTTTATTATCTTCTGTCTTGTCCAGTGTCTGAAAATAGTCACTCCATATATTTAGTCCAACTTTTTATTTATTTATGTTGGAAGGACTAGTGTGACACTGATTACGCTGCTATAACCAGGAGTAAGAATTCTTTCTATTAAAGTTTAGTTTTTTATTTCCTTTTAAACTTAAGGTCTGAATCGATCAGGAAGTGATATTTGAGTATAATGTGAAGATAAAATTTTATTTTTAAAAAGTTATGAATAAGTAACCACTTACCACAGTTCTATTTATTGAACAGTATTTTTCCTAATGATTTATCATGCCTCTTCCCCATAGCTAATTTCCATAAATATGTGTGGATGTGTTTCTGAGCTCTGTCCTATTATGTTGGTCAGTTGATCTATTCCTATACCAGTCCTGAACAGTTATAATTTCTATGGCTTAATAATAAATATATGAAGTACACTATCTGTTAAGTTCGGTCCCCTCTTTCAGTTCTTCAGAAATGCCTTAGCTATCCCTAGCTATTTATTCTTCCATATTGCTTTTTCTGATTAGCATTTCTTTGCTTGTATAGATCAATTTAGGAAGAATTGATATTTTAACACATTATGTCTGTCTTTCCTTGATCATGAGTTAACTGTTCACTTTTTTAAAAATTCTTAAATGACTTTCAGTCATTTTAATATTTT
The DNA here is from genome assembly GCF_009834535.1 of Camelus ferus. Taxonomy (NCBI): domain Eukaryota; kingdom Metazoa; phylum Chordata; class Mammalia; order Artiodactyla; family Camelidae; genus Camelus; species Camelus ferus. The sequence continues at coordinate 58,860,005 of NC_045706.1, read as the reverse complement.
TTGTGCTGACCTTTCACATATTTCGTTAGATTTATATACTATTGTAAATGCTTTTTTTCTTTAAAGATTTTTTTTTTCTAATTATTTGGTGCACAAACAACTGACTTTAGATTAAATAGATTTTATAATCATTCATCTTGCTTAAGTTCATCTCTTATAGCTAAAGATTTTTCACAAGGTCATTTGTATTTGTTTTACATACACATAAATATGTGATCTAAAAATAATGACTCTCATTTCCTCCTTTATAATCTTTGGGTCTTTTTTGCTCTTTCTTTTTTTTGTAAATGCTAAAACTTCTAGTATAATGTTGAATAGATCTGGTAATGGTGAGCATCCTTTCATCTTTCTGATTTTAAAGTGATTGCTTTATTAGTTCCCACTTAGGATTATGTTTATTAAATGTACTTTATAGATAACTTTAATCAGATTAAAGAGCTTTCCTTCTATTCTTAATATATTATGATTTTCATCAGGCATAGATAGCGAGGATTATGAAAAGTTTTTCTGCCTCTGTAAAGTGAAGAGGGGTTTTCTCTATTAATGTATTTAATCCAGGTTATATGCTGTTGTATTTAGTTGTTTAGAATTTGTTTTAAATATTTTTGTCTAAATATTTTGCATCTACATTTAAGAATGAAATGGCTCAGAAAAATATTCTTCTTGTACTGTTTTTGATCCTTTTGGGATCAAAATTATAGTGGATCATGAGATAAGTTAAGGTCTGCTCCTTCTTATAATTTCTAAAAGGACATGTTCTTTATAAATTTACCAGAAATTGCCTGTAAAACTGTCAAGAACTTATTCGTGGAAAAAAATCTAACTACTGCTTTAACATTTCTTTAAAAGCTATAGGAATTTTTGTGTTTTATTTCTTCTTAAGTCATTCATGTATTAGTTTTAACAAATACACCTTTTAACTTTTAAAAGTTACTAGCATAAAAGAATTACTAATATTCTTTTATATTTTTAGTCTCTGCTATATTAGTAATTATGTCAGTTTTTCATTCATAATATTATTTATTTTTACCTCTCTCTCTCTTGAAAAATCAATAATCCCTGAAGGCTGTCTGTTTTGTTCTTCTTTTTTTAAAAAAAACTAACTTTTATCTCTGTTTGATTCTTTCTGTTTTAACAAAGCAAATAGCCGAAACTTTTATCACCAGATTCTGGCTACAGCAATTGTTAGCCACGCAGTCGTGTGTAAATCACTTAAGCTCTTGGTCTTTTATTTGCACCTTTGCAAATTATTGTTCTGATGATTAGATGAGTTACCAACTATAAAACATTTAAAGCAGTGCCTAGCAAATGGTTATATATGAATAATTTTTTAGTAAAGAAATTTTTTATTCATTTCTGTTCTTATCTTTTCATATCTTTATTATCTCCTTTCTTATATATTTTGGAATTATTATCTTCTTTCTAAATTTTTAATGCTTGTTCCTCTTCTAATACAAGGATTAGAAGCTATACATTTTCCACAAAGGGCCACTTTTGCTACAATGTATAAACTTTGCTAGGTGGTTGCAGTATTATTACTATTATTATTGTTGTTATTTAGTTCTAGGTGGTTTTGAACTACCCACTATGAATTTTTCTATGATTTCTGAGTTATTTAGAAGGACTTATTTTTTTAATATAAGGACTATCTTATTTATCTCTTTGTTATTAACCTGCTAACTTTTGGTCAAGAGCATAGTTTGTTCATCTTTAGTACGTAATCAGCTTTTGGAAATGTATTTTATTTGTTTGAGAAAAATATATATTTTTAAGTTGTCCTGAACATAGTCATATGTTCATTAAATTGTGTTGTTTGCATATTTTATATCTTTGGTGATTATTTGTCTGCTCGACCAATATTTGAGAAAGCTGCTTAGAAATTAATTACTGTGTTGCTAGATTTTTACATTTCTCTTTGCAATTCTGTATGTTTGCTTTATGCATTGTGAGGCTAATTATTAGGTATGTATATGTTTAGACATATCTTTTTGAGTAAACTCTTGAACATTCTGTAGTGACTCTCTATATTATTTATACTTTTTTTGCCTTAATGTTTATCTTGTCTGATATTACTTTTTAAAGATTTTTTATTAGTTTTGTGTGGCATATTTTTTTCTCACTCTTTTACTTTTAACCTCTGTGTCCTTAAACCACAATTTGCAAACAACACACAGCAGATTTTCCCCCAATTATTGTTTTTAAACTGCAAATAATATTTACAGTGAATATTAAAAATTTGAATTTTTCTGTCATTTGAAGATTTTGTTTAAATTATCCAGCTTTTTCTGCCTTTAAAAAATGTTTTTTGCCTTTATTCAAATGATAAGAAATGTAGCTGCTTTGTAACAATAACGTCTACCATCACCCACATCATCTTGTTATTTTCTAGAATTTTCATTTTGGTTTGTTATGGATCTACTTTGTCTTTTCATTTTATGGTACTTTTAGGCTTTTAAAGACAAAAGGAATCTTTACAGTTATTTTTTCACCCCTATTTCATGAATCTCCTAACACATCTGCTAGATTTGTTCCTTTTCTTATTTGAGTAGTTTCTCACAAAGTCTTTCTAAAATGGGTCTTTGTGTGACAAACCTAATGAGGCCTTGTACATCTGACAATTATTTTATGACATTTGAAAGGCAATTTGGCTGGATATAAAATTCCAGGTTTAATGTACCTTTGCTTCAAATGCCTTAAAAAATATATTACTCCATTGTCTCATGAAACCAGTGTTGCTGTTTAGAAGTCTGATGTCGAATGACTGATCGGTTATTTGTTCTTTCTCTCAGGAAACAATTTGATTTTTTTTTTCTTTATTTAGGATATCTTAACTTTTCACTATAATATCAATTCTTACATTTGCTTATTTCCTTATATTTCATCCTGTGGCACCTTCAGTCCAAGGTCATTCTTTTTTCTTGAAGTCTTGGAAATTTATCTGCAGGGTTCTCTCATTTATTTTCTCCTCTGCCATCCCTCAGGCCCTCACCCACAGACTGATTTTTGTCTGTTTCTTAGCTTCATGCTCCTCCTCTGCTTCCCTGTGGTACCCAGTGTGGTCCAGGATGCTTCTGCTACTTTCTTCTGACTTGCATTCCTGTATTACAAACAAGGATTGTTAGTATTGCTTCTTGATACTCTACCTACTTTTGAGAGGAAAGTAGACAGATTGGCATTTAGTTATCAGAAATCCAAAAAGTTGAATTAACACATATACACTGTGTGCTTAAATTATTCCAGTGTTCAGCATCATTGCTTTTCTACCATGATTTGCCTATCTTGGTTTCTGAACTCTGCTCTCTCTTTCAGGTGGATTGATTTTATATTCATGCTACTTTTCCAATGTGCTGAATTGTGTATTTATGCAATTATTCCAAGTGTGTCAGTTCTGTTAATTTCTAAGCCTTTTATATCTGGCAATGCCATTCTTAACATAGAATCCAATTCTTGTGTTATTACCTAAGCTGGAGACATTTATTCCCTTTTCTCTGTTTTTAGTGTGAGGAAGGGAAAATATGAAATCAAACTGACTTAAGTCAACACCACTTTTTTGGTAAGAATTTGTCATAGTATGTACTCTTTGTTCAGTTAAAATATTTATTTTACCAGAAAATGTCTAGATTTATTTGAAATGATTTTCTTTCAAGTACTGTAAGTCCCTTTGATTTATAATCAGTTCTTTTAAAATTCAAAAACTATTTCTTTATGTGTGTCTTCATTTGATTCTGTTAAAGTGTTGTGTGTTTTGTGTGTTGTAAAGGTTTGTGTTATGTTCTTTCTAAGAATCTTCTGTGATTCTGGTTTTTCTCCCTATCCTTGGTCCTCTCCATACTTCCCATGTTAGCCCTTGTCACTGCTGTTTCTGTCATTGCCCTCACATAGCAGGGGAAAGGAGGCGTCACCTCACCAAGTCAGTCTTCTCTTTGTCCATTCCATTGTAGTCTTGTATGTTGTTGGGATTTAAAGTTTGGATTTATTGGCAACCCTTCCTTCCTTAACTTACCAACTACCTCTTAAGCTCAACTTGCTATTGCTCTGTCTCTTCCTGTGACTTTCCATCTTAGCCTGTTTTCCTTTAGTTCTTTGTAAATTTCATTTAAAAAAGAAATGTCCTCTGAATTCTTTTGCAGGTGTGGTTTACCACATTGTACACTGGTCTATGTATCATCACTTTCTCTGGTGTTCGAAATAGATTACCCGGTAAGCAGCTGCAGTCCCAGCTATAGGATGTTAAGCTTCTTTCTACATCTGCCCCAGCCCAGTGTGCTTTGCTGGTGGGGGGAACTACATTTCCAAGGATTCAATGTGTTCTTGCCCCGTCTTCTCCACTTCGTGTTCTACAGTTCTCTGGAAATTGTTTTCCCTGAATGGACTTAGAACATTTTCTGAAAATATGTTTCAGGGAACGCTAGTTCTTCTAAATGTGTATAGACATTAAGTGAAAAATAAAAGTGCCAAATATTCAAATGTATTTAAGAAATAGTGAAACAAAACCATAAAGGATTCGTTACTGAATGGCTTCTCTGAGCCTTTGATGGCTCTGTAGCTGCTTGAGATGGGGCTAGACGAGGCTCTTTGAGATACGACTGGTAGGACTAATGTTCTGCAGATCACCTTCCAGGAACATTTGCTATCATATGTTTGGGATGATGGAGAAATTTGTCTAGCTGGCTGGGAGCAGGAAGCACATGCTCGTGGGATTGCTGTGCACCCTTCAAGTTACTTTAGACCCTGGGTGCCAATCTCAGGAGCAAGCAAGGAAGGGAAGGGTGATGTTATGCCATTTCAGAAAGGCCAGACTCTCCTGTCTTTTGCCAAAAAGTGTAGGTAGTCCACTGATTTTATTTCTCAGTCCATATCCATCAACCTTCTACTCCATGGAAATCCCCCCAATATTTACAATAGGATGATTACCAAATTGTCTTTGTCTTTTTTCTTTGACTTTTAAAGAATCTTTTCTTTGTCTTCATAAATAAAAGTTGGAAGTTGAGGGGAAATGGGCTATCTGCCATTTTAAAACAGAGACTTAGGTAAATAGTGCAAGAGGTTGGTAAATAGTCCACATTGAATTTGCTCTCTCTTTGGGGGCAGGGAAAGCAATCATTTGGAAGCATGCCAGCTTTACACTTCTCCACGAACATCTGACCTCAAAGGCACGGCTATGTTGTCTCATAATGACAGCAGACAAATGCAAGTTCTTATTTCTGGCTCAGCTGTCTCTCGCAGCACGTGGCTCATTTGGCACCAGTGGAGTCCTGGCTGCACCCCAGGCACTAGTTTAGAAGTCAAACCTGGAACTTGCCACTACTTAATCCCCATCAAAGGTTGCTTGCGAGAAGCAATTCTTTTAGTAGATTACCCGAAAGCTATTCAACCCATCAACCCTTTGGACATTCTAGAGTTTATAATCCAATAAAGCTGGGCATCGAATGAGCTTCCTCTGTTGAGAATTGCTTTCCTCCATGAAGACCCATTTCATCCAGTATTTTTGGTGTGATGTCAATGGCTGTCATGGAGCGACACGGTTAGAAATACACTTATGAAACTCATTATTGACTTTGTTGTGAGCCTGATCTTGGAAACATTCGCTGCCTGACACGTTTTTCGGTCTAAGCACTGATGCACTGAGACTTAGTCTCAGCGACAGAAAGAGCATGTTGTTTCTGTCCTGTGATATTACAAGTCGTGTAAGTGATTAGGGTACCCATCATGTTAAGTAGCTAAAATGATGGGTGACTGAGTTGATATTTAAATCATTATGACAGGCTGGTAGAGGCTAACCAGATAACCTCAGCAGGGGAAAATCTACAGCCTTCATTTGGGTAAAAACAATCAATTTGAAACACCTGTCCTGACAAGCAAGATTAATTCGGCTTTTCCGAAAGTGTGTTGTGAACAACCATACTTCGAGGAGATGCTTCGGAAGAAAACTAAGTATGGGAAATGCTGTATGTTAAATTTATCTTACGATGATTCACTACACACATTAGCATATTAAAAGTCTGTAGTAAAGAAATCTGTTTAATTTTTGTCGTTGCCATCTTTTCTTCGAAGGTACTTTGACCACAGGACTTTCTGTGTCACAGTTGCTATTACTCCTCACAGGGCCCTGTACTATTGGACGAGTGCTCTGAAAAATTCACTGCAGAAAATGCTGGGTTAAACCATTTAAACTAAAAGACCAGTGGGCTTTTCCTCATGCTATCGGCTGTCTCCCACTATCGTAATGCTTTTATTTTTTCATATGCTTTTCATTATCTGCTTGGAACTTTTTCTTTGCCATAATCATAATAGCTATCATTGGTGGGGCGTCCAGGACATGTTATACATTGTGTGCAGTTAATATTAATAAGCGTAACAAGCATGCTGAAAGGAGAGGCCCTGGAGAGACCGTCCTGCACCGTAGGGGTTGCAGGACTGCATGTGACAATAGGTCATGGTCCAAGAGCAGGACCTGATTCCTTCATTCGCATCTTGACCAACTTTCTTCCAGGCCTGTGCTAGGTTCTGTGAATAAAGTTAACAAATAAGATATAGACACACCAAGGACTTCACATCCAGCGTGGTGACAGACAAGTGAACGCATGGGCCCCAGCGTAAGATATCATGGGCTTTGCCTGCCACCTCCTCCACATAGGTCACATGTTATAGAATAGCTTGCTATCTGTTATGAAAATCCCCACTGAGGAAGGCAGGGTGTGTCCAGAAGCAATGGGGAACCACTGAAGGATATTAAAAAGGGTGTTTGCATGGTTAGGTTCCTTTTTAGAAAGATAATTGCATATGGTGAGGGGTTGGAAGGAAGAGAGACTGGAGGTATGAAGGCTGGTGAGGAGGCCACTAAAACAGTTTAGGAGAGAAATGTTGACAGTGTGGACCAAGGCTCTGGCAGGGAGGCTTGGAAAGGGTCAAAAGACTTGAGAGAACTGTAGGAAGGAGATGGGGTATGAGGGAGGACCAGGTTACCATCAATACTTGTGACCTTGCTGTCCAATAGCACATGTGATCCTAGAAGTGGTCCTAGGACAGCAGTCTTTCAGAGGTGTGGGAGTTGCTTTTATCATTCCAGAAGAGAAAGATTATAGGGAGATAGCTTTCAACTAATGTAAGTTTCTAACAGAGCTGTCAGAAGAGAGCACAGGCTGCCTTGTGAGGAAGTGAGTGCCCCGTCCCTAGGGGTATTCAAGCAGAGTCCAGATGCTGTGGCGGGGAATTTGTTGTCTGTGGGATGTTTGATGAACTGACCTCCGAAATTCCTTCCCATTCTAGGTTTCTGTAATTCTTTTTCTTCTTTTTTAATTGAAGTACAGTTGATTTATAATGTTGTGTTAATTTCTGGTGACCAGCATAGTGATTCAGGTATTCCTTTTTCATGTTCTTTTTCATTATAGGCTATTACAAGATACTGGATATAGTTCTCTGTGCTATACAGTAGGACCTTGTCATATATCTGTTTTATATATGGTAGTTAGTATCTGCAAGTCCTTAACTCCCAGTTTATCCCTCCCCACTCCCTTTCCCCCGGTAACCATAAGTTTGTTTTCTATGACTGTGAGTCTGTTTCTGTTCTGTAAATAAGTTCATTTATATCTTTTTTTTTTAAGATTCCACAAATAAGTGATGTCATATGGTATTTTTCCTTCTCTACGTTTCTGTAATTCTGAGTCTCTGCCATATTCTCAGGTATTCCGTAGTTTCTAAAACCATAGTCATAAAGATGGGGACAGATTTAAGACCACACCACACAAATGACATGAAACGTAGTGCTTTGTTTTCTGTCATGATGGAAAGATCTGATCTGTGTATTTGGATTCAGACCGTTTCAGGTCCTGCGGGTACTTGGTGGCCCGATGGCCTTGGAACCCAGGATGCATACACTCCATCTGTGGGACCCCCATATCCGTGCACATTGGCGGCCAAAGCCAGGGATGTGAGGCTTTGTATCTACATCTCCCTGGAGATATTGATACAGATTTCCTCCATTGCAGACTAGGCATCAGGCATATTATCCATTAACAATTGTTTTATTTGAAGGTAGTTAAAAGAAAGGACCATGTGGACATTCTTGGAGGTTGTAGGACTTTTCTGTGTCTAGGTTCCCAAAGACCTGGATGTCTTGACCCACATAGAACACCACTGTCCACAGCTAGTTCTCTTCCCTGCCCGGAGGCATGCCTTGGATGGGAGCGGGGCAGGGCAAGGTGTGGCAGAGCCCCAAAGTAAGCATTTAACTAAATCTGACATGTTTTGCATCGTCCTCGCTGCTGTCTTTCTGGTAGGTGTCTTTCAACCGCCCTCTGCGTTGATGGCTGGCATTGGCGTCTCACCAGCCCTGCACTCTCCTGTAGTTTTATTGGAAGGGGAATTAGACTCGATACCTGTGGCTCCCCCTGTAGAACTCCAGGGTGTCACTTCCATTGTTCCATTAGGGTATCAGGATGGAGGGGCTTCAGCTTCACGGGGAAGAAGCCCAGGTCCTTTGAGAGGGCCTGGAATGGCCCTGCCTTTGAACTTGCCCTGTGGACCTGGGAGCTCAGACAGGGCTGCAGCTGCTGCTTTCTTTAGCCCGTGCTGAGGGGATGGTGGAGGGAGCCCGGGGCCCCGAGGCCTGCTGCCCCCATCAGCTTGGCTCTCAAGCTGGATTCCAGAGCAATAAACCTTGCATCCTGCCAGAGAACAAATCATCTCAGCAAGAAAGAGGATTCTGGCTTCCAGTGTCTGATGACTGATTATGAAGTACAGCCAAGAGGAAAAAATCGTTTTAAAAATATTGAAAGGCACCTCGCCAGGGCTCCCTCCGCTGGTGGAAATATCAATACAAGATTCATCTGAGGCCCCGAGTCCTGTGGCATCATCACCTAGAGACAGGAAAGACGCTGTCTGCATTTCAGAACTGACAGCTACAGCTTGTTTCTGCCCCTGCTGCTGCCGCCGCCGTCAGGAGCTTCATGTGACAAGGTGGCTCTCTGGTGGCACTGGCGGTGGGGACACGATCGTCTGGCGGGGTGGGCAGTGGTTCTAGGGAGGCTGACTTCCCAAGCCTGTGGAAGGAGGATCTGGGGAAAGGCATACTCCACGGTTTGGTGGGGTGGACAGGAACTTTAGCTGTGGCCTTGTCTGTCAGTGCCCAGCACAGCAGCTTTGTCCTCGGGGCTCCTCTCCTCCCTTCCTGCCTAGTCCTGCCGCCCTCCCTGCAGATGAACACCGGACCCTCCCCTCCAGCCCTCCCGCTGCGCCCCCAAACAGGATCTCCCGGCATCTCTTTCCTAAGCTCCACAGTTGCTTTTTATCTACATCTGTTGTCTTATTATCTCTTCTTTGAGCTCCTGTCTCTCTTAGACTTCTTTTTCCTTCAAGAGACCATGTTATCTGTAACTTCTCTGAGACTGGGAAGAATATTTGTCTGAACTCTTCATTTTTCTTTTTTTTTTTTTCCCCTCTCCCTGAGAGATAATTCGTTGTGATGGATCTTGCATTTTCTTTTTGGCAGGGGGAGGTAATTAGGTTTATTTATTATTTATTTATTCTTAGAGGAGGCGCTGGGGATTGAACCCAGGACCTCATGCATTGCTAAGCATGTGCTCTACCACTTGAGCTATACCCTCTCCCTTGGAGCTTATATTTTCTTTATCTGCTCTTTCTGTTGTTCTGTTCTTCCCCATGCCTGCCCCTCCTTCCCCCAACCCATTTTGGGGGAAATTCTGTTCATATGGTCATTGTTTGCTTCCTTTCTGGTTGTTACCCATCTTTGAGGACTGCTAGCTCCCTGTTAAAGGAAGCGTGGGGAGGAGCTGGGGCTAGGAGTGAGAGGGGGCGGGGGCAATCCTGGACCTCCATCCAATTCAGTGGTGTCCTCATGGAACCTGCAATTCACTTTGTCCTGGGTAGGCATCTCTCCATGATTCTCAGGATTCAAAGTGTGAGGGAACTTGCAGAAAATCACCTTAAGATCCACATTATCCTCGTTATGGCTCGGGGTGTCAGCTCCTTCACTCCACCGTGTCTTGGGACATCTGTCCTGGTTGGGACCTGGCTAGAGACCACTGCATGGCCTTTCCCCTCTTGGGCCCCTGTTGTGTTCGGGGTCTGACCTGGCCTCTTCACTGACATTGCTCACTTCTTCCGTGGGCTCACTCACCTGGGGACACCCGTGTTCTGTGATTTAGCATCTGTCTCTCCACTCAGGGATCACCCCCAAACAGGTGTGCCCTGATCATTGTGGTTTGGAGTCTCTGGAGGTGAAGGTCCCTTGTTGTCGCTGGGAAAGTCAGGATTAGAAGGGGATCAGATTAGGAGGGCAGTAGAGTGTGACCTCAGGAAGACCAGGAGCCAGTGAGTTTCTCATCTCTGCTTCACACAGTGTTGGACTGTGGCCGACATCTTGGAACTCCCTAACAGGAGAGCAGGGGCTGGGTGGCAGAGGGCTCTGTGCAGCCCTTGATGAGGGCTTGTTCTGGGCAGTGGGAAAGGGTAGAGAGGATAGGGTTGAGGAGGAGGAATGACAAGATGAATGTCCCTGCAAGGACAAGGTACCTGACTCTGTTAAAGCCCATTGTCTATCAGCAGCCATCTCTGTCCTCTGCCTCTAGATGCACCCTTATCAAGCAGGGTGGTGTGCATCCCCATGGTCACCCGACCAAGCCAGATGGCAGATTGGACCAAGAGCCCAGCCACCTCCTGCCAGGCAGCTCCTGCTCTGATGCAGGGTAGGGTCAGGTCCAAAGCCAGTGACCTCAGTGTGTCCTGCTTCTTTCTGCCCAGCACTCCATCCCCGCCGTGATTTCCCTGCCCTGCCATCTCCCCACAGATGCAGACCTTGATTGTTTCCTGCCAATTTCCCTTTTTCAAGGCCTAGAATGGCTCCTGGGTGTAGAGTCAGGTCCTCTGAGGACAGTTGCTTAGTGACAAACTGCTGGTGCTTGGCGGACAGAGTGTCATCTCATTTAATCATCTTCTGCTCAATCTGTATTTACCGAGTTCCCGGGACCTGCCAGTCATGGGGTGAGGTGCCAGGGAAATGACAGGGGACAAAAGGAGACACAGCTTTGCCCTCTCTCCAGTCTGGTGGCCAGTCCTTATCCCATTCAGTAGGCATTTTCCGTCATGCTCTGAGTGCTGTCACTGCGGGAAGACAGGCATTACAGGAGAGCACATGGCAGTGGTCCGGGGCAGCATCAAGAAAAGCTTCCAAACAAAGTAACATTGAAACTGAGGCCTGAAGCAGAGTCAGGTTAAGGAGTGGGAAAGGGGAGAGGGCTCCCTGCAGATGGGAGAGCAGCTGTGAATGCCCAGAGGCAGGAGGAAGGTGGGTGCCACCGTTAAAGAGCTGGGGGCTTTTCAAGGTGAAGGGGGAGAGAGCAGGGACCAAACCACTCAGACCGTTATACCTGCCCTTGTGTATTCGGACTGTATTCTGAGGGGAGTGGGGAGGTGTGCATTTTGCACGACCGCGCTGCCCCGGTGTGGGGATGCTTAGGAATGCCTGAGGCTGGAGCCTGGGGCACTGTTACACCTCCGCTCTGCACCTCTTTCTTCCTGACCACGAGGCCCCAGAATCATGGGGACCGTCCACTTCATGAGCCAGTATGACATCAGCTCGGTCCCTCTGCTCTGTTCTGAGCCTGGAGAGTGAGTGTCTCTGCTGCTTTGGTTGTGGTGAAGAGCATGTCAGGCCATGCCTGGAACGCGTCATCCAGACCTCCTGCGCCACAGGAAGGGCTGTCGATCCCAGGGACCATACGTTGTCCTGGGCACTGCCCCAGGAGGTCTGCAAAACCCGCTCTGCACTCTCAGAGGTGCTCTTTGTCCAAAACCCCATGTTATTTCCTATAAGTTCAAGCTGAGCCTCAGGAAGAGATGTGACTATTCATTATCCTTCTGGATTCAGGGGCTGCCCAGGCCCTGTGTGCTGACAGTCCCTCCCTGGGTGCCCCAGCATCTTCCTCAGACCTCTGGGCTGGTCTCAGCTGGCCCACCGGCTGTGGGGCTCCACTGAGTGGCGGCTTGGGCCGGTGTCTCCATCCCAGAGCCAGCCCTGTGGTTCCTGCTTACACAGTCAGAATCCTGAAATTCGAAAATAGATCATAACTAAGCACGTGGATGACCTAAATCCAAGTGGAGTGGGCTACCCTGGGGGAAGACGGAGCTCATTTATTTATTTATATTCATTTATTTATATCCTGCCTCATCCCAAAAAAGGATTAGTTGCAGCTTACAGAAATACTTAATTTACAACTGAGGGCTTTCTTTCTTTTCTTTTCTTTTCTTTTCTTTTTCCCTCTAATCAAGAAATTGGGGAAATCAGGGCAGAAGGAAAAATGAGGGCAGGGCTGTAAGATGAAGATAGTGGAAAGATGAGTTTATTGAAATGCATGTACCCACTCCACCTCCCACCCTGTGGTCACCTCCCACTCTGTGGTCTCTAGCCCAGTTGTGTCTCCTGAATGAGTCCTGACTTGGGCTGAAGCCTCTAAGGCAGCTGAAGTCCTCCCCGCTGGTGTGGTTGGTGCTCAGTTACCTGCTAAGTACTTGATCTGTTGCTAGAGATTGGCTCCAGATGCTCTTATGTGCCTGCAACCCTCCCACTGGCCACAGTGAAGAAGGAAAGCAGTTCTGGCCAAAGTGCCAGGCATTCGTAAGGCCAAGATAAATCAGCTCCCCCCGGAGAAGATGAGCCTTTCCAGATACTACTTAAGACTGAAGGAATCTTCAGCAGATTATGTCTAGAAACAAACAGTGCTTGCCTTTCAACAGAGAATGAATTCAGGTGACCCGTCAGCAAGTCCCCATTGCTCTTACTCCGGGCCAGCCACCGTGCTAGGTGCTGCAGAGGGGCCAACGGGGAGACAGACCATAGAAAGAACACACCTAAACGTAGTAATCGAAGGTCCTGGGAGGTGCTAAGAAGGGAACAGGACATTCCTGATGGAAATGGGCGGTGCTGCTGGTAGGGCTGTGTTCTGCGGAGTTCCTTCTGAGGAGGTAATACACAAGCTGAGACCTGAACACTGAAAGGGAGAAAGCCATGTAGAGAGCCAAGGAACTGCATTGCAGGCAGAGGAAAGGCAAAGGCAAAAGCATCAGGCTGAGAGGAAGCTTAGAGAGTTTTAGGGACCGTGGGAAGTCGGTGTGGCTTCAATGATGTCTTTGACTTCACAATTCCTATCTCTACCCTAGGGCTCCAAGGGCCTCAGCCTGAGAGCCTGACTCTGGGGTTAGTCCAGGTGAGAGGCTGGGCTCTCCTAGAGGCAGGAGCGGCTCAGGAGGATTCAACAGTTTTGCCTTTTAAACTAAAGGGAGCTTATCAGTCCTGAGTGGAAGCTGGGTTGGGGCAGCTACATTTCAGTGGGGGACTTCATCCTCTCTGCTCAGAATTAGCCTCACCTGATGAGACGGGGGAGGAGCCAAATTAGGAGCCCGCATACCTGAGGGCGCCCTTGGGGATCTGGGTATAAGGATTGGAACAGAGGACCAAGGGCAGGAAAGCAAGCATCCCCTAAGAGATGCCCTCATAATTTAGGGATCAGGTGGTTCCTCCAAGAAGTATCCCTGGCTGGTAGTTTTTAAACTCACGATCTCCCTGAGGATTGAATGGTGAGGAACAACATGGAGGGACTCAACTCACCGCTTAATGGGAAACACGTGGTCCCCAAGACAGAGAACGGGGTAGGGGGGCAAACTCAGCAGTATACGTAGGACATGGAGTCCGCCCACCAGTGAAATCTGACCGTGAACATTACATGGTACTGAAGACCCAGATCAGACTTACCTGACTTCCATCTCATCAGATATTGGCTTTAAGGGAGACCAGTAGGGATGTTGGGAGGATGTGGAGGGTACATAGAGAGGCTGCCTCAGGTGGGCCTGTCCCGTGGGAGGCACTGTCCCAAGATTTTCCACCGAGGGATTACCCTTCTGAGGTTCTTTGTCCTGGGTCAGATGTGTGACCATGGGGAGTCGGGGTGAGAGCTTGATGGTTGGGATGGTGTAGCCAAATTGCCAGCGCTCTTGGTTCACGGATACATCCGTACTTCGATTTTCTATCCAGAGGGCAGGGACCAACAGGCACACTGTGGAGCCTGGAAACAAAAACTGGCCTGGTAGCAACATGTAGGTTTTCAGGAAAGCACGTATGTGGGATTCAGTTTTTCTTGGTGAAGGTAAGGAGCAGAGGTAGTAATCTAGTGACTCAAGCCGAGCTGTACGATCCCCAGTGTCGAGGCCTGGGGTTTCAGTCCTTGCAGGAGTGGCTTTGAGGTAGGAGGAGTCCACATGGAATCACGAATCTGCCGGTTTACTTACAGTGACCGGGACCGTATCTCCAGGGAGGACGGTACGCCTGCAACGTGCATGGCTTTCCAGCCCTTCCATGCCTTCTTCCTGACTTGCTGAGCCCACGTCCCTGTCTAGCAGGGCACTGAACTCCTGCCTCTGCTGGCCAGGCTCACTGCACCCCCCTACCCCTGACTATATTCCGTAAGGGAAGTTCCCCCCACCCCCACAGAGAAGGAGTCCATCAGGAAAGTAAAAAAAGGCTGGCAAGCTTCTAGGCATCAATACTTCCTTATTTTTTTCATTCATTCATCAACTCTTAATTGGTGTCTGCTGTGTGTCAGACACTCCACTAAAGGGTAATTAAAAGGCAAAATAACTTCCTTTCTTTTTTTTCATGAAGTTTATAGCCTCCTAAGGGTGACCGATGAGTAAGCAAATACTTATGATGTGGTAAGTATTTTGCAGGGAAATAGGAGATGAGAGCAGAGGGCGTCACTAGGAGTCAACGCTGGGGAGAGATTTTGGATGGGATTCTGTGAACCGTAGGTACCCTTCTCAGACCCAGGAGCAGACATGTCTGCACAGGAAGAAACTTTCGCAGGGGATACTTGGCAACTCAGGCCCCTGGGCTGATGGGTGTCAACAGGACAGAGCGTCAGAGAAGGGCTGGGCTGTGGCCGAGGACACACCTATTGGGACTGGCCAAGGGGTGGTCTGGCCTGGGAGATGGTGGAGGTCTGGCTGTGGGGTGGTGCACTTGCCTGGGCGTATGCCTGGCTCCATTCATGGTGTCGTGGTAGTGGTAGGTGTCCCTGAGGCTGGGCAGGTTCTGCAAAGGGACATAGGGTTGGTAGGGCAAGAGATTGTCATGACATCAGCCCCCAGTTATCCCGCCGCAGGATTCAAAATGGGGCTTCAGTTCCTGAAGGAGAGATGAGTGAGGGAGAGTGGGTCTCGACATTGGAGGCTAGCACTGACGTGGGCACCCAGCCCACAGACAAGCCAGGAGCCGCTTGGATGGCAGCCTTACCCATGGGACCCTTTAAGAATGGAGTCCAGGTAGACAGCAGAGCTGGGACTCAGAAGCAATGCCCATTCCATGGTCAAGGCAGCTGTAGGCTAGGTCCTTGACCACGGTCAGCATTGTTCAGATGCAGGGGCCAGGCTGGGCATGAGGATGGGAACCCCAGCAGGGCCAGTGGGAGCCGGGAGCAGCCAGGGCAGGGGAAGAAGCGGTCACATTTAGCAGGCCCTCCTCCTTGCCAGGCACACGTGTGTCCTGGACGCTCGATGTCTGTGATCTCACTACAGCGTTGCATGAATGGAAAGGATCTCTCCATCCATCAAGGAGGACAGCGAGCCTCGGAGGGAGAAAGTCTAAGTCACCTGCGAGCATCCCGCCGTCCTTGGTAGATTCTGTGCTCCAGGCAGGCCTGTGTGGTCCTGATGGCAGGCGGCAGACCAGAGCTGGGAGTTACAGGGGAAAGTCTTTCCATAGCAGCAGGACTCAGTCCCCCTTTGTGCTGGGCCACAGTGGGCAGCCCGGCCACGACTCTGGCCCTCATATGAGCGGCAGGGTTGGCTGGTTGTGACCCCCAGGCAAGCTGGTGAGAGGCTGTGTTCTCTGATGGCTGGCTTATTTTCCGGGTGGAGACCTCCTCCCTCCCACCGCCCCTCCTCAGCCGCCCTGCCCTTTGCAGCCTGGTCCCTGGGAGGCCTTGGTGACATCCAGCGTTCACAGCAGTTCATCACCCTCTGCACAGATCTCCTTCATGGCAGCTGGGACTCGGTGGGGGGGTGGGCGTGCTAATCTAATCGGCCCGTTCCCCACTCTGTAATTACTGTAATCTATAACAATAATTACAGTCCATTTTATTTTAGTGCCACTTATCTAAATGTGGATGTGCACTACTGGGATTGCCAATAGAAAGAAGCCCCTCGGTGAGGCGGCTGGGCGGTGGGGGGGTGGGGCGCTGCCTCACAGCCCGTGGCACCCGCCTCTGTGAGCCCGTTGCTGCTCCATCCGGGACGCCCCCACTTTCCCCTGGAGTCCAGCATATCTGCTGGGGGGTGGGCCATTGAACGCCGATGGGAAAGAGGCAGGGTAGGCATGTCAGCCCTAGGTGGACTGATCCCCAGGGAGGGGGTCATCTTGGACCTGAGAACCAGAGTGACCCCCGCAGTCTGGTGGCAAAGTCCTTCGAGGATGGGGATGACATCCCCCACATCTAGTTTCTTAAATGCCTAATGTGATGTTTGGCCCATGGTAGGTACCTAATGAGTGTTTGGCGAATGATGTAAAAGCAGCGTTAAAAATAAACACTGTGGCATTTGGGCTGGCCGTTGATCTGGGAAGGATGATTGCTTGGGGGAACAACTTATGAGAAAAGCACTTCATTTTGCATAGCGTTATGTATGTAGTTGGGCAGAGACTGTGTGAGTGTGGTGTGTGGTGTTTTGCATGTGTACCTGTTCCCTTGTTTGATGTACTTTGGTGGCTACTTTTCCTTTTCCTCCCATTGAAGGGGAACCAATCTGTCTTCAGACTCACCCTGAGCCAGATGCATTTCCAGGGTTTGGAAGTCTAGGGGATGGTGGTGGTCATGGTGGTAGTTGGGTACAAACCATTTATGACTGGAGGCTTCATCATAGCATCCAATGGGCTTCCTTTGCTGAAGCACCAGACACCAGGGACACAGAAGGAGGAAGTCACCTTCGGGACCAGTGGAGACAGATTATTTCATTCCAGCCTGCAAGCCTCAGACACTGGAGGTCATTTCATGCTTCCATCAATATGCAAAAGTGGCTGAGTCCTCCTCCAAATTAAAGTGGCAACCCCAGAGCTCCGCGCTCTGGACACCTCAGGGAGACATGCTTCCTCCCCGTCCCTGTCTGTCTCTTCTCTTTCCTGCCTCCATGGAATTCATCTCCTGATCATTTTATCTCCTGCTGTGAGTCTCTGTCTCCACTGTGGAACCAAACTCTTTTCCTTTGATTTATGAAAGTGGCCCCAACACAGTGCTGTTGCAGTAGCAGTTTCAGTGAAGGATTTGGGGTGCTCGGAGACCAGCGTAAGCCACCCCTTACCTGAATATTTAGCCTCTGAGTTCAAAAGCCTCTGAACCCCACTCAGGTTTATTTTTCATTCATAAAAAAAATCCATTAGTGTGCGTGTGCGTGTGCGTGTGCGTGTGCGTGTGTGTATGTGTGAGGAGGTCTGTTCCTCCCGGTCAGGCTGGGCCCCAGCCTGCATGACTGGTTGCAAAACAATGCCAGGTGAGGATATCCCATTGCAGACAACGGAGAGCATAGGGGTGCTCCTTGGAGAATCATTGCCAGGCTTAGAAGTGTCACTTGTCACATCTCATTGAGCAGAACTCAGTCACGTGGCCAGGCTGGAACAGAAGGGAGGCTGGAAATACAGTCCAGCTGTGTTCTAGGGAAGAGAACCTGGTTACCAAGCCATAATGCCCTGCCACAGCTAGCCTGTATAATGCTTCCTCTCTCTCCCCTCGCATAGGACAGATGCACCCCATCCTCAAAGGACACAGCCCCCAAATCCAGGCCAGCCTCTGGATCGAGTCCAAAGGCCAAAAGTTCTGGATTCTATCAGCTTATTATGAGAATCCTGGTGGTCCTGTGGCTTGGAAGCTAAAACAAGCAAAGCAATACCTCTGGGTGTCCGCTGCCCTCTCCCCTAAACCACATCACACACAGCACTGGAACCGGGACAGGATCAGTGTGGTAAGCACTCCCGCTCAGGAGAAAGAAGAAAGGGAGACACACGGCCGTCATTCAAAGCAGTGCTGAATTCTCAGAAAGCCCTCGTGTGTGAGCTCTTCTTCCCTGGCAGTGGGCAGAGTTCCCTGAGCAGAGCCGGGTTCTACTCTCTGGGGATAATTTCCTTGCCCCACGTCCCCTGTGCCTTCTGATTCCCTCTCTCCTTTACCCATCAGCCTCTGTGGCCGCATCTGAGGTGGGAGCTGTGGGTGCCTGTAGGTTGATGAGTGTGAGGATTGGTTTATACAAAGGTCTTGTTCGATGTATATTTATACATACTGTAGTAGATAAGCATGAACCCAGCTGTTGAAATGAGCGTCAAAAGTTATGTAATATAGAGCTGGAATGCTTTTAACATCTTGAACTGGAAGCTTCCTGGTCAGACAGTAAACCCTCCAAAATAATTCTTCCCAGAGATGGTCCACATTTCTTCAGCCTTCCTACAAATTTATGCTAGTACGTTTGCTAGATGTCCCCCAGATCTTTTTTCATCCATAGCAGACCTTACTGAAGGTTTGACATGCTGGAAGCCTCACACAGGAAGCCACACAGAAATTCAACATTGCATACTCATGTTCGTCCTTAAAAGGTCCTCCCCTCCCCGCCCACGTAATCTGGTTTCCTTGGGGTGTCCTGGGTGGTTCTCCTTTCTCAAAGGCTGTAGTCCTCTGCGTGCTCTTGGGAGGTTTTGTTTTGGCTCAAGTATGTGTCTGGTGGCAATGGCTTTTTGTTTTTTCAGAGTAAAATTATTCTAGCCACGCCAGATGGAAGGGGACGTGGGGTCAGTCCCTGATTGCCTGTTAGTCTGTGTTCTGCAGCAGATTCACGGCAGTCTTCTGGGGTGATTCCTGGCCCCGCCAACAGTAATTCTCAGCTCACCTCACAAGCCAGGTGGGATGCATTCCTAGCAGGATCCGTGGCTTCTACGAAAGGATGTCACCTCTGCCTGGCTCTGTTTCCTGCTAAGTCTCAGAGGTCACTACTCACCTGGCAGCCAGAGAGCTACACCCTAGGAGTTTGCTGGGCAGTTCCAGGAGAGTCCCAAATTCACCATTGCTCCTTCTGGCCACAATTCAGCCTTAAGAAACCCCATTCGGTGAGGATTACATGAAGGACAAGAGGCTTCTCACCTCTCTTCTTTTTTTTTTGAGTTCATTTTATTTTATTTTATTTTTTATTAAAGTATAGTTGGTTTGCAATGTTGTGTTAATTTCTGGTGTACAACACAGTAATTCAGTTACATATATATGTATATATATACTCCTTTTCATATTCTTTTTCATTATAGGCTATTATAAGATATTAAATATAGTTCTCTGTGCTCTACAGTATAAATTTGTTGTTTATCTATTTTTTATACAATAGTTAGTATCTGCAAATCCCAAATTCCCAATTTACCCTTCCACCTTCCCCTTTCCCCCTGGTAACCATAAGTTTGTTTTCTATATCTGTGAGTTTGTTTCTGTTTTGTAAATAAGTTCATTTATGTCATTTTTTTTTAAAGATTCCACATGTAAGTGATATCATATGGTATTTTTCTTTCCCTTTCTGGCTTACTTCACTTAGTATGACAATCTCCCAGTCTTCTGATGTTGTACATACGTTGTAAAGTCAGTCTACGTGTCTAAAGGTGACACCCTGAAACACCTAGCGCTCCCAGCACCCTCAGCAGAACTGCTCTGAGTGCCTTGCACCTCTCTACCTCAGAAACAGGGTCTGGGAAGCTTCCAGCTGCATTCGCTGTAAGGATGCTGCTAATGATGCCAGTCAGTTTGCTTTACATGTCTGGGTCTGTGATCCCCCAGGAAATAGTCTTTTCTGATTAAAATGCCAAGAACAGTTGTAATCCCGAGAGCAGTTTATTTGCATGTATCTTCTGGAGGTGAGGAATTCTGGAGATGGTAACTAACAGTGTTTCTCTGTTCTTGCTGACTCCCAGGAGGCTGAGAACAAAAGAGAGGGTCACCTGTTGGAGATGTGGAGAGCATCTTTGATTTCTAGTGAGGTCCTGGTTCCGGTTTATTTCCATCCTTATTTATTTTCTTCTTTTGATCTCAAGTCAATGTACATTATTTTATTGCAATGAACTTTGTAAGCTGTCTAAAATCCCTCCTGGAAGGAGGTTTGGACACACACACAGAAATACACTGACATGGACATGAATCTTTTCTAGAATAGACCCCAAGGCCAGTGTGACCTGTCACCTCAACCTCCCTGACTCCACTGCAGCTGTCCTGGTCTCCCGGCTGTTCCTTATGTCTACCAGGCATGCACCTACCTCAGGGCCTTTGCACTTGCTATTCTCACAGCCTGGAATGCTCTTCTCCCAAACATTTGTTTGGCTTACTTCCTCAAATCCTCAGGGTTTTACTGAAGTATCTCCTTTTCAGTGAGGCTTTTTTCTGTCCACTTTACTTAAAATTTTAAGGCCCAAATATTCCCTGTCCCTCTTCCCATGTAAACATTTGTGTAGTCCACTGAGGCTCTCCATGATGATATCCATGAATTGGCCCACATGATCATGGAGGCTGACAAGTCCCAAGATCTGCAGGTTGAGTGATGAGCTGGCGACCCAGGAGAGCTAGTGGGGTGGCTCCAGTCTGAAGGCCGGCAGGCTGAAGAGCCAGAAAGAGCTGATGTTTTATCTTGAGCTTCAAGGCAGGAAAAAGCCAAAATCCCAGTCTGAAGGCAGTCAGGCAGGAGGACTTCTGTCTTACTTGGTGAGGATCAGGGTAGCCTTTTTATTCTAGTCAGGCCTTCAACTGATCAGATGAGGCCCACCCACATGGGGGAGGTTCCATCTGCTGTACTCAGTCTAGAGACTTAAATGTGAGCCTCATCCAAAAACACCAGCACAGAAGCACCCAGGATAATGTTTGACCAAATATCCCGCCACCCCGTGGCCCAGTCAAGTCGATGCATAAAATTAATCCTTCTGTTATCTAGCACATTTTTTATTTTGACTTGTTTTGCTTTTTGTCTGCCTCCCTCCACTAGACTGTAGCACACAGGAAGGCTGTGATTCGTGCTTGTTTGGTTTACTGCTGGGTTCCTCAAGCTTTAGCAGAGGGCCTGGTGTGCTCAGTCCACATTTGTCGAATGAATAAAGAAATTCTGTCTTCAAGTGGTCAGTAGACAATAAGACTGTCCACCCCACAGTCATCTTGTGAAAGACACTGATTGTCAGTAATTCAGGCATTTCCTTGGCATGGTATCTTATGCTATAGATTTAGACTGGTGTGTGTGTGTGTGTGTGTGTGTGTGTGCAGTTCTGGTCTGAAGCTAATTGTTAAGTGTTGGAATTAATATTGTTGCTGTCATGATCATTTTGTGCTAACTGTTGTGGCTTCCAGGCCTAGCTAGCTTCTCAACTTAGGGATGTTACGAAATTCTTAAAAGAATATTAATTTGGATTTATTGTAATTAAACTGTTAATTTATTTATGCCTGAGGAAGATTCATTTTGAGACAAAAGACTAACAAAAAGAGGTCAAACCAATGCTAAACTGTGGAGCATTCCTGGCTTCCTGAGTAACCAGCGAGGTCTGTAAGACCTTGTCAGGGCTTAGCAATTAAGATCATGGCTTCTGGGGAAAGGGTCGGGGAGGGATAAATTGGGAGTTTGGGATGAGCAGATACAAACTACTACATACAGAATAGATAAGTAACGAGGTCCTACTGTAGAGCACAGGGAACTATATTCAGCAACTTGTAATAACCTATAATGAAAAAGAACTGAATTACTATGCTGTACACCAGAAACTAATACAACACATTGTAAATCGATTATACTTCAATAAAAAATAAAAAGAAAAAAATAGAAAATTAAGTCCTTAAAAAAAATTGTGGCTTCTGAGACCAGTCATTTTGGGATTCAAATCCAAGCCCAACCAGTTATGACTATGTGAAAGCTAGTTTCAACTAGTTTTTAATGCACCGTGAATCTCAGTTTCTTTGCTTCACAGGCTTATTCAATATGATCCTTTGTGTAAAATGCCTGCCACGAGGCCAGGCGTGTAGTAGGTGTTCATTAATACAGATTTTACTCAAGAGGCTTAAAAGAATGAGTTCACATTTCCTGAGCCAAACCCTCTGGCTGGAAAGCGAGCCTCAGTAACCTGCCTGTTAACGATGTAGCATTTTCACATCTGAACTGCATATTTACACGGGTCGAGCAACACTGGATTACAGCTGATGTCAACAGTAATGCCACATTTTACAAAAGCAAAGCTTGTTCACTTGTCCGAGACACATTATAAAAACATAACCATATGGATTTCGGAGGACAAAGAATTAATTTCTGGCGGCACGAGAAGTATTTATGTGGCCTAGTGGGAGCATAGAGAGGAGTCTCAATATTTGAAAGGAAATGTTCTTTCCCAAATGATATTATGACTCGGGAGTCCAGGAGTATTAGCTTTAGTTTTTTTCTAGCAGAGGAAAAATTATCCTTGATTTGATATTGATTTTTTTAGAATTGGGTTCTGCTGCCTTCACACTCAGTCTGAGAGCAGAGATTCAAATGCTGCCTCTTAATCCCAGGAGCACCACCTACCCCTTCATTTTCCCTTCCGGTCTGGAGAGCCAGAAAGTCTCCTGCTGCTCTGCAGGGATTGGCAGAAACACTTCCTGTGCTACAGAAAGTCATTCACTTCTGTTTCCACCTGGGCTTCTAGGCAAGCCTGTGCCCGCTGTGGAACCACCTGCTGGTCCTAGCAGGGCATCCTGGTCTCCTGACAAGACCACGTACTCTGAGAATCATAATGGCAACATCTTTATGAAGCACTTCATGATGTTCACGGATTATTTGAAGCACTTTGTATCTAATAATTAATTTAATCCTCATAATACTTCTATAACTTAGGAGCCAATGCTGGCCTCCAGTTTATAAAAAGGAGTTACGGGGAGGTGTAGCTCATGCAGGATCACAGAGCTTGGAATGGGTGGAAATAGGATTGACCCAGAGGGTCTTCCCGCAGACTGGCTCACTAATCTATCTAATCTCACATCAGGCCTATCGTGTCCCAGGCATCATGTACATGTCACCTCTCCGCCCCGGCAGCTACCCCCTAGGAGGGATTGTCATCCACATTTTACCGGTGGGGGACCTGAGGGGTTGAGTAATGTGCTCAAGGTCATATGACTAGCAGTTGGGAGAGACAGGACCTTAGGCTAATGGTGTAGAGTGAGAACCAGGCTCTCATCCTCTCTATAACTCCGCTTCCCACTGGTTCTCCTCCCTCCAGCCTTCTCCCACAACCTCCTCCAGGCACACCTTGGCTGGTGGGTCTGTGGGATGTGTTGGCAGTTGAAGGTCAACGTGTTCCTGAATCCCAGCTGCTGGTGACTTTGGCTCTGAGTCCATTTGGGCCGAGCGCACCTGGGAGCAAAGCGATGCGTGGGCAGGGGTCTAGCAGACCCTCCTTTCCTGTAAAGATTTGTTCTGAAACCCTTGGACTGAGTGTCGGTCAGGGGCCCACAGTGTCCTCCCAGCTCACTGCAGTGGAACGTAGATAAAATGAGAATCTACCCCAGGCTGCCCCTTGCCCTAGTCAGCTCTCCCTTCCTGGTCCCTGCAAGTGTCTTTCCATCACCCCACAGGCTCTGGTGTGCACAGCCAACCAGGTCCCGATGCAAAGAACCCGAACATGGTGGCATCGTGGAAGCCACCCACCATTTGTGCATTTCACTTTCCTTTTTCCCTTTCCATCCTCAATGACAGCGGCCTTGCCAGCATCAGCTGGGGGAGATTAGCTGCTATTACTGACTGCTTGCTCCAGGGCAAACTGATAGGAGAACACGCCTGGAAGGGGCAGTTAAGACCTCTTTAGATGATGTAATTAACCTCGTCACATTTCTGCTTGTAGAGTAGATAATGCTGTCAGACACTGTCCAATCTTGCTGCTATTCGATGTGTTTTAATTAAAACAGAAAAGCAGGGGTTGCACAGGGAGGGGAACAATTGAGTCTTTTTTTTTTTTTTTTTTTTGGATTTGTCGAAGAGTTTATCATCCCATCTTTTGAAACATCTGGGAGTGGTGTGTGCCTGGAGCCCTGGGCCTGGCACAGAGTAGGTGCTTAGTAAGCACGGACCACGCCAAGCTGCAGTGATAAAACTCTGGCAGGAGAACGGAGGAGGCTTCTCCTGGGGAAGAGCGATCTCACGTCCCCAAGGCAGGATTTTTAGATTTTTCCAACAGAGCGAGGCAGGGAAACAAATATCAGAGTCTTGTTTCATTTGACATGTTTTACGTGCTTGCCTGGAGGCCTTCACAGAGCGAGAAACACCAGCAGATGAGCCAAGGTGTCCCCGGGCTGGGGCCTTTCAAGGTAGACGTTTCCCTCACATGAAAGGCATCACGGCTCTGCCACCCCAGCGTCCTCCTACAGCATCTGGGCTACGTGAACCGCAGGAAGAAAGAGAGGAGTATTATACTTACCTGAAACCAGTTTGAAAAATGACAACGTACAAACATTTCTGTTTAAACAGTCAGCTCCTTCTCAGAATTCCCAGGTGCTTTTTTCCTCTTCTTCGCATCCGTCTAAATACTGTTATTTCCTGGGGATGTTTTACGGCTTCACATCCTCCCCCGTTACTATCTGTCTTGGTTCCAACTTTGGGGAATTTTATTTCCTTCATCTCCAGCTTGGGAGTCTTTTTTTTTTTTTTTTTTTCTTTTTCTAAATTTCGTTGCTGAGGTCTTTGCTTCTGCTGGCAATTTTTGGTTGTAGATTGACAGTCCGTTAAAATCCAAAACGTCAGCCCAGCACCCGTGGCATGCTTGTCCTCTGCCCTGAAGTTATCCCTCATGGGTCCTTCCTGTCCACTGAGGTCAGGAACTGCATCTTTTGGGACCATCACAGTATTGTAAGGGCCTACGGTGACTAGCGGAGAAGCAGGACACATTGTGTGTGTGTGCGTGAGTAACTACATGGTTCTTAACAACCTGGCCCTGGAGTCACGTTGCCAGCTGTCATCCGCTGCCCTCTGACGGTGGCCCCCCAGTGGCCTGCGTCTCACCACACTGAACCACCTGCACATCCCTGCATCATTCCAGGCCCTGCTCCCCTGCCCAGGGCCCTGCTGGGCTTCCCTCCTGCCTCACAGGATGGGAAGGCATGTCGGATGTGGGCTCAGCTCATGAGCCTGGGCTCAGGGATGCTCTGGCAGCCCCAGCAGAGCTGGTGTGCCCAGTGCACTCCGGTAACCTGTAGTGCCTGCTTGTTTGTGTAGGAGGGGGAACCAAGTAGGGCAGCCCGAGCTGGGGCCACAGCCATCGTGCTTGGTAGCAACCCTCCCTCTGGGGGTCTCACCTCCTGCCGCTTCTTTCCAGCCACCTCCTCGGTGCTGTGAGTCCAGCACAGGCTGCATCAGCTCATGCCCAACCTCTGCATGGGTGGCCTTCGCTCTGTCCCCACCAGGACCCTGGCACTGTCTTGTAGTCTGTTCCTATTTTCTTTGTAAGTAAAGGCAGAGGGCAGGGGATTCATTTATTTATTAATCTTTTGTATTTTATTTTCTATCAATTGTCTATTCCATGTCCTTGGTTGAGGAAATCATGAAATGGATCTCAGCCTCACTTTTCTTATTTATAAAACAGGATTGCTTTGGGGATGAATTTTATGTCATACATATGTGTTAAGTGCCCATTCTTGGGCCCATAACACCCAAAAGTGATTGCTAACTTTCTGTAGCTTTCCCTCAGAGCGGCAAAGGCCTTACCCACCATCTCCTCCAACATGCACGGCTCGGGGTTTCTGAGTGACTGGGCCAGGATCCTGGAGGGGTCAATGCCAAGGTCAGGATGCACGCTCGAAGCTTTTAGACCATGGCTTCTAACTAGCCACCTCGCTGACAACTCCAACAGAAAGTATTTGGCCATTGTTCTGATGGGAGAAAACTCAAGCAGATAGTTTTTTCTTATCTTTATATTTTATTTTATTTATTTATTTATTTTTACATTTTTTAAATTGAGTGATAGTCATTTTACAATGTTGTGTCAAATTCTAGTGTAGAGTACAATTTTTCAGTTGTACATGAATATATATATATTCATTGCCACATTTTTTTTTTCGCTATGAGCTACCGCAAGATCTTGTATATATTTCCCTGTGCTATACAGTATAATCTTGTTTATCTATTCTGCATTTTAAAATCCCAGACTGTCCCTTCCCACCCCCCACCCCCTTGGCAAACACAAGTTTGTATTCTATGTCTATGAGTCTGTTTCTGTTTTGTATTTATGTTTTATTTATTTATTTCTTTAGATTCCTCATATGAGAGATCTCATATGGTATTTTTCTTTCTCTTTCTGGCTTACTTCACTTAAGCAGATATTATTTTTAAAGTTCATCAGGTTAGAATTTTTTGATTTGTAAATTATTGAATTACACAATATATTCACATGGCTCAAAAAAATTTTTAAGGATTAAAAAACTACATAGTGAAAATTCTCCTCCCCACCCCCTATTCACCTCCTTTGACAAATAGGGTAGCTCCTGTGTGTTTAATTCTCATTTCCTCCCTGCCTGATTAGCTTCTCTTGTTGTTAGCTTCTTGCGTATATTTTTTAAACCGCATACAAACACATAAGAATATATAGACTTTAACTCCTTCCCCTACTTACTGATATTCTCGAGGTTATTTCAATAGTTTAGAAAGTACTTCTTGGCTCAGTTTTTCTGGGTACATTGCTACAGGTTTTTTATTTGTCTGTTTACAGCTGCAGGACTTCCCTGCAAGTGAATGGAGCATGATTTATTTCACCCAGTTGAAGGACATTTAGGCTCTGTCCAATCTTTTGCTATTGAAAACATCATTGAATGAGTAACATTGAACATACATTAATTCACAAGAGTGTGAGAATAGCTTTTAAGATAAACACCTAGAAATAGAATTGCTGATTGAAAGGATTTGCGTGTGTATGTGTGTAATTTTGCTAAATATTGCCAAGTTGCCCTCTGCAGGGGTTAAGTCGATTTCCACATCCTCCAGCAGTGTCTGGAGGTGCCAGTTTCCCTACAGCCTCGTTAGTACTGTGATTTACCAAGCTTTGAGGTATTTGCCAACATGATGGGTAAAAAATTATGACACAGAATAATAGGGATTCACATTTATAGTATCCTGCGTGAGGCTGTGTATCTCACCAAATGTTTTAGATCCTTGCTTTTCCTTTCCTGTTAACTGCTAGCCATGTCACTTTTCCATGTTAAATATTGGGTCGTTGATGTGTGTCTTGCTGGTTTGTAGGTGTTAACATACATGAGGGAGACTATTACCCTTTGTGTTGTTTACTGCCAATATTTTCTCTGGAATTTTTTTTTAACTTCACTTATTAACCTGATTATTGTCATGATTATTTTTTTTGACCACATGGAAAGCGTTTATGTAGTCCAGTTACCATTGTTTTCTTTTTATGGGCTCAGTCTTCAGTAATTTTTCCGTATTTTCTCCTAGTATTTTTTTATAGTTTCAGTTTGATCCATTTGAAGCTCTGATCCTTTGGGGAATTCATCCTGGCATGTTATGTGCCTTGTGTGAAGAATGGATCCCACTTAATAGTTTCCAGATGGTCGCCCAGTTGTCCCGACACCATTTATTGAATAATTCCTATTTCCTGTACTTTCTTAGGGTTCAGTTAAGGGCAAAACATTCTCAACTCTCTTCTGCCTTCATGGATTTTAGCCTAGGATTTCCCAGGAAGGTGATAAATCTCTTTGTCAAGGCGTCTGGCGTTGACATTTCCTATTCTGTTTGGGATTACTACTACGTACTCCGTGACTCTGACACCTGCTTTCCAAGCATTTGTGGCTGCCTCCCTTGGCAACAGGATTCTTTTCCTACAAAAAAGCCACATAAAAACCCAGTGTGTCTGATGTGTTCTCACGGGTTACAGCTATCGCACCAGCCACAGCCACTGGCGAGCAGAGAGCTCAGCAAATACCTCATGGATTGTTAATTTCTACCATACGGTTCTGCCTCGGGACAGTGCAGGTGCCACCAGCCAAAAGAAATATTGCCAGGTGGCGCAAGGGCTACATTTGGGAAGTGAAAACAGAAACATGGAAGAAAATGTCATCTCCAGCATAGGAAAAGATGACTGAAGAAGTGCCTACTGCCTTCCCCGGAATTCCATCTTGCCCCCTTTCCAGCTCCCTCACCCAACAGCTCTTGCCGATGGAATGATTAACCACAAGCTGAAAACTCCAGCAAAAGACATACATGACTCAGGGCTTCTGGGTCCTGTTTGCCTGTGTATGCATTTCTATTTAAAGTTGACTTCCCCTTACAAAAATAAACATGCTCGTTGTATAGAGAGACGGTTTTTAACTTATTTGAATTTTTAATGAATCTGATTCAAGGAAGAATTTGAAGCAGCTATAGAAACCAAAATAAGATAAGGAAAAAAAATGGTGGAATTCGCTAATGAAGGACCGGAAAGAGTAAGTTGAGGGTTTGGGGGTGATAGTGGGAGAGAAGGAGGGGCTCACAGACATGTGACGTATATGAGTTGACACGATTGCTACATTGCACGTAGATTTGGCTCAGCTTTCCTCGCAGGCAAAGCAGAAAGGGGAATGTTAGCTACAACCTTTACAATGAGCTAAAGAGCTGCACGTGAAAAATCCAACTTGGGGCCTCATTCACCAAAAGGTCCAAATGCTCACGGTAAAGAGATTCTGGACCTCCTTGGGACTGACAATTATGTATGTGGATTTGATTACAGGAAACAGAGGGCAGAGAAGAATCTTCACGCTGTGAGGGAGGAGATCCTTCACTTCTGGTTAGCTTTGCAGGCAGAGTGGATCCAGGGTTTGCGAGACAGGAAGTATGTGCAACTTCAGAGCAGTTTTTTAAGGAAAAGGATATGAAATTGTGAATATAAAATCAGACATGAAAGTGAATATGTGTTGACTGAGACTATAAATCATAACACAAACCACTAAAAAGACATGAGACAGCTGACAAATACAAATCACACACACACGCACACACACACGCACACACACACACACACACACACGCACACACGCACACACACACACACACACACAGCCTGGCACAAGGTTATAAACTTTTCCCCTATCCTTTTATTTGTGGCTACTGTTTGATCCTCTCTTCATGCAACTGTATTTTCGGATTTAATTTTCTGTAGTGAGAATAGAAGGATAATTAGATCATTCCTCTGGTATAGCAGATTAAAAGGGCTTTTTTTTTTAATTATTAGGAGTTAGAAAAATTTTATTCATCTTCTCATTGTTAAGGTCTTGTAAATTTAAGATAGTGTCAAATTTGGGTTTCCCTGTGCGAGTTGTAAGATTTGAAAGATTTTTCCATGGCTAGCTTCTAACTTGGTTTTTTTCAAACTTTGTTTCTCCTCCACTGCCGCAATACTTCTGGTGCCAGGGGGTACAGGGCATGTATTGCCATGACACCTCACCTGTGCACCTTGGTGGCAGGAGGCCAGGTGAGTCAGCATACAGGGAGGCTAAAAGACATCCTAGATTGTCCCCTGGGAGAGCTGGCAATTGGTTAGTGTATGCACAGAAGTGCCCTTAGACCATGAAAATGCATCCCACTAAATTCAAACCAAATATACTGAAGCTTAGCTTCCCAAAATTTCTACCAGCTGCTCCAACAGTAGTGGGCTTAAGAGAAAGTGTGGCTAAAGGGAGTTGGCATGGAACAGTGGTCTTAATTGATTTCAGTTAAGTATTGTACTTTTGCAAATTTTGCAAAATCAAAGGGGCATGGGAGCGCAGAGCTAGGGCCCCTCCTTAGCAATGTGACCAATTTACTAGAGCAACAGAAGGACCCTGAAGCCTGAATTATTTATTCCCTTTAGTTAAATCTCCCTGCGCCTGCAGAGCTTCTCAGGCTAGCCCATGGTCATTTCTTATGCCTCCAGGGGGAGTTCAACACATGAGATTTGGAGGCCGACACCAGGTCCCATTTTATTGCTGTGTGACTAAGGGCTAGTTGTTTAACTTCTCTGAGCCTCAGCCTCATCAGCTCGAAAACTGAGATCATCACAATGATGCGAACGTGTGGAATTGTTTTAAATGAGATTATATAAATGAGATCTATTTCACTTGCTTTGTACGGCACTTGGAACATCATAAGCTCTAAATAAATATTGGGTATAAGGATACACTAGCCATCCTCAAAGAGACCATCTCACCCCTTGGTTTGTCCTCTTTGGGACCAAATCCCTGCCGCATGTGTGCCATATAGTCTGATACCCTTCATGGTTTAGAAGTATAAAGATCTAGCCTTCAAACAAGTAGTATTTGATTTAGTGATTCTGATATCTGTTGTCAATTTTCCGTTTCTCTTTTCCTTGAATTGCATTTGGGTTCACACTGTGGCTCATGTTCAATGTTAACCAGAAGTGTAAGCTAAAATGAGAACAAACTGTTGCCGCTTTTTTGTGGGTGGAGCGAGGGTACCGACCTAGCAAAGGTGGGGGAGGACTGACTTGAGGACACAGGTTTGCTAACCGAGCTGGAGCAGAATCGGGAGTAAAGTCCAAGGGTGTTTCCCCTTAGCACAGACTGGACATTCACCTGCCTCTGTCCACCCATTATGTCCTGGTTTAGTTTGCTCTGGACCCCATGGTGCCTGTGGCCTAGCCAGGTGGCTGAGTTTCTCCACACCAAGAAGGCTGGCTCTTAAGGGGACCAGGGAAACCATTTGCACCTCCACCTGCTCTCTCTGTCCCTGTAGGGTCTCACTGAGGGCTGATGTTGCTCCCAAAATGTGCCACGTGGGGCCAAGCAAAAGGCCCACCTTTATTTCTGAGGCCCTGAGGTGGGTGGATTTACCAGAGGTACCCCAACTGAGAATGTCTCTCATTGGGGAACTCCATGTTGCCCGTCTAGAACAATCACTTCGCAGGGCAGCACCCAGCAGTGTAGAAAGACACTGAACCTCTCTGATTATTAAACACGGCTGCCCCTCAGCATGGGGAGGGTTAACTGATCCTTTAGGGTCACCTCCCCTCACCCTTCGTGGAAAGGCTCGCCCCTTCAGAGGCTCGTCGTCCTATTACTGAACAAAATTGGGTTTCTGCAGGCAGGAAACATATTTACTTAACTTTTATTATGAACTAATGTGGAGGCATCCAGCAGTCTCCAGAGGTCTCCTCTGCGACCTCCTC
This sequence comes from Camelus ferus, assembly GCF_009834535.1. Classification (NCBI taxonomy): domain Eukaryota; kingdom Metazoa; phylum Chordata; class Mammalia; order Artiodactyla; family Camelidae; genus Camelus; species Camelus ferus. The sequence goes on along the minus strand of NC_045706.1, from coordinate 58,828,792 downwards.
TGTAATTTATGTATGATTTAATCTTCAAATGCAGTCTCACAGAGACTTTGCCGGATTTGCCTCATCTGCCTCCCCACACAGAGATGAAATTATTCCCTGAGTGTCTTAGATCACGAAATGCTACCTTTTGGAAATGAAAAGATAATACTGTTTATGTATGAGGATGAGAGAATTACTTTACTTGTCTGTAGTAACACTGATTAAATTGAAATGTCAGAGCTAATGTTACAGTTAATAAATGTTATACATATTTAAATCTGTCTAAATACTGAAGATTCTAACCCAGGCAGAGGATGCTGTTAAAAATTGCAGGAACACCCAAATCTCCCCGTGAATGCCATTTTTGCTATCCATTTCCCATGAGCGAGGTAAAAATGTGTATTGTAAATGAGACCCGTGTTCATGATGTCTGTGAATGTTGTTTTCTCACTTGGTGTTTATTTTACCAAATACATTGGTACTATTATGAGACATCAACCTAGCATTGGGGGAAATGTTGGTGAGATGAGTTGCATTATGTAAATCAGAAGGTGATGAGGTAGGGTGTGTTGTCGGGGTGTGATGGGAAAGGAGTGTCTGACATTAGTACCCAGGGGGGCCTTTGGGGAGAGGAAGGCAAATAGGTGTCCCTATGCCCTCCCCTCTCACAGCCTTGCAAAGAAAGCTTATGGCTGCATCTTCTCTTCTGCATAAGAGAAAATGTAGCTGAGAAATGTGATCTCAGTGGGCATCCTTGGCCTGGTGGCCGTAGCATCCTTTCTTTCAAGGAGTAGAACACAGAGACCATGAGTGGGTAGGTACACAGAGGAATGGGGATTATGGCTGGAGGGGCGGGGGGAAGGGGCAGCTGGCATGGGCTCACTGACAACAGAGACCAAGATTCCAGTGCCCTATGCCTGTCTTTCTTGAAAGTCAAGCCTTGATTTTTTTTTTTTGAGATTTTTAAAAAATTAAGTATAGTTGTAAAAAAAAAAAAACAACTCAATAATCTCTACACTATAATGGAAAAGAATATGTATATATATATTTATATATGTAACTGAATCACTGAATCATATAGATGTGTAACTGATCACTTTGCTGTATGCCAGAAACTAACACAACATTGTGAATCAACAATACTTTAAGTCTTGATTTTTAAAGGAAGTTGACACCTCTTGCTGAGGCCACAGAAGATCTCTGCCCATTTGCTGTTTACCCACCCCCTCTCCCCAGATGCTCTGTGTTCCATGGTGGTTTCCAAGTTTCCAGAAAGAGCATGAGATTTCTAGCCCCTTAGATGCAGAGTTATTGTAAATTCTAGCCTCCGCTGTGTGACTCTGGGTTTTAACGTTGAGGCCGTTCAGGGGCCGCGTGTGTTAGACGGGGGTAGACCTAGCCGTCTCCTGGGATCATTCTTCTTCATCAGTGAGCTCACGTTTTATCAGGCAACTGGCAGATCACCTGGTTTGTAGCAAGCACTCTCTCCTCCAGCAGGCTCCAACTTGTTATGCAGTTTTTGCAACATCAGGACAAGGAGTTCCCTTTTGCTTCTCACTTCCCTCTCTCTGCCCTGGCAAAGCCCCAGTCACCTTTTTGGGTCAGCAGGAAGGGAGCAAGTGGTGTGTTTCCTCCCCCTGGCACTTGGAGTCGTCCAGGGCTTAGCTAGAGAGAAGAAGCTGATTGAGGCACAGTCCGTGCATCAAGGCAGACCACTCAGGGTTGACTTGCACCTTCAAGCTCTACAGCAGAGTGTCTGGTACAGGGCAGCCAGGATCTGCAGACAGGTAGCTGGTTCATCACCCAGGGGAATTCTGATTCAGTGGGATTTTACCGGCAAATGACTGTAACAAAGAACGGATATATTAAAGGGTGCGTTAGGGATTGTGGTTATTATAAATTACATTCTTTGAAATCTCATTTAGATCCAAGAACCAGACTGCATTTGGAAGGCTCTGAGGATTAATCCTTTTCGGAACAATGGAGTGTCAGTGATCATTTGGAAAAGTAATTATGCCAAATTTAATTATCATGCACGTGTGTTTCGTCAGCACCACCGTACACACCCAGAGGACAAGTGGGGAAAAGATTGTCCCAGCACTGGCTCTTGATTGAGGAACACAGTGCAAAATTATACATGTTGTAATTGAGTGTTGCTTAATACGAGGCTTGATGGATTCAGAGATGATGGGTGGAGCGAAAGGGAGGGGGCATTTGGCCCACTCAGCAGATGTTTGAGATATTTGGAAATGCTTTTCAATGTTTTCAACATATTGGAGAAGAGCAAACTACATTTCAAGCAGCCTGATAAAAATGTTTCCCTGTCTTAAGCATTTCTTTTGTTCTCTGTTCTTGTGGTAGCCTCACCTCTTCTGAATTGCAGAATTCAGCTTGGAATACTCAAGTGGGTTGCTGTGGGGACTTGGAAAGTGTATGTGTGTTTGAGGGGAAGATAAGGGGGTGGCACGAAGAGTGTCTGGTGGATGGATGGACCATGGCAATATGGATCACAAGGTTTTCAGGGTTTGTGGTATTAGAGGCTGACCTACTGGGGACCTGTATCAAGTTCATCTGTCTTCTGGCCCCCAGCCCCACTTCCTCCCTTTGGCTGGCTAATGCTGAGCCATTAGAACTTATTTTCATTGCCTCGCTTTAAGAGGGCTCCCCTAAAGACAAGTATTGTGTGATATCACTTGTGGAACCTAAAAAAATAATACAAATGAACTTATTTGCAAAACAGAAACAGACTTACAGACATAGAAAACAAACTTATGGTTACCAAAAGGAAGAGGGAGTGGGGGACGGACAAATTAGGAGTTTGGGATTAACAGATACAAACTACTATGTATAAAATAGATAAATAACAAGGGCCTACTGTATAGCACAGGGAACTATATTCAATATCTTGTAGTAACCTACAATGAAAAGAATCGGAAAAAAAGGATATATATTGATATATGGATAAAACTGAATGCTATACACTTGAAACTAACACAATATTGTAAATCAACTATACTTCAGTTTAAAAAAAAAAAAGAGGGCTCCGCGATGACCCTGGGTTGGGTTGGGTGCCATGCACTGACTTGTGCAGCACAACAATATCGACATCCGTGCTAATTTGTATGCCTGTTCCCCCCCGTACACAGTGGGCATCACTGTGAGAGCAGTGGCCACAGCCTTTGTTCAGCCCTGGCTCCCCAGTCCCCAGCACAGCACCTGCACAGAAAGGATTCAGTAAGTATTTGTTTGAATGTATGATCAAAACCTGGGAAGGACGGGAGTCAGTTCTTCCTCTCCACACATCCCTAACTGTGCTGAAGCCTAAACAAGCTGTCTTCAAAGATGCTGCCTGGTTTGGGGGTGTGATCTATAATATTCTGGAGGCAAAACCATTCCATGTGTTGGAAACGTGGAAACTTCCACTTGATGTGGGCCCAGGGCTAACAGGTGAGCCTCTTTGGGGTCAGCGAGGATTGTAAAAGCGGCCATGGGCATAATTGAGAGGACAAACTGCGAGAGCATATGGCAGGAGCCTGGAGGTGGCAGGTGCTCTGTCCTTCCTGGGATGTGCACGAAACTTTCCATCTGTTCAGCTGAACTCGGAGTCTCTACTGAAGAGTTGGCCAAGCATTCATTAAGGATCCAAAAGCTAGGACCCTTAACTCCAGGTTAGAGGTGTTATTATTGGCTTATCAGTAACTGTGGTCCTGATGCCACATCTCATGGGTGTGAGTAGTTGGTGGGCAAATCTGCTTGTGTTGAAGAATGACCTTCTGCCTGTGTTTTCAGCTGAGAACCCTGCTGCCACACGTGGAGTTTGATGGCCCTGCTGGGGTTTGGTATCTATGAGATGCAGCTTTCCCTGCCCGGGGTGAACCAAGGCCAATGGCCCTCAAATTGCTACAGCCAGGCAGAATGGCTTCCACACAGGAAATCCAAGCATAACTCCACAGAGCTCTTGGGAGAGATAAAATGGGAAATTTGGGGACATTGTGCTCGAGAAACCATGGAGAATATTACAACTGTACACTTACCACTGACTTCTGTCTTGCCAGCTAATATAATGAGTGTGACCAGCCTCAATTGCTTTTCCAAGACATGGGCAGGCTTAAAGAGAAAGACATGTAAGGGGCCTATGGCTTGTTGAGTTAATTAAGTTTTCCTGGCAACAAATAAATGAGGCAAACCGATAATCTGCAAGGGGAGGGAACCAACCTGTTTTGAAATTGACCAGTATGCCAGACAGAATGCTAAATACATTATGTCATATGATTCCATCTACCTTTCCCAACAGCCTAAGGAGGAGGTGGTACCAGCTCCATTTACAACTGAGTTGCCCAACTATGCAGTTAGTCATGATGATGATACCTGAAATCTACTGAGCACTTGCCATATATACATTTCATAGTAAAACTGCCATTTGTGTAGGTAAAAAACAATTGAAGATCAACACTTTCCACGTATCTTATCTGTGTCTGAACTAATTCAAGTCAGATAGACTGTGGAACTACAAGTTTCCTGTTGTGACACTTGCCTCCCAAGGAGGTAAGCTACAGTGCTATTGCCAGGAAAGCCACATTATATGTTCATAAGAACGATTGTTACTATCAAGGGTCCCATTGGGCAGGCTTGGGGCTGGGGATTTGAGGAAGTGGAGGGGGTGTGAGGCAAGCCAGCAAGTTTCCAGGCGCCATGCTTTGGGGACCTTCTTGTGCTCTTTACCTGCATGGCAGGGTGCTCTCAGAGGTGGAAGGCTCTTTTGCTGGATTAAGTTTAAAATGTCACTACTAATTAGCTAGGATTGCAGGCTGGGGTGATGCAGCACCAGGCCTGGGGACTTAACTTTATAGACATAGAATTGAAGGAAAAAATACATTTTCTAAACTCATTTTAAAAATAGTTTCCCTTGGAAATTAAAACCATTAAATGTACATCATTATGCAGATCAGTATTCATGCTTTAAAGAAACATAATTTTGCCTTCATTTAATTTGTTTCTCTAAGACCTAATTATGGATTGGATAAAAAATGTTATTTTTCTATCACTGTGCAAATCGCCTTTTACCACCCAGGAGGACAGTTCTCTCTGGTTGCGGAGGGTCGTTTCCATGCAGTGATTAGTCAAGGAGAAGTCAGGGAGGTGTATTCCAAGAGGGAGCTGGTTGTTCATGATGGCAAAGAAACACAAGTGTGTTCCCTCTCAGGAAGACAGAGTCATGAGGATCAGCTTGGCTGAGACCCCAGATCTTTCCCCAAGAGCGGATGCATTCAGCTGCTTGACCAGGCCCTGGGGTTGTAAGGATGCAGCAGGTCCAGGGACCAGCAGCAAGTCCCATCAGACTGGGCTTCCTGGCAGCAAGCAGCTGGGTGACAGAAGCATGAATGACACTCAGTTACCTTGATTTCCATTCAAGAATAAGGCAGAAGATAGTGCCTTTGTAGAAGTCACTTTGCTTTCTGGGAAGTGCTGATGTCAGCAGTTTGAACCAGGGAAAGACTCAGAGATGGGAGTTGGTGCCGATCAGGGTTATAAAAGCATGTCTACTATGTGTCACTTTTGTGTTGTTAAACACTAGTGTTTAACTTTAATGCTAACTTTAGTGTTGTCTAGTCCTTTTAAAGTGTGTTTTAGACATGTTACAAACACCCACTTACCTAATCCTCAGAACAATTCTAGACGCAAGTGTGATTATCATCTACATTTTATACAGGAGGACTTTGAGGTGTATAGGCATTAAGTAGCATGTCCTGGATCACATTGCTAGTGACAGTGGGACTCTGGCAGTCTGGCTGGTTTCCCTGGCTTTGACCACTCTACTGCCCCACCTCTCAGGATGAGCAGTCCACTCCGAATGCCCAGTGCTGTAGCTTCACACATGCGCTTAATCCCTTCAGCAGCCTTTTGATGGAGGGGGGACTGTGGTGAGCTGTTTTTCTGGTGGTCCTCAATGAATCACACCTCCATGCCCTTTTGTAGTCCCCTCCCCTTGAACCTGGGCTAGCTTTGACCTGCTTTAATCAATAGAACATGGCAGAACTGGCATGGTGACAATTCTGGGTCTCAACCTTATGACACTTGTCAGCCTTTACCTTGTGCCCTGGGGGAAGCTAGCTGCCATGTAAGAAGTCTGACTACCCTGAGACAGCCATCCTCAGCAATGAGAAGCTACATCAGGGAAACTGAGGCCCCAGCCAGCAGCCCCTGCCCGCCTCCCAGCCCATAGCCCTACCATCTTGCCAGCCATGTGAACAAAGCCATCTGGGAAGTAGACTCTGCTTCCCTGGTGAACTTCCCTGACTGATGCCACATGGAGTAGAGATGAGCTAATGCTGAACTCTGACCAAATGGCAAAGGTGTGAGCAAAGAAATGAAATGATTAAAAATGCTTTTTGTCTTAAGCCACTAAGTTTTGCAACTGTTTGATAAGGCAGCAAAGTGTAATAGAAACACCTGTTCACTTCACTTTAAAGATGAAAAGATCTGAGGTACAGAGGCTGTAGGACTTGCCCCAAATGATATAGCTAGGAAGTGGCAGATGCAAAACTGAGTCAAGGAGTGTGAGTGCAGAGATGCACTCTAATCACAATTCTCTACTCCCTCTGTTGGGGCATCTTCAAGGATGCACAGTGATGCTGTGATAAGTGAGCCCTGGCCCCTGCCTACTGGACCTTCTTGGTCTGATTGGAGCTTCCACTCTCCCTTTAGAATGCCTCCCAGACTAGGGGCGTGCTGCAGGCTTCACTGAACTCTAAGAACCTGCTAGGCATGTTTTAGCAGCCTTATCATGTAATCTTACCACAGGTCAGACGTGTGTCCCCGCCTTGCAGATAGGAAACCTGAGGCTGAGAGATTTAATTTGCTCAGATTAACACAGTCTGTTTGGAGGGCAGCTAGAATTTGAACCTGGTTCAGCTCAACCTCCGTACACAGTGCACGGTCCAACTTCTCCTCCTGCACCCACTCTTCAGGCCCCCCAACAGGCTGTGCCACATCTTCCAGCTGCTGCTGAACCTGGTCCAAATTCAGCTCCCTCCCACCCTTCCTTCGACAACGAGGTCAGACACTACCCCGGAGATGCGTTGAAGGTTCGTAAGACCTCCCAGACTTGATAGGGCACATCGATTCCTCCTGTTCGGAGGATCTCCTTGCCCAGAGAGGGCATCAGCTCCTTTCAGCACCTTGGACAGCGTTCCCGCCACAGCCTCGGCGAGGCCAGGCCAGCTTGCTTTCTTGTGGCTGTTTGAGGATAGGGTTCTGCCTGGCCCGCAGGCAGGTCTCTCCTGCTCACCCACAGAGAATGAGCAGGGAGGTGCTCTTAAGTGAGGGGTTGGTTCTTCCTAGGGAGTAGGGGAGGCAGAGCCTCAAAGGGGATTTAGAGGCATCACTGAAAGGGCGAGCCCTGAGCCCCTCGCCAGTTTCTGTTGTGTTGGCTCAGTATTTTTTTTCACACCTTGGGTCCTATGCATAGCTCAGAGCACATCCCAAAGGCTAGGTCCCAGGAGGGACTGTGCAAGTAGCAAGTGGACTAGGAGCATATTTGATCAGAAAGTGCAGCCATCTGAAAGCTTGAAAACTACCCCCTGCATCAGTCTCCCATTGTACTTGAAGTTGGTAATGGTGCCTAACTTATTAGATTGTCCTGAGGATTAGGGGAGTTCATATTTGTACAGTGCTCAGAGCAGCACCCAGTCTAACGTATATATTGTTTATTTAATCAACACGAAAGGGACGGATACCTCAGTGTACAGGACAAATGGGTAAATGGCTGGATGCCTGTGGACACATGTAGGTGGGGGATGAGTGAGAGAGGGGTGGAGGGGTTGGGGAGAGATCACTGCAGTGGGGGAAGTTTCAGAGCTGTTCCCACTAGTGTCCAGTGCATGGCAGGGTCTCAGTAAGTCGTTGTGGTTGTGGAAGGGCTCCCAGAGGTCAGGATGCCACCCCTCAATTTAGGATGAGATGACTGAGGCCCAGGGCCAGGGGAAAGGCTGTTGTAATTTGGAGTAAGTTTGTATCAGACCTTCCCCATCCATGTCACCAAGATAAGGGGTCCTGGGAGCGGCCTGGGTGTCAGAGCCCCCATTATGTGTATTTTCAGGGCTTCTTGGCCTTCTGGGCTCCCTGCACAGGTGTACCTGAGCAGAAGTGCCACGTCAGAGCCAAGAAGTGAGAGTGTCATGGTCCCCTGCTCGGTTAGGCTCTCGCACGGTGGCAGGTCCCTCCGTTCATCACGTGTGCTCCCCGGCACTCAAGTTTGCTGCTTCCTCCTTCTCTTGCTCTCCCCCGGGAATCTGGGCCGGCCCATGTCATGATTTGACCAACAGGATAGGGCAGAAGTGATGTTGCAGAAGTTCCAGAGCCTCAGGAAGCCACTCAGTTTCCACTTTGCACACTTGGATGCTCCCCAAGCGGGCCACACTCAGAAGAGCCCAGGATGAAAACCGCCTGGAGAGCAAGGCTCTGTCTTCTCAGAACTCTGTTGATCCACCACCTGAAATCCCAAGAGCAAACCCCATCTGCCCACTGAGTTGTTAGAAATAGTTTTTGGCCACTAGGTTGAGGGTAGTGTGTTTTGGTGCAATGGAGAATTGAAACACCTGCTCAGGTCAGACCTGGCTGGGAGTCCTAGGCCTCTTTCTAGCTGCCCTTCTACCAACATACGAAGTAAAATTGGATTGTGTTTGGAAAAGGGTGACTCAAAAGCATGCCTCATAAAGAACGGTAGGAGGAGCTGTTGAGAAGAAAGACTGACAACTCACCGCAGACCATTAGGCTGCTTCAAATACCAGGATGGCTGTCAGGTGCTGGGAAGACTAGACTGATCCAAAAACATCCCAAGTACTTTAGGAAAAACCATAACAGTGATAAAAAATAAATTCAGTACCTTCCATAAGCTGGTCATTTTATACACAGCCCACCCCAATTCTATGAATAACTCTTGAAGGTCATAATTCATTATTTTGCAAGGGAAGAAACAGAATCAAAGAGGTTAAGTTCCTTGCCCAAGTTTGCACAGTGTCTCAAGTGGAGGCACTAGAATTTGAGCCTAAGTTCAACTCCCAACACCAGTCTCTCTCCATGACGCCTTGCTGTCTCTTTCTTGGGCCACTGGATGGAACTAGAGGAAAGAAGGCTTTGGGGGGATGGAAGAGGGGCTCTCTGAGCATGATGTGCTCTCTTTCACCTCTATGACATTGCGTGTGCTCTTCCTTTAACCAGCAGTGATCTTTCTGTTCTCCATTTGCAGGAATTATATTCACCCTAATATCCCATCTCACCCTCTTTGTCATAGGTTTCCCTCGCCTTCCAGGCTCAGAGGATCATTCTTCCCTCTGTCTTTCCACAGTGCATTCTACAAACCCTCTCATATGTAACCTATGATTTTAGTGACTTTCTTTCTTTTTTTTTAAAAGAAGTACTGGGGATTGAAACCAGGACTTTGTGCATGCTAAGCATGCAGTCTATCACTGAGCTATACCCTCCCGCCTGATTTTAATTACTTTCTATCATTGTACCTTTCTCCCTTCTAGACCATAAATTTCATTTAGACAGGGGCTATGCCTCATCCATCTTTGTGACTGGTGTCTATCGGGTTCTGGCATGTGACAGGCTTCAGTAAATGTTTGCTTAGTTAATAGATATATTGATGATTCAATAGGAGAAATAACTCAGTGAACCATTGCCCGTATTTGGAAAGTGACGCCTGTGATGGAGGTGAGCCCCTCCCCCTCCATCTGCTAAGTGCCTAAGTAGTCATTTAGGCTGCTGTCATGCAGATTCTGACATCCTGTGGGAATTTCACTAGATGAGTGATCTCACGAGTGAAAGGGTGACAGAGGATAAAATTAGAACGTTTCTTTATAGGTTTTTATTTCCTAAAACTTGAGAAGGAAATGAAGCTTCACGGTATTCACTGCATAGACTGACATTGGTGCTGGTCAGGGAGTGATTCTGCCATGATGCTCTGACAGCCTTGCATATATCCAGATGAGCCACGCCGGTGAAGGTCTGAACCGCAGCTACCGTGCGTCTGGGTGGAATACCTTGTGAACCTCCTGAAACTCGAGAGGTGGGGAGGCCTGGGAGGAATCGCTGTGGTCATCTCCTGCCCGCTCCCTGTTTCTCCTGGGGGTTTGTCCTGAGACAGCTTCCCACTGCTGCCCAGGTCCTGATGAGTTAGGAGGATTTCTGTACGCAGAGTGCAGCTGTGGGCTGGAAAACTGCTTAGCTGAAGTCTAGAATTGGTTCGTAGCAACGGAGTACCCCACCCACCATGTGTGTTGCAGTCACCCAGACCCTTTTGTTTCAGTGCCATGACTTTATTTTATTTTTTTGTTGAATTATAGTCGATTTACAATGTTGTGTTAGTTTCTGGTGTTCAGCATAGTGATTCAGATATACATATACATACATATATATTCTTTTTAGTTATAGGTTATTACAAGATTTTGAATGTAGTTCCCTGTGCTATACAGTAGGACCTTGTCGTTTATCTATTTATATATAGTAGTTTGTATCTGCTAATCCTAGGCTCCTAATTTATCCCTCCTACCTCCCTTTCCCCTTTGGTAACCGTAAGTTTGTTTTCTATGTCTGTGTCTGTTAAACTGTCTGAATCCAAAAATGGCTCATTGCATTTTTACCAGCCAAATCATTTGCCTTCTGGCCTTACCTGTGTGCCTGACGGTGCCCTCTCTCTGTCCACACATCACGTCTGTCCATGGGTCACATACGATAGAACCCATCCCTCAACTATCTGTAATGAAGGACTACTTATTTCTATTTTTAACTTGCCACCAACCTGTATTTTCATGAAGTATAATAAAATGAGTTTCTAAAGTCAAATGAAATAAAAAACCTGCAAATATAAGTCCCTCCCTCTTTTTGTTAAGTTAGGCCGCACAGGATAATCTGTCAAATTGCTAGATGTGTTTATACACTTACTTTTGACTTCTCTGCTTATTTCATAGAGGGCTGGAAATGGTTTGAGGGCTGGCCCTGGTCCACGGATTACATTCTAAACGGTACTGATGTGTGGAAGGTGGCGTACCCCAAGGGAGAAGTAGGGATGTTAGACCACAGATGGTTCGCCAGAGTGCCTGAGTTTTTATTTGATTTCAATAAATTGTAATGTGTTGTAATTCATATTTGCCTGCTGAGGGATTTATGGATAATATTGAGTTTTAACTAAAATGATCCTTAGAGAATGGAGAAAAAATGGCTTAGAAAGTTACCTGTTAATAATTTACAGACTGAAGGTAATACAAAAAAACACAGCTAACATTAGGAAAGTGTTAATCTCCAGATTTACTCCAGATTTGGGCTCCCTGTCAGCCATATTACGAGGTAAAAACAATGACGATGTATTCTGATATTGTAGGAAATTGGTTTAAAAAAGTTCAAGTTACCAGTAGATGTATTTAAGATATCAAAGTAAATCTACAGTGGTTAATAATGAATTCTCCTTAAGTGTGTATTGGATCTTGAAATATTCCCTAATGAAAGTATGATCTATCAAGTCTGGCAAGACATTTAGTGATAATTGATTGCACCTGTATCTTCACTTGTAAAATTCTTCTTTATTTGTTTTTTATAATATATACATTATGTTAGTGTATATGTATATTTTTCATAAATAAGCTTTCACATATCGTCTTGAGGCTTTACATTCTTTCATTGAAGGAGTAGCGTCCGGGAAACATGAAGACCATGGCACGAGGTCACCTCCACGGCCTTCTCAACCTGGGAGAGGTGGCCAGACATGTGTCCACCTTTTATCCTGCAAGTGCAGGTCAAGATTTCTGGACTTTGTCCGGTTAGAGTCTGTCTCCAAGAGCGTGACTTCAGTGCCGGCCCTGAGATGTGTTTCCCCAACAATTCTAACTCATAAAGGGCCTGAGGGCTGGGACTGTGTGTGCTTCGGTCTTGTACCAATTACAAGGATCATAAAGATACACTCAAGGGGCACATTGACTCTTTCTACAGTTTGTCTTTTCCAAGCTTCATTAAAGAATGTGGATTAAAGAAAGCCCCTTTTGGGAACACCAAGGTAGCTCTGTCCTGGCCAGAGCAGGCTGACGAGCATAAATGTGGGCATGATGACTGTCAGCTGGTCACTGACATTGGCAATGCCCCAGGCTTCTCTGCCAGTAAACACTGAGCCTTCTTGTGTAAAAGTATGGCTTAATTTTCAAATTACAGTTTATTTTTCTCACTATAAAAGCAAGTCAAGCTCATTATAGAAAGTTTCTAAAATGCATTGAATTCTAAAGAAAAAAATTCAGCAATAATTTCATTACTTAAAAAGAATCATTATTAAGTTTTGTAACTATCTACTGTGTAGTATAGATTCTCATACTATGTACCATATAGATGAGATATATATATATATATATACACACGCACATATATAATAAGAATATATAATTTTTTTGTTTCATTATGAAATCATATCATCTTGATTCCCCACTTTTGACCTGTACTGACCCCAAAAGCCACAAACTGAACAAGTGAAGGCTTGTGGACTCACTCTTATGATGGGACCACCTTGGTGGGAGTGACAGAAGATCTGGTGACAGAGCTAGCTTTCAACAGCAGTTCATTCTTACTTTGAATGTGACATTGTCTCTTCTTACCGTCACCTTTTGTCTCCTGCACAAACCCTTCCCCAATTCTTCCCCAGTCCCACCCCAAAGCAGAGCTTCTTTAGAGTCAGCCCTGCTCTTCCTAATACTGCCGACTTCATTTGCATATGACTTGGCCCATTTATAATACCCTTACCCAGAAGGAGGCCCGTAACCAGGGCAACCAGAAGAGGTGCTTTTGCAATTCAGACTTGAACAGACTTTCTGCTCCATTTAGTTGGATTCTGATCTGCTCTTGACTCCCTTCACTCTTGAAATTGTAAAACTGTAAACATCCAGAATCTCCCGACATCTCATGTCCACGGCCTCTCCCTCCACCCTCAGGCACAACACATTCTGTTTCTCTTCAACGGTGACGAGATTCCCCTTCTGATTATCACCACCCAACATTTAGGTCATGAATATTTTCTAACGTTATTACAATCTCTAATAATCATTTTTAGCACTGCATAATATTATATCTGGGGGTAGACCTTAACTACTTAACAATTCTCATGTAATTGGATTTTAAAGTATCTTTTTTTGATTTGTTTTGACCATTATATTTAATTACCTGATGATCATCTATGTGAATCATTTTTTTGGTCATTAATGCATAGAATTCCTTCCCTGTAAAAATACCCTAGGGTTGAAATGATGGGTCAAGAGGTATATTTGTTAAGCTCTTGATGCAGACTGTTAAGTACCTTCCACAGAGTCTCAATTTACCGTGTATTATGATGGTGTTTATTTCACTGTGTCATCAGCTGGATGTTTTATTTTTTTTAAATATTTTTATAAGCAGAAAACTGCATATCATTACATCTTGTCTTTTTATGTTATTAGAGGAAATGTATTTCCATACTTGTTAGGTAATTACATATTATCTGTTGTGGAAATATTTGTTTTTGCTTTTTTCCATACGATTTCCGATTTTCTTTTCCATTTTTACAAATGTTTTATGATGCAAGGCTTTCTGTCTGTAAGGCTGGGGCAGAATCCCTGTTTTTGACAGCAGAGTATCACACCTTTCAACCAGTCATGACGGTGATCAGATGCCTAAATTCTTACCTGAGGATGAGTCAGAAGCGTCTTGTGCTTCTTCTGAGCATCTCTGAAGCTCCTCTGAATGGGTGAGGGACAGCTCCATGTGATCTCATATTAGGATTCTTCCAGGTCCACACTCTAGTCATCTGTCTGCCCTGGGATAGATGTTTCTGTTGGAATGCAGCTAACTGTAAAAATAGGCATGCATATCTGCATTGTTGGATATAATGATAGTAATAATCATTAGCTCTTATTGAGTGCCTGTTCTGTGCCAGGCATTTTAATAAGTGCTGGGGGTTCTGTTGAAAACAGGTCAGAAATGTTCTGTCCTCATGTAGCTTGTATTCCAGTGAGGGGAGATGGACTATGCCTTTATAAAAATGTTAGCAATTACATAATAAAATAAGTTGGATAATTTTATATAGTCACACATACTCTTCAGACATGAAACAGGAAAATGAGACAGAGAGGGGGAATCTGCACAGGATTGACAAGGAATCTCTCTAGAGAAAATGAGGACTGACTGAAAATGATGACTGAAAATGAACTCAGAATAGCTCCAAAGTAAAAATGACTCTAGAAAAGGAACGTGTGCAAAGTCTCTAAACTAGGAATGTTCGAGAAAGAGAAAAAGGTTAGGATGGCTGTTTTAGATAACTAAGAGGAAGTGATAGGATGTAATTAGAGAACTAAGCAGGGGTCAGATCCTGGAGAATGTTGTAGGTCATGCTTAGGAATTTGGATCTTATCTTAATTGGGAGCTAAGGGAGCATTTTAAATGAAGGAGTGATGTGCAATTTATGTTTCTGAAATGTCTCTCTACCTGCTGTGTGAAGGATGGACTATGGTCAGGATGAGCTAGATTGTGCTGTTGTCAGAGGCTTAATACAATAAAAGTTTGCTTCTTTTTCACACAAAGTCAGATGCTTAAGCAAAGACTTCAGAGTCATCTTTGATTCACTTCCCACATAAAAGCTGTATGCTAGTCATGAGGCCATGTGCCTGAGTTCCAACAAATGGGAATGTTTGCAAAAGGGATTCTTACTGTTGGTCCAGAGCTCATAAGAGTTTGTATTCCTTTCCTTCCATCTCTTCTTTAGTGTCATGGAGGTCACAAGTTGATGGAGATAATCATAGTATAGATATTGCCTGGATCCCTGAGTCATTACATGGAGAATATATACCCTATAGGTAACGGCAGCCTCAGTGAAAGAAGGCTGCGAAATTTAGGTGAACATACAGATCTTTCATGAACTGTAACTGCCTGTAATCACTTGAGTCTGGCATGGAAATGTTAATATTAGGGATACCAGTTACAAAGAAGTTTCAGTGATCTAAATGATAACGTTGGCTGGGAGGGAGGCAGCCATAGAGATGGTTCCGTTTCAGGACATATTTCAGAAGCAGATGGGTTTTATGTAGGAGGAGAAATCAAAGATGACTTTGATGTCTTTGGCTTAAGCAACTAAGTGGATGGTGGTGCTTGTAACTGAGAGGAGGAAAGGACTAGTTGTGCATGATGCATATTTCGGGAGTTCGGGGATCAAAAGTTATGTGTTGGAGATTTTTGACTCTGAGTTGTCTATTAAGTATTCAAATGGACGTGTTAAGTGAGAGCCTGAACATTGGAACCTGGAGCCCAGGGAAGAAATCTGATCTAGGAAGGTGAATTTGAAACTGATTAGAATATTGGTGGATTTTTTAAAACCCAGAGGAACCCACCATCAATACTATTATACTCTCTATGTTAAAGAAGCAAAGCTTGAGGCTGAAGAGGGTTAAGTAGCTTGATGAAGGTCATAATTAGCATGTGACTGAGATAGGGTTCAAATCAAGTCTGTCCAAACTCATTTTGCCAAAGATAATCATTGCTTTAGTATTATTAATACAACATCAACTTTATGTTCCATTTTGTAGCTCTCAACTCTTTTCATCCATGGCTTCATTATTAGTGCAGAGAGTAGATATAAAAAATTCCTACCCCAATTTCCAGCTGATGACTGTGGGACATAGGATATTCAAATCAATAAGCTAATGCCGAATGGTATGTCTCAGGCAACTTTACTCTCGATTTGTAGGTTTTTCAACTACTACTACCTTATACTACACTGGTCTGCCTCTCAATCAATAAGAGGTCATGTGAACATTCTACTCCATTCTATTTATTTCAGCTCAGTTACAAATGTCCTTCTTGAGTATTTGTTCAGAGCCCACAAAGAGGCAGCTACTTTGGACACCAACCTGATGCACACAGTCAAGATGGCCAGACGCTCTTCACTTCTGTGACTCATTTCCCTGCTCATAGCCTTAAAGCTTATCAGGGACAAAGTCCTCTCACAAAGTGGTGTACTGATCATTTTCTGTCTTTAATGTTGCAGGAATAAAAGTGCTTTATTTGGTTACCTTCAGGTCTGAGTTACATGTATAATCTAAAGAAGAATCACTGTGACTGGAAACAAACATCATTTACCTTCTGATTACAGACTATTAAAGGGAAAATTAGAAACAAGAAGAACCATCTTTCTCTTCCTAAACTGTCTCTGTAGCCAGTTCAAGGCTTCTCCTAGCCCCCATAACATGAAATGTTTTCAAAATCTCTATCTCTTGGTTCCTATTTTTAATATCACTCCTGTGCAATATAAACTAATCACTTACAGGAGTAGCTTTTAGCCTTCTTATTGTCACCTTTGTATTCATTTACTGGGTAATATTCATTGTTTGGTGCTGGGGAGAAGGAGAGTCCGTTTGCCTTCTGTGCAGTTGGAGAGCCCTCTAAAGTGTGAGGCTAAGAAGACAGGACAGGAGGAAAGAGATCTGAGGCTGTGAAGTTTCCAGATTGCACCAGTACAAAAATCTGGCTCTCAGAATGTCAATAAAATGTTGAGAGAATGGGAGAATGCTGACCTCAGGAATGTGTCTGGGTTCTGCCCCTCATCTGTAGCCCCAGAGTCCAAATGAGATTCCATGACTATGGAAATGAACAGCCTTGGGGACATGTGTTCTTTCTTTCTTCCTTTATGGACTAAGGAAATGCTTATGAAGGGCCTATAATGTGCAGAGGGAACGTTTTATAAGAAAAGTCCAGTGGTTTTGGCATCAAAAGTGTTGAGTTTCCAGCCTCCCTAAACTATTTAGTAGACACACAACAAGTCATTTAACTTCTCCGGGTCCCAGTTTCTCCACTGGCAAAATTGAGGATGCTAATTGCTATTCTGCTTAACTCACAAAATGTTGATGGCATTCAAAGGAG
Source organism: Camelus ferus (assembly GCF_009834535.1). Lineage (NCBI taxonomy): Eukaryota > Metazoa > Chordata > Mammalia > Artiodactyla > Camelidae > Camelus > Camelus ferus. The sequence goes on along the minus strand of NC_045706.1, from coordinate 58,811,893 downwards.
AGGCAGTATGTGACAATACTTTGTGGAGTTTAAAAAAAAAGAAGTCCACCTAATGTTTGGGAGGCATTACTTTAGACATCTTAAGAATACAGAGAGAAATAAATCAGCTCATGCCTTTAAGATGAGCATAAGGACAAATGCATGGGAAACTGTTACTATTGATGTATAAACTACCCCAAAATCTAGTGGCTTCAAACAGCAACCATTTTATTATATCTCACAGATCCTGCAGGTCAGGACATGGAGCAGGGCTTGGCTGGAAAGTTTTGTGCTCCTTGCGGCAACAACTGAGATCACTTAGTTATACTCAGCTGGCAGATGGGCTGGTTTGGAGAGTCCTAGAGGACTTCACTCATATGTTGGGTACCTTGGCAGTGGAGAGAGAAGGCTAAGCTCATCTGAGACTTTCTTCCAGGGCACCAGCATGTGGCCTTTTCAGCATGGTGCTCTCAAGGCTGTTGGATTCCTTACGTAGTGGCTGGCTCCCCCCAGAGCAAGTATCACCAGAGAATCAAGCGGATGCTGTATGATCAGTTGGGATGTAACTTCAGAAATCACAGTGTTACTTCCACCACAATTTGTAAATTCCAAGAGAAACCAGTCAAAATTCAAGGGGAAGAGAAGCAGTAAGTCTCTACATGTTGATGCGGAAGTGGCCAGACCACATTCTAGAAGAGCGTATGAGATGGATGACTTTGTTCCTACCCTTGGAAGATCCAATCTGCTATGATCTCTCCTCTGGCCATAATGATCCACAGCCTTCGCAAATGAGAAATACTCTCATTTCTTCCCTCAAGAACACCAGAGTCTCATTCTGTGTGGCATTGGCTCTAAGTCCGGGGAGTTTCATCTAAGTCAAGTCAAGGTGAGGATGAAGCTCTTTGGGTACAGTTGCTTGGATACAGCTTTCCAAGTATAGGTTCTTTCAACTGATCTGACGATCTCAGTCTAAAGAGATAAGTTTTCTGACCTCCCCACACTCCACATAGAAAAGCAAGACAGTGACAGGATAATCGCAATAAAGATTTCCATCCATAAGGAAGGGAGGTATCTCCTCTTATCTGGAATCACATAGTGATTGCTGGTCCATAGCAATTTTGGTATCCACTTGGATTCATATTATTAGCATCTTGATTAGGACCTGCTACTGCTTCCTGGGAATGATTCTGTCTGATCAGTCCTCTGAGTTCTTGATTCTGCCTTCCCAATCATCCTTCCTTTTCTCTCTCTCTCTCCCTCTCTCTCTCTCTCTCTGTGTGTATACATATGGCAGCTTAATAGATTTCTCAACTGCTTCCTCCCCATAGAAGTTCAGGATCTAAAAGTCTCTTTGCATTTTGCATTTTCTATGTCCCATTTAGTCTAACCTGGCTGTGCTTCTGTCATTGCAGTTCTTTTAAAAATTGTGTGAATGTTTTATTAAGTTCACTGCTTGTTCACTACATTAGATGAAAAAGCCTAGAAATTTATTTGAGGCAGGCTCTTCTCTACCGTGAACTCCCTAACAGGCTGCTATGGAGTTTTAGAAGCTTTGTTGTTTAACAGAGAGGGTCGGCGACATATGCCTTTCAGATTATAGAAGAAGCCATTTGTTTCTCTGAAAGCTCTACAGGACACTACCTTAAGTATTTCTGAGATCTTAAGGAAGGGTTTTACAGTCGAACCCTTGATTTCATGGGTCCACATTTTCCAGGGAGCCTGTGGGATTTCTTTGCATCAGGGATCTTTTTTATTTTGGAAGTTTCTGCCAGAAGAGACGCAGGTTGAGAAATTTTATTTTTGAATCCAGAAGTCATGGCTTCTATATATTTTCTCTAAATTTTGCTTGAAAATAAAATCACTTCTTTAGGCCGTCTATGAACTGTCTATGCATCTATGCTTATTTACATTATGATAAACAGCTAAGAGGAAACAAAAGATACTTCAAATTCTGTCCGACACTTTTTTAGCCAGATCCATCCATTTATTAAGGAGATTTGCTATTTTTCAAATCACTGCCAATGACAGTTTTCCTTAATTTTCTGACATTATGTAACAAGGGTACCCTTTCCTCTAGCTTCCGGTAATATTTTTCTGCCTTTCCTTTAAACACTCACCAGTCTTCTCAAGGCCCATTTTGCTTCCACTAAAAGTCTTCTTAAGGTCCTTCTAGGTTCTTGCTGCTACCCAGTCCCAAAGCCCATTCCACATACTTTGTATTTTCCTTATAGTAGTGCCACCATCCTTTCGGGTACCAAATTCTGTTTGAATTGTTATTACCACATAACAATTGTCCCCACATTTGCTATTTTAAACAATAAGTTTATTATATCTCGTGTATTCTGCATATTGGAAATTTGACCAGAGTGTGGCTTGGTGATTCTTTCGATGTTAACTGAGATCGCTTGATGGTCCTCAGGTGCGTGTCGGGCTGATCTTAAGGGCCTAAGATGGCTTCACTCACACGTCTAGTACTTTGGCAGAGGTGGCTGGAAGGCTGGATTCATTTGAGACTGCCAACTAGAATACCTACACGTCATTTTTCGAGCGTGGTGGTCTCAGGGCTCCTGAACTTTTTACTGGCAGTAGGCTTCCCCTAGATAAGTGGTTCTAAATGGGAGGAGATTCTATCCCCTGGGGGGTATTTGGCGATGTCTGGGGATATTTTTGGGGTCACACTGGGGACGGGGGGATGCTATTGTCACCTAGTTGGTAGAGGTTGGGGATGCTGCTAAACATTCTACAATGCACAGGACAGTTTCCACCCCCACAACAAAGCACTATCTGGCTCCAAATGTCAGCGTGGTCAAGGTTGTAAAGCCCTGTCCTCGAGCGAGCATCCTAAGAGTCCAGCAGACGTTTCTAACCTCGACTCAAAGACATACAGCATCAGGTTCAGACCAGATTTTTTTTGCAGACTAGGTTTTAAGAGAGGGGAATTCAACTTGACTTCTTGATGGAGGGTGGTGAAATCACATTATAGAAGAGCATGTGGGATGGGGACTATTGCCACAACCATCTTCAGGAGCTGTCAGGGAAATCTGAATGTGCTCAGCGCCACAAAAACAGGGCAAGCATGATGCTTGCAAGATGCAGGAGGATCTGCCACTTCTGGTTGGAGGGATAAAATGGGATTTCCTGAAAACATGACAATTAAATAATTTTTTAATGAAAAATTAAACTTTGAAAGAAGCATAGTGTTTTGAAAAGTTCAGTTGGAGAGGGGAACATTTTGGACAGAGGGAACAATAGAAATAAAGATATTGACGATTAGGGATCAGAAACTATGGCCTTTGGACCCATTCCAGCTTGTCACTTATTTTGTAAGTAACATTTATTGGAACCCAGCCACATACACTCATTGAATAGTTGGCCACAGAGACCATATGGCCCAAAAAGCCTAAAACATTAGCTTCCTGGTCCTTTATGGAAAAGTATGCTGACCCCTTGGACTAGTTCATTGATTTATTGTATCAGAGGTTGAGTGTAGGATGGTGAGCAAAACAAACAGTAGAACAGATATAAACCAAAAAAATTTTTCTATCACAGAGGATGCTTTTAACAGTTACAATATTTGAGAGCTATAAAGAAAATAACAAAGTTCTGTGCTTAAGAATATTAAGAGCACTTAGGAAGAATGAGCTGGGAAGACTTTATTAAGAGGATAAAGGTAAGACCTGCCAGATGAGAAAGAGACAACCATGTGAAGGACTGCGATAAGAATTATTAGGAAAGTGAAGAGTGGACACAGAGTTCCCAAGGCAGGAAAGATCTTGGCTCGAGAGCAATTGAAAGGTGACACGTTTTGGTGGAACTTAGTAAGCAAGGTGGAAAACATGGCAGGGGTCGAGGTTGAAGGGCAGGTCTTGGAAAGCCTTATAGGTGATGGAAAGGCTTTTAAATCCAGGTTTAACAGAAAATCAGTTGAGGATTTTAAGAAGGGGAGTGAAATAAAACAATTTTTATTAAAAAAGGAAAAGAAAGATAATTCTGGCTACGGGGTGGGAATTAGACAGCAGATGGACAAAAGAAGCACTGAGAGATGGGAAAAGCAGCTCAGAAAGGTTCCAGGCAAGAAATCATGGTGGTGTGGTCTAGAAACTGTGTTTCTCAAACTTTCTGTGCCCACACGTGACCTGGGAACCTTATTAAAATGCAGACACTGACTCATGAGACAGGGGATGGCACCAAGATTATTGGATTTAAACAAGTTCCCAGGGGATGGGATACCCTGGTCCATAGACCACACTTTGGGCAATTAGAGTCTAGAGGTAAAGACAGAAAAAGTTGATTTTTTAAAATGCCTTCTGAATCATTCATGTTACTAACACTTTCCCACGACTAGAAGTCTTAATGTAACTACGCAAAACAAAATCATGCAAAAGAGAAAATCCAGCCCAGGCACTATCAACCATCATAATTAAATCAGAAGTGAGTGAGAAAGCCTTTTACAGAGCTTCAGATATGGGGCATAACCTGGCAGTTAGAGTTTGAAAAAATAAGCATGAAATTTCAGCCAGTTAATGAGGAAGTGCCCAAGGGATGATAAATTTTTATTAATTTTTCTAGTAAAATTTTATAGAGTGAATCAAAATGAAGAAAAGAGTGCGCCTGCCTTAGAAGAGATATAGGATATTTGTGAATAATAGACATGAAATTTTAATATTTGGGATGGATTGGGATCACCAAAGGGAGACACTTACTCTTGGTATAAGGTCCAAGGAAGGATCTCTGGAATGATCTTCAAAGGATGATGGAGAGTCAGAGAACAAAGGACGAGGAGAGTGTTCTAGAAAGAGGAGGTAGCCCAGGGTTTAGAGGGTGATGAGAGACACCTGCTCCTCTTCCAATGCAGGGACCCCTAATACTGCTGTCAGAGCTATCTTGTCAGCCTTCAGACTGATGTACAGTGTATACAGTGTGTATGGAGCCATTAATTCTAGTCAGTTCACACTAGAAAGAATCCTTTGAGCTGCTAACATGGACCTGAACACAGTAAAGACTGGAGAAAAATGAATTATTAATAATAACAACTAACGCATGTTAATAACAAATAACAGATGAGAATATATGAGCCCAGAGAAAGAATGGGACCAGTTCAAGCAACTTGCCTGAGGTCCCCCAGCACACAGGTGGGAGAAACAGATTCCATCCTGGCTTGTTTCACCGACGATGCTGCCTTTGCTAGGACTTGCGGTTTATTTACAGAGACAAAACCAATACACTGAAAACGATCAGAGAGAGACACGAAATCAACATTACAGTTACAAGCTAGATTGCAATGCAGTTTCAAAATGAAAATTGCTTTATTGTTTTTCTTCTGATCACAGAAGTGACTCTTCCTTTCTGTAAAACAATTCAAACATTATAGGACGGTACGGGGCAAGAGATACACATTACCTGCAAGCTCATCACTCTACCTAATTCCAGAAATAGCCACTTATAACTACCTTTTTGAGTTGGGCATGTACATGCGCCATCTTGCAAGATGAAATAAGCATGAAAAAAAAGATTGTGTCGCATTATATTTGATGTGTTGTGATCTGTATTACCCCCATGCAAGCCAAGGAATTATTTGAAGGTAAAACTGCACTTACTAAACCTTAATAAAGATGAATTCATTTCTTTGAGACTGATAAATAATTTCCTGGCCCCTTGCTAGCCATCTAGCTCTAGCTAGTTCAGGCATGAACACACGAGTGTACTAACACTGCTCATTATGTAATTTTGGGAATCCTCTCCTCTCACCCTCCTTGCCGAAGGGTCATAGTTAGGCCACAGGATAGGTTAGTACCACGACCCCACCACCTCTCCAGCACATGGCTCCATTCTTTTTCAAATCATTATCAATATGTGCATGTGTGTGTGTGTGTGTGTGTGTGTGTAAAACTAGTCACGTTTATTTACATGAAATTATCTGCAATAAATTCACCCAATTTAGGTATATGGTATGATCAGCTCTGAAAGTATATCTGGTAGTAAAATCACAACACTCAAAATACAGAACACTTCTGGGATCCCCAAATAGCCTTCCTTCCTCTTTGCATTTGGATTCCCTCCTCCCATCCCTGGCCCCAGGCAGCCATTAATCTATTTTCCAGACCTACGTTATTGCCTTTTCAAGAAAGTGACATAGATGGAGTCATAAAGTCTGTGGTCTTTGGGGTCTGGCTTCACTTCCTTGGTGTAATACTCTTGAGCTTCATCCATTGCTCTTGTACGTGTCCATAGCTTGTTGCTTTGTATCGCTGAGGAGCATTCCATTGTAGAAATAGACCCCACTTTAGCCATTCACCAATCACCATGGTTGCCATTGGAGTGTTTCCATTTTTTGGCTATTATGAATAAAACTTTTATGAATAGCCACATCCTGATCTTTGTATGGGCATAGTTTATATTTCCCTTAGGTAAATGACTAGGAATGGAATTGCTTTGGGGGTATGCTCAGTGTCTGTCTAACTTAATAGGAAATTGCCAAACTATTGTCCAGTGGGGCTGCACCTTTTGTATTCCTGGTTCTCACCAGCACTCCATAATGTCAGTCTTTGATCTTAGCCATTCTAGTGAGATTCAGTGGGATGCCCGTGGGGTCTCATTTTGCATTTCCCTAATGACTCACAATGTTGAGTTTTCTTATGCATATTATCCATTCACATATATTCTTTGGAAAAGTAAGTTCTTTCTCTATTGTTAAAAAAAATTGACTTGTTTGCCTTCTTATAATTGAGTTGTAAGGTTTCTTCAAATATAGCAGATACAAGTCCTATATCGATCCACATGTATCTGATATTGTCCCATAACTTTTGGATGCTCCGTCCTGTTTTTCTTTCTCACCCTCCACCCAGTGGCGGCTTGGTGGAAAGAGCTAATGAGAACATGTGGCCCCACCTTGAGTTTGGGCTCCCAGGAGCCTCACTGTCATGGTGGTCCACACACAGCCCGTGAGAATTTGCTAAAATTTCAGGTTTTGTCCTTCTTATCCACTCATATAACTACCACCTCTTTTGTCCCACCATCTGCCAAAGGAAATATTTCTTATATCCTGTCTCTCCTTGGAGGGGCTTCTCATCCTTTGAAATTCAGCTCACCAGATGGTCTTATGACCACAGGTCTCTCCGAGGATAATTTTTTTTAATACAGTTGTACTGATGATCTAACTATTTGTTTGTTTGTTACAATGAGAGCAATATGCTTTCTGGATCTTAAGCAGAAGTAGATCTGCCTCCATCGTCCCTGTTAACGTGGCAGAAGAATTTCATTGCTGGCACCATCAGAGTCGGTCAGTATGGGCTCAGTGAGCCCTCTGTGCCCTGGGCTTTCAGATAGGAGAGGCTGGCGTTTGGGCCTCTCTGTGACCTCTATCAGGAATGACCTGGTTGCCAGGGTCAATGGCATGTCTGATTTTAAGCATCTTCCTCTCCAATGCCCCCTGGGGGGAGTATCTTTCATTCTTGCTAAAGGTTTTTCATGAAGCCCCCATATGTGATATCTCTTCGGCTTATTTCCCTTTTGATTGACTTCCTAAGGGCTCTTCCCTTTGGACATTTAGCCCAAGTAATGCCGGGGCTTATTTTAAAAAAGCACAACTTTCACCAAATGCTTAATTCCCTGTGCCAGCACGCATGGGCCGAGACTTGGCAGCTCTCCCCATCCCAGAATGAGTCCCCTCTGCCCTCCTACACAGCACATCTGGAGCCTCAAGAGTGGTCCTGGCCCCTTTCTCAGTAGATACATCTGACCTGATGGTCATCTCTTGTGGTTTATACTCTAAAGGCCTGCCCTCAGTAGCCCCGATATACTGGAATTCTCAAAATGAATTCTCAAATGAGACTTTACTTCAGGAACCCTGGCTACAGATATCAATATCCTACCCTCAGGTGCTCACACTCTGCTTCCAAGGTGCCCTGTTTGTGTCTAAACATGTTGTCCTTGCATTTAGCCAAAGTTTAAAATGTGCAATTTTCTGACCAAAATCAGAGCTGGCTGAACCCCTACCCAGGGCTGTGATTCTTTGAAACGTACACCCGACCAATTTATTTTCCAATAAAAATGGACAAAGGAGTCAAAGCTAACAGAGGGTTTATTATTTTAGAAAAGCCCCCCGTACCGACGTGATGGTAAACAACGTGTGCCCTCATATGGAAGCCTGCATCCCCGCCGAGGGTGTCTGGGCTCAGCTGACGGCAATTGCTGGTCAATGGGGTAACAGCTCACGTGGGACCCCAAGTATGGCTGTGACGTCTGACAGGCTTGGTCATAAAAACTTCATTTCCTGCTTCCAGCGCTCTCTTGAGACAAGCTCAGCACCAAAGTATTGTTCACTCAGTTGTGAAACATGATGATAGAGGTTATTGATCTGTTATTCTGTTCTGTCGGATAAAGCTAAATAGGAGATGTGGGGTGAAGCGAACCTACCTACCTTCCTTCCCTCCCTCCCAAGGAATTGACCAGGCTCTTTATGTCCAGTTGGTCATACTCTGGGCTGTAAAGCAATTGAATTTCCTCCTCCCTCCTTCCCCCCTCCCCATGAAAAGACCACAGCCCTTTAAGACCCCTCTAGAACTAGACTACAGACCACAATGCCCAGTCTTCCAAAGGAGGAGCATCCCATTTCTGGTCAATGGTCCTGCATTTAGTAAGGAGAAGCCACAAAGTCCCAAACCCCTACTTCTCACAACTCAAACACTAACATGGAGAACACTGAGATTGACTCAGGATATATATTTTCCTGAGACCAGTGGTTTATGAAATTTATTCTCCTATCGGCTGATCTCCTGAACGGTTGTTTGTCATAATCAGATTTTGAAACCATATATCGCCTTTCAAGTGCTGACTGCGCTGTAACCTCTGGCTCCATCCACGCTTCTGGTCTGGGTAGAGCGGATCTTGGCAATGAATGAAAACCGTAGCTGTCTTATCAAATCACGACAGTTCTCGTTTTGTTTAACAGAGCTGGAAATTAGTTTTTCAGGCGCTGATCTTGACAGGTCAGCTGTCAAAATTGGGTGTCGGTGGCCATAAATTCATCGAGCCCATGAACAGAATTCTGTCTGCAAAACACAAGGGGAAGTCAGAGTAGACACACTTATGTACAAATGAAATGGTTTGCAGCTGTATGACTAAGTGTCAGGACTTCTTTGGGTGAAAGGTTTTTCTGGCTTCGCATTTATCAAACCTATCAGCCTCATTTGGCTTTTATGATTTGAAACTTTTCTCTAGCATCTTGAACCGGCAGCCCCAGCTACCCTGGGGAGGAAGGCAGGACACAGTCTCTCCTAATCTTGGTGGACTGCAAGTTTGGGAGTCCATTTAAAGGCTTTATTTTATTTTTAAACATTCCACTGGAGTCTTTTAAACCAAAGATTTTGTTTAGAAAGGATTATGCCTTTCTCTGTTCTGGTCTTACAGATCGGGTGCTCAGAGGGATGTCCTCACTCAGAAAGGATGACGGTTTACCACTCCAGTCTTAAGATTTGGGCGAGAACACAGGGCTTTGTGAAAACAAGGGGACCCAGCCTGGGGTCTTGGCTTCAGGCTGATGTGAGGGAATAATAAACTTTCCTGCCCAACTCGAATCTGGATCCTGGGACATGGTTACACTTTGATGTGTTTGAAGGCAGAATCTTGGTTTCTCTTTGAAGTATTTTTTTTTTTCTCTTTGTCAGAGTACAGGATGCCTGAAGGCCAGGGAGAGAGAAATCTGTACTGAAAAACAATTAAAAAAAAAAACAAAACCTTTAAGCCCTAAGTAGTTTCAGACAAAAAAATAAGCATAATAATAACAGATTTAGAAGAATGTCTTCCCCCTCTCAGGAAGCTGCACTTTGATTTAAATGGCCTTGTGTTAGGATTGTCTGAATAGTAACTAACATGATTTGGTGCTGCCCCACTTTCTTAGTGGAGAGTGATTGTGTGTCTTCACAGAACCGGGCCTCAGGAAGGGCTGCTTCCCTGTCTCCAAACCCAGCGGGCTCCTGGGGCCCTGCACCATCGTGGAGATGTCTTAGAATGTGTGATGCTTTGCTGGAGGACCTCCCAATGTGCGTCTTCTAGGAGACAGGGCCCTCGACCACAGCCCCCTGCAGCCAGTGCTCCTGCAGAGTAGGTTCTGTTACCAGACAGTAGGTTCTTGTCTCATCGCAGAAAGAATTCAGAGACGAGACCCAGAGGTCAAGAAAGTAAAGTGAGGATTAATTAGATACATATTCCATAGGCAGAATGTGGTTCATCTCAGAAGGGAGAGCAGCCCTGGGGTGCAGGGGCGGTTAGTTTTTATGGGATGGGCACTTTCATATGCTAACAAGTGGGAGGATTATTCCAACTGTTTTGGGGAACGGGCTGGGATTCCCAAGAATTGGGCCCCTGTCCAATTTTTGGCCTTTTACCGTCAGCTTGGGAACTGTCATGGTGCCTGTGGGTGTGTCATTTAGCAGCTAACGTATTACAGTGAGCCTGTAATGAGGCTCAAGGTCTACTGGAAGTTGAATCTTCTGCCATCTTGGGCCTAGTTGGTTCTAACCAGTTTATGTTGCATCCTCAACAGCTATGTTATTCTTTTAGTGGTTGTGCCCTGCCCTCTTTCCTCCTGTCTCAAGAGGACTGAGCTATTAAGCTCTGACTCTCAGACTGGCCTTGACACACCAACAGATAATTTACTTTGATTACTTCCTTGCTTTCAGCTTCAGTCATACAAGTGCATGTGAGAGGATTTTGCTTCATCACCCCGTGCTTGCTATTTCTATCAAAAGCTTGTTTTCCTTCTTGTGAAAGTAATGAAAAACCTATTAAAAACATAGAAAAGCACAAAGAAGTAATCATGGTTATTTGTAACTTCACCACCAAGATAAATCCAAATATTACATTTTAACATATTTCCTCCCGTTGTTTCCGCTACCTTTAAAAAAAATAATTAAGGTTGTGTGGTACACACCATTTTATATCCTGATTCTTTACTTTATGATTATTAATTAAATTATTTTATAACATTATTTCAAAACTATTTTCTCCTTTGAACAGCCCCTCAACATGGTGGGCAAGGAAGGTATTTTTATTCCATTTTATAGATTAGAAAGTGGAATCTCAGGGAAGTTAAATTTATTCCAAAATATTTGTTGACTGTCTCTTATATTTTGAGTGTAAAATGTGCTGTAAAATGTGCTGAGGTCACTCAGGTAAGTAATGGAAACACCTAGAACATAGATCTATTAACTCATGCTAATTTAATATCTCCAAGTTCCCCAAGTCTATCCCAGTACGTGGGAATTGATCCTCAAGAGGAGAAATGACATTGAAGGCAAGGCTGGAAATCTTGAGATGGGAATAAGCGAGGCCAAGTCCAATCCAAGTACTTGAGACTCTGGACAGTTTTTGAAGACAGGGTTTTGATCCCAGGGGACAGAGTAAGAAACGCAAATAGCACTGACTTAGGTCCAGAAGGGAAGTTGCTAGGGGTCATTCCTGCTGCAGCTCTGTATAAATAAATGGTGATGATTGAACTCGACATTTCATCGTTGTGAGGAACGTATCACACCGATGTAACAGCTGAACAACAGGGGAAACTGAGCAAGGAGCGTAGGGACATTCTCTGCATAACTTTTGCAACTTTTCTGTGAATCTAAAACTGTCCAAAAGTGAAAGCAAGTTATTTTTAAAAAATTGAAGAAGAGTTTACCAGACCCAGCCGAAGAGAAATGGCATCCTAGGCGGAAGGACCTGGATGTAGAGTCAGGAGGGGACACCATCTGCATGAGAAAGGGGAGGGATTTGGGAAATGGGGAGTAATTAGGAATTAACACAGTTCATGTTTGAGGTTTATTATTATTATTATTATAAATACAATGGAGGTGGACTGTAAGAGAGAGAGGCTGGGGGTAATGAGGTCAATGGGGAGCCTGCTGCAATGCTCTGGCGCAGAAGTGCTGCTGCCTTGAGCCAGGCAGCGGGCTAGAAGCAGAGGATGCTGTGGACAGGGACTGAGAGACAGAGCCCTTCTCTCTGGAGCTAAACCCCTAGAAGGACAGGGCTTTATCCCAACTGCTTCTTCCTGCCTCCAGTCTCAGTACTCACGAATAATTACAATCCCAATAGAAGGACAGGTAAAGACTGGTTGATCAGTGCTACACAGAGCCTCATTTCCAGGTACTGATCCAAGCCAGGGCGGCACAGAGTTCAGATGCCCCTTCACCAGTGCCAAGGAGGTTTGGCAGCAGGTGTTAGGCATTCAGGTCCTGGTGCAGAGTAGAATATCCAGTCCCTGGAGCTGGCGTGTCATCACTGGGACAAGATTGCTTGCATTATGACTCTGTAAATCATTGGGGTAGTAAAGGGAAACTTTATAACACCACCTAACCCAGGAGGTGCAGCAGATCACACATAGGGTTAAGCAACCCCAGTGCCTGGGCTAACCAGTTGTGGGGATGAGATGCAGGCTGCCCAGATACACATCAGAGTCCCCTGAGTCCAATAGCAAAGGGTCCAAAGAATGCAGGGATCAACACCTTGACTCTATTTGTCTGAGTCTGTCTTTTCCCTTGCATTAGCATTTTAATGGATTCTGGGTCCCAAGGCTATTTCCTAAGACCCATTGGAGAAATAGCCATGATGTTTCGTTCTCACTATACCAGTTCCCAGAGTATGGCATCTTGATGTCCTTAAACAGGACTTTGGGTAGAGCTTAACTTTCGTCTTCACTGCAACGCCCCCAAATTAGTGAGTGGTGGCTGTGGGGAGCTCCTCGGAGTAGATGGCTGTGGTCTTAACTGAATGACTCATTTATCACTGCCAGGCATCTTGTTATTTAGGGTGGAGTGGGTCTTAGCTGGTATCGTGTCCGAAGTGACAGCAGGAGTTTCCAGGTTCCTTTAAACTGGTCCTAGAACCACGTATCTCATTCTGATGTTCCTGCTTTCATCCTCCAGGTTCTAGTATCTTCCAGGTGGAGTAGTCCCTCAGATTCTGGAACTGTGGTCTCTCAGAGATGCTGGGAGAGTAGGAGTGTCCTTCAGTGGCACTATGGGTGGCTCCTTTAGGGCACCTGGTGGCACTTCTCCACAGAGGAATAGTTCTTTCACTCAGCCTAGCTAGGGGTCTTGTGGGTTTTCCTTGATGTAGGGTAGATCTGTCTGTGTCAGTCTGATCTTTTAAGCCCTTGCTACTGAAATGATGGTTTATGGATCAGCAGCAGTAGCACCTGGGAGCTTGTTAGACAGGAATAATCTTAGGCCCCAGGATCAGAAAGTGCATGCAACATCCCTGGGTGGTCAGTCTGCATATTACGGTTCGTGGATCACTGCTTCCACAGTCCTGGCCCTGCATTAGAATTACCTGCGAAGTAAATGATCCATATCCAGCCTTCTCCAGACCAATTAAATTGGAATCTCTAGGGGTGGGGCCCAGGCTTTGGTATGTTTTAAAAGCCCTCTTTAGAGATTCTAATACGAGGTGAAGTCAGAGACCCAGTGACCTAGAAGAGCAGAGGTTTGCAGTGAAGATTATAGGGGAAGCATTAATATTCCTGTGTCCAAGCACTGAGGTCCTGATTCTGTTGGCCTTAGATGGGGCCAGTCTCTGTATCTTTTTACAGCTCACCAATTAATGATTGAGGATCGTTGCTCAGACAAAGGTTGCATCGCTGTTGCTCAGGCCCTGCAGGGATGCAGGGAAGTGAAGCGGTCCGAAGAACGTCTATGTCTCCTGTCGTTTCTGAGCCAGGATGGGGTCTTCTTGACCCCCTTAGGTGCCTGTCAGGGATGCATCAGGCTACTGGACAGATTCTGCAGTTCAGGAGGTACAGCAGACCCAGAGCACGGCTATTCTTGGCCTCTACCTGCCTATCAGGCAAAATCATGAAGTTCACACTACAGTGAAGACAGACAGTGAGCCCCCGATCCTGCTTGCAGTAGGCATGTGGGTGCAGGACAGCTGTCCACGTGGGTCTTTGTTACCTGCTTCACTGTTGAGCCCCATCCTGCTCTGGTGGTGGCAGCGGCTGCACTCAAGAACCTCCTGGCCTGGGCAAGTCAAAGGAGTCATTTAAGACAGAGGACACTTTGTGAGTGACACAGTGACATAGCCTCAGTAGGTGGACAGAGTAAAATTGGATATAAACGTTCATTCCAGAAATAAGTTCTTACCAACTGGTTTCATTTCAAGGAGGTGGCGAGTCCTTGAGATCCAGATGAGCTGACGGAGGAGGTGGGACTCTGTCTGTCCCACCTTTGTTCTTTCTAAGGTTTTAAGATGGCTTTGGGTCTCTGGGAAACTCGTAGGGCTGTTGTCTGCCTATCTGCCTGACTCAGGAGCCCAGATTAGGAGGCAGTTCCTAAGATGTGCACACGTGCCCGCTCCGTCCCTCACACTCCCTTTTTCCTTCACAGCTGGCGACGTGGGACTCAGAGAAGGGTCTGAATGGCAGCCTGCAGGAGAGGCCCATGGGCAGCCGCCTCCAAGGACTGACTCTCAAAGTGGTGACTGTCTTGGTAGGATCATGGGCACATGGGGAGGGCCACCACTCAGGCTTTTGAGCCAGAGGCTTCTCTCTGTTTGGCCTAATGCTGGGTCTGGAGAGAAGGGGGTCTTAAGTAGTGGCTGGAGCTTTCAGAAGACCTTTCACTCTTGAGAATTTTGTGGATAATGAAGGAAGAATAAGATTGGAGATTCTGCCCTGAAGCCTCTGAGACGTTCCACAGGAGGTCACAGGGCTGCTCTAGGCCAGATCCAGTGCTGAGCTCCAGAATGGACACAACTACACTTGTTCTTGGATGTCTACAGGATCTTGACCTACTGCTAGTCCTTAAAAGAGCTTTACTAGTAGCCAGAGCCCCCAGGAAGATGCTGGGAGGACATTTTTCCAGAACCCAACACCCTTGATGGGCCCGTGTGACACAAAGTTCATAGCAAAGACCATTGGTTAGAATATTTCTGCACAGTTGTTCTGGAATCAGAGACTTTTACATCTTTCAGACACCTCAGAAGGCATCTTCCTTTCCATTTCGTTCTTTGCCTTTTCTGAACTGTAGGAGACATTTTAGATTTATCTTTTATTAGCTGGTCAGACATGATCCAATCATTCCCCTCTGTCCTAACAAGCATGAGCGCCCCCTGGGTTCTAGAAATCTTTGACAGCAGTATCCCTGCATTGCCCACATGCACACCATGAATACACATTATACCTTACACCCCTCCCCCAAATTAAATTAATAAGGTGTAGTCTCTGGGACTGTTGCAAAAGGCCCCATCTTGTTCAGTTTCACAGGTCTGTGGTAGGGAAGGTTGGGGTGTTTTCCAGATGATCGCGTGCCCTATAGGATCACATGTGACAGCACAAAATGTGTGAATGTGAACATACCCTGGATGGGACCCTGTGGGGTTTAATCCCATCCTGTCCTTGACTTGTGGTGTGACCTTGTCCTGTGACTCAGCATCCATCTCCTAGTACAGTCTGATAGATGGAATACTGTCTTCTCTCAGTCCAATATCACAGAGCTTTATTGTCATTTATTATCCTGGATGAGAAGTATCCCCATTTCTTATGTGGGTCCTGGAGAATTATGGCATTTCCTAAGCACAGAGTCCTGAATGTCACAAATGAAGGGATGAAAACAAGTCATATTGTTCTGGGAGATGATGTTCTGGGCTGAGTCTCGGATGATAGAGGACAAGTAAATCTTTGTTCCTCCATCAACAAACCAGTTGGAAAGACTTTCCTGTGTATTGTATCCTGAGTCTCCATAAAGTGCTTTAGGAAAGGGAAGAGAGGTTCAGACTCCAGGCCTAAATTGGGTAAATCCAAAATGTTCTGAAGTTATGATTCATTGGCTTGGTCTCTCCATCAGTACCCTGGGAAGATGTGTGTTAATGAACCTGTTATTGAGTTGAAGAACATTCATTCTGTTGTCCTCAGGAAGAGCCTTTCGTGATGGTGGCTGAGAACATCCTTGGTCAGCCCAAGCGCTACAAAGGGTTCTCCATTGATGTCCTGGATGCACTGGCCAAGGCTCTGGGCTTCAAATATGAGATTTACCAGGCCCCCGATGGCAGGTACGGTCACCAGCTCCATAACACCTCCTGGAACGGGATGATCGGGGAGCTCATCAGCAAGGTAGGTCCCAAAGCAGGTCCCCGGGGAGGGGCACCCTCGTCTGCCTCCGGGCTAATCTCTTAACTGGGCCCATTGTGAAGTTGGAATCTTGGGCCCAGCTGGAAAGAATATAGTCACCACTCTCCACACACCAAGACCCTCTTTTCCTCAACCCTCTTCCTCCTTGCTGTATCCATTTTTACTCTTTTATTTTCTCATTCCCTGGCGCTCTGTGCTTTCCTTCTGTGCCTGTTCCTTTGAAACCCATCCACTGTGTCTGCTGTGTAATACACCCTTCATAAAACCCATCCCCACACTGGGGCTGAAATAAGAACCCAGTTCTCGTGGTGGGGACTGGTGCTTGCTTATTCTCTTCTTCACAGCCCCCAAGTAGATGTCTATATCATGTGTGTGTCCACATGCATGCGTATGTGTGCATGAGTGTGCGGGTGTGTCTGCATCGCCGCATGTAAGTGAGGTGGCATTCCCTAGCTCCTCGTGTTAATATCAAGCCATTACTCTTCCACCTTCCTGTAGAACCTGGATCCTCGTTGAGACTCATGGCATGCAGCCAATTCATTGTGTCCCCATCCTTGCCCCTGCTGTCCCATGACTGACCCTTGGATCATTTCCTGACAGTCATTTATGATAGTGGATCTGCTCAAGTCCTCCCTGTCCAGTGTGACTATGGCCATCAGTCTCGCCATTTCTGACAGCCCTACAGACAACCCTGGGCTTCCAGTGCTTTGACCCTCTTACCTCCAGTGACCTTTGCTCGTGCTCTGCTCCAGTACCTGGACCCATGCATCTTGTTAGCGTCTTACATGTTGCTGTCACTGTCCCACTCCATGACTGCAACCTGTCCACCTGCTGACTTTTTCTGGCCTTTGTCCCTAAAACTCAGTCCCTTTGCTTTATAAACCCCTAAAGATAGACACGAGGCCCATATTCTCTCTAGTTTCTCCTAAGCTTTAAAAAACAGCAGCTTTATTGTGGAATGATTTATATAAACAATTCACCCAATTTCTGATGTATAATTCAACGAGTTTTAGGAAATCTAGTGAGTTGTGCAACCTTCACCATAATCTAGTTTTACAATACTTCCATCGCCCCAAGGAGATCCCTCATACTCATTTACAGTTAAACCCACTCCCAACCCCAGCCCTAGGCACCATTAGTCTATCTGCTGTCTCTATAGATTTGCTTTTGTGAACATTTAATACAGATGGAGTCATACAATATGTGGACTTTTGTGTCTGGCCCTTTTCACTTGCTATTTGAGGTTTATTCTTCTCTGAGATTTCTGTGCCCTTCTGATGCCGCATCCTCTCCCGCCTGGTGGGCCTTCTGTGGTTGTCCAGACAAACCCCTGCTCCCTTCATCCTTTGTGAGTCTCCTAAATTATTCTTGATTTCTTGCTGCACTGAAACCCTGACTTGATTCTGTTATCTACCCTCTGACTCTGACGTCCTGGTTGCTCTTCACAGTTAGAAGAGAAAATCGCAAATTTGTCCAGATGGATACGTACGGACAGGGTGTGGCCTCCCATCTCAGCCAGGCCTTCAGGACAGCCCACGTTCCTTAACTTGTTCTTTATTGGGCCTCTTGGCTATGTTTCTTAGAGACTGTTTCCAAAATTTATCTTCCTCTTCAAGCCACCTAATAATCTTCTATACTAAATTAAAAAAAAAAAAGTCGTCTTATATTCAGGAAAGAAATGGAGACTTCTGGGCATGAAGTTCTACTTCAACTTCCTGTGAAATTCACATCTGGGGACACATGCCCTCACCTCCAGTTTCAGAGAGGGGAGTGTTTTTCCCCCTGTTACAGCTCACCCCTCCATCTGTGCCATGAGTTGTTTCCCTTGTGCCCTGGACCTGGTTTCATAAATTAATTTCCTTCCATCCTGTATTGTAAACCTACCCTGATCCACTAGGTCACTTTCTCAGTCCTTAAATATGCCCCAAACTCTCTGAATCCTTAAAACAACAACAAAACAAAACAAAACAAAACAAAACAAAACAAAAACCCCTCCCTGGATCTTGGGTTTATGAGAAGAGAAAGCAGGAGCCAGAGATACAGCTGTGACAAGTCTGTGCGGCGACATGTTCACCTCCAACATTTTTTCTCCTTACTCTAGGTGTGTTGTTGGCTTTCACAGTTTAGAACATCAGTACATCTCCCCCTCCAGCCCACATGTTAGACCTGACAAAATCTTTCTGTGTAGTTTTCTCCCATTTGAACATGTAGTTTGGCTCAGTTGTCACAACTGGTCATTCTAAAATAAACTTGGTTCTCACAACGCCTCCTACTTAGAGGCCCAAGAGCCAAGACGGAGATGGTCACTGTACCTTTTAACGTGCTTGAGGTTGAAGCAGGTACTTTAAGTCTATTACTGCCGGCCAACATCCACCAAGGCATGAGAAGCCGAGGCTCCACCAGTCTTGGTAGCTTTAACCTCAGAGTCTAGTTCCACCTTAATGAGGTTTTGTCTATTTTTTATATATATATTTTTATTTTTATTTATTTATTTATTTTTACTGAAGTATAGTCAATTATAGTGTCAATTTCTGTACAATCCCCAGTCATGCATAACATCCATATATTCATTTTCATATTTTTTTCATTAAAGGTTATTACAAGATCTTGAACTTAGTTCCCTGTGCTATACAGAAGAAACTTTTTAAAGTCTATTTTATATATAGTGGCTAACATTTGTAAATCCCAAGCTCCCAAATTTACCTTCTCACCCCCTTTCCTTGGTAACCATAGATTGTTTACTGTGTCTGCAAGTCTGTTTCTGCTTTGTAGATGAGTTCATAGTGTCCTTCTTTTTTTTTTTTTTTTTAGATTCCACATATTAGTGATATCATTTTTTTTTCCTCTTTCTGGCTTACTTCACTTATAATGACAATCTCTAGGTCCATCCATGTTGCTGCAAATGACATTATTTTATTCTTTTTTTTATGGCTAAGTAATATGCCTATTTTTAAATTAAGCCCATCTGGGAAAGCAAAAGTCTTGGGAGGTACGTGTGAGGTCACAGCACTGGATGCCCAGAGGGCCCCTTCACAGCACGGTTTTCCTCAAGGAAGAATCAGCCCATATGTCTGAGAAGCCATGAGTTAAGGGAGGTGGAAGATCAAAAGAAGTAGATGACCCCTTTTTTCTTAGAGGACGTTACTGTCTGATGTACAGTCTGCATATGAAACAACCTAAGACTGATATGTGAATGAGATTCGAGGTAGCTGTACAACTCACCAGAGAACTTGTAAAGTGTTTTAGAAAAGAAAGTTATCTGTGTGGCCTAATGGAGCTGGGAGAGGCTTGATGAGAATAATGGAGTGTCCCTGTGGCCTTGAAGTATAGGAAAGAGGTAGCTAAATGCAGCAGGAAATAGAAGGGAGTCGGAGGGCGCTGGGGCACAGCAAGAGGGAAATACCAGGAAGAGAGAGAGTTCGCTAGGGGGACCAATAAGAAAGTGCAGAAAAACTGCAATTCGCACAGGAATGAAGATGGTTTATAGACTCTCTCCTCCAGAAGTGGTTTCCACGAGTTTTTAGGGTTTGGGAGAGAAATTTGTAAGGTGAAGGAGGTAAGAACAGACAACTTAGCGCTGGATTTTCCCTACAGTATTCAAGGTCACGAGGGGTCAACTCTTGACTCCCTTTCCTCTGAACAGAACAACCCAAAGGGCAGAGAGGGCAGGCGTCGGCCAGGGTGGCACCCAGCAGTAAGCTGAGGACCGCCGTTGATGAGATGGGTTTGCCTTTCAGAGGGCAGACCTGGCCATCTCCGCCATCACCATCACCCCGGAGCGCGAGAGCGTGGTGGACTTCAGCAAGCGCTACATGGACTACTCGGTGGGGATCCTCCTCAAGAAGCCAGAGGAGAAAATCAGCATCTTCTCCCTTTTTGCTCCGTTTGACTTTGCCGTCTGGGCCTGCATCGCGGCAGCCATACCGGTGGTTGGCGTGCTGATATTCGTGTTGAACCGGATTCAGGCTGTGCGGGCCCAGACTGCTGCCCAGCCCCGACCCTCGACTTCTGCCACCTTACACAGTGCCATCTGGATCGTCTATGGAGCCTTCGTACAGCAAGGTACCCTCCTGGTTTTCCCCCGCTGTTGAAATAGCCCCAGGGGGTCTGGAAGAACTTGTCCATTGGCAAAGTTCTTAGATGCATTTCGCCAAAGTCATTGCAAATGCAATTTTATTTAGTCTTTAAGGTCATACTGATATCATGCTGCATCCAATTTCTCTGAGTAATGTCACCTAGGAACTAAATGCAATAATGACACCAAGGAACTTAACTTCAAATCCTGATTTTCTACTTTAGATAAAATTAACTTTGGAGTTCTGCTTGGCACTTTCCTCCCCTGCCACATTAGACTGATTGTTATGCAGACGGAGTTGTCAGATGAAAACTGTATCTTGCTTAAATTTGAAGTCTTAATGGGATAAAAATATCACAATTGTTTTGCAATCACCTAAGCAGTACTTCAGCCATTCTTGAGATCCAAAACCTCCTATCTCTGAGGAGTCTGGAGAGCACTTGTAGGGGTTGCAGGATTGTGCAATTTTGACCAGAAACAACAGATTGCAGAGTTGCTAACGTGAGTCCTGGCCCTGTTTGCGGCATGGCAAAGCACGCATTACCTGCTTGAGAGGTTTCATACGAATAGTCAGTGAGAAGCTTTTTTTCTGCTATCACCTAAGGGACCAAGGAGAAATAAGTGGCCTCAAAGAGGCAGCTTCTGACTAAAAGTCACATGCAATGATTTCTGAAAAAGCCTAGAGAAAGAAAAAGTCATCTACTGAGGGCTGCATATTAATAAAAGTGATTTGGTACATCTCATTTCTGAGGTTTAAAAGAAAGCGAGGGAACACTGCAGGTAGGAGGTAATTTTACATTTACAGAATTCCTGAGCCTAATCCATGGGAATTTAAAATGGAAAGGGACCTTCTGTACGGTCTCAGCTCTGGGAGTTCTCCACACAGTGAGGCAGACTCTTCTAACTGAAAGATTTTGATATTCAGAACTCAATTCTTGGCCTTTTGAAATATATCACATCACTAAAAATGCCAGTCGGAGCTTTTCCGTATTTTGTGGTCCTCCATCTCTTTCCAAGATTGGTGGTCTTAGGATTTTTTTTTCCCCCAGAATTGTCACCGCCCACCATAACCAGCCAGCCATCACTTTCAAGCTCCCCAGTTCATCACCAGGGTGGCTCCCTGATCCTGGCCGCGGGGCAGATAATTTCCCTGGGGATGAGAGTGAGAGTGGAAGCTCAGGACCAATGCTCTTCACCTGCCTCCTGCAGGTGGTGAGTCCTCAGTGAACTCCATGGCCATGCGCATCGTGATGGGCAGCTGGTGGCTCTTTACCCTCATCGTGTGCTCCTCCTACACAGCCAATCTTGCTGCCTTCCTCACAGTGTCCAGGATGGACAACCCCATAAGGTAAGATCCATTGCTCCTTCCAGATCTGACTGTAGAGAGAGGATGCAAACTTGTCCAGGGCAGCCTGGTTGTCACAGAGGCAGAGAAGGACTTGGATTCCAGATCTGCAATTTGATGATGGTAACCTTTAAATGCACGAGGAACTTCACTCCTGTTGTATTTTATTTCATACACAATTAAATACATGTACAAATTCATTAAATAATATTTCTTTGAACATTTAAAGTCTGCTATATGACTAATAAATCAAAACATTCAAAGTTAACAAATTAAAGGTCCTCAGACACTTAAAATTGTTGATTATAAATTTAATCAAAATTTTCTAAACATTTAATTAAAATTAATTTAAATCACAAGTCTAATATATTTTTCCAATCTTCAAACACCTAAAATTATTTTTAAAAACATGCCAATTATCACAGTGATTAGAAAACTTATTTCATTTACAGTTATAAAATTGTAATATTATTGAAACCAAGGACTAAAAATGTTTCTGCCTTTTACCAGAATGTTAAAAACATGGCATAAAAGAATTAATTCAACATAATGAAATAACTCAGAACTACCTTTGCTTTATTATCAGATTCTCACATACTGTGTGAATTACAAAAAAACTTGGACTAAGAGAGCGTGTGTTGGATGTGTGGTTGCTGAAGTGACCAAAGGCACAGGTCTAGTCTACACGTCCTTGGGTGCAATGTCCACTTCAGTATCACCTCTTACTTGATCCCCGATCCTGGTTTTCAGTGTCCCCGCCATTGGTAGTTTCTTCTTTAATTCATCATACTTACTATCATCATATTGATTCTTTTCATCCAAAGCTCTAATCAAGTCATGCATACTCAACTAGCTTCTATAGCTCCCAACTGCCTATTTGAAACAATTGAGACTCCTTGACTAGGATTCAAAATTCAGTGTGATATTATCTAGTTTTTATTTTAGTTGACATATTAATTGAGATAATTATAGATTCATAGGCAGTTGTAAGTAATAACGTGGGGAGATCTCATAATATCCTTTAACCAGTTTCCCCCAGTGGTAACATTTTGCAAAACCAGGATATTAACATTGATTCAATTGACTGATTCTATTCAGATTTCTCCTCTTGTACTCACTTCTCTTTGTATGTGTGTGTCTGTGCATTTGATTCTGTAGTCTTCTCGTATTTGTAGATTTCTGTATCCACCACTGCAGTAAAGGTGCTAAACAATTTTATTCCTACAAGGATCCCTTGTGTTGCTCTGTTATAACCACACCCACCTCATTCACACATATTCCCCTCCAGTCCTGTTCTTAACACCCGCCAAACACTAATCAGTTCCCCATCTCTAAAATTTTATCATTTCAAATATTTTATATAAATAAAATCACACCTTTTGGGATTTTTGTTTTCTTTCAGTATAATTCTCTGGAGATTCATTCAGGTTGTTGTGTGTATTAACAGTTCATTGCTCTTTATTGCTCAGTAGCATCTAATATAACACAGTGTAACAGTTCACCCACTGAAGGACCTCTGGGTTATTTCCAGTTTGGGGTAATTATGAATAAAGCTGCTAGGAACATTTCTGTGTAGGTTTTTGTGTGAACATAAATTTTCATTAATACGTGATACATATCCAAGAATGCAATTGCTGTATCTTGTGGTAATAGCATGTTGAGTTTTATTAGAAACGAACAAACTGCTTTCTAAAGTGGCTGTACCATTTTACATTACTACTAATGATGTAGGAATGATCCAATTTCTTTGCATCTTTGCCAGTATTTATTTTTTGTTGTCATTATTTTTTATTTTACCATTCTGATAGGCATGGAGTGATATCTCACTGTGATTTTAATTTGCCTTTCTCTAATGGCTAATTATATTGAACACCTTTGCTTATTGCTATCTGTATATCCTCTTTGATGAAATATATCTCTTTATGTATTTTGACCATTTTCTAAGTGGATTGTTTATTAATATATTTTGAACGTTCTTTGTATATTTTAGATACTGGTTCTATACGAGATGTGTGGTTTGCAAATATTTTCCCCAACTCTAAAGTTTGTTTTTTCAACCTCTTAACAAGGTTTCTTACAAAGAAAAGTTTTTAATTCATGTGAGGTACAATTTGTACATTTATTCTTTTGTGGCTCATGCTTTTGGTGTCAAGTCTAACTCTCTGCCCAGCCTTAGACCCTGAAGATAATCTCCTGGCTTTTTTTTTTTTCTTGTTTCTATTTTTTTTTTTCCTCTAAAAATTTTGTCCTTTGACAGTTTACATTTTGGTCCACAATCAATTTTGAGTTAATTTTTGTGTAAGGTGTGAGATTTAGGTTGAGTTCTCTCTCTCTCTCTCTCTTTTTTTTAAATTTTTTTATTTTTGGCTATGGATGTCCAATTGCTATAGCACCACTTATTAAAAAAAAAAAAACCTATCCTTCCTTCACTGAATTGCTTTTAAATTTGTCAGAAATCAGTTGGGCATATTTGTGTGGGTCAATTTCTGGATTCTTTATTTCTTTCATTGATACCACAACTGTCTTGCTTACTCTATCTGTAGAGTGAGCCTCAGTATTGAGCATAGTGATTCCTCCCATTTTATCCTTCTTTGTCGAGATTGTTTTAACTATTCTAGGGCCTACACTTTCCATATAAATTTTAGAATAAGTTTGTCTATGTCTATACAAAAAAAATCCATAATTTTAACAGGAATTGCATTCATTATAGGTGTTATTGAATTAAGCCAATAGATAATAATTTGCCAAGAATATTTATCATGATTGTCTGTTGGATTTTGTCAAAAATTTTTTTTCATTCCTTGCCATGATCATATGATTTTGCTTATTTAGCTTCTTTAGCTTCTTTAGCTTATATGGTAGATTATGTTGATTGTTTTTCAAATGCAAACCTTGAATGAATCTCATTTTGTCATGGTCTGTGATTCTTTATGTATATTGTTGGATTCTGTTTGCTGACATTCTGGTTGAGGAATTTTGCATCTAAATTTATAAGAAATACTGGTTTATACTGTTTTTTTTATTGTACTGTCATTGTCTGGTTTTGATACCAGGGTAACCCTGACCTTATAAAATGATTTAGGAAATCTTCCTTCATCTTCTATTTTCTGGACGAGATTATGTAAAATTGCTGTCAATTCATGTTTAAGCCTTTGGTATTACTCTCCAGGGAAACCATCTAGGCTTGGAGATTTCATATTTTTTGTACTTTCAAATTGTGAATTAAATTTTTCGTAGCTATAGGGCAGTTCATATATCTGTTTCATCACCAAGTGTAATTTACAGTGTTTACAGTGTTGCTCACGTTTTCCATTGACTTGATCTTCTGCCTAATTGTTCTCTCAATTATTGGAAGTGGGATATTGAAGTCTGCGACTATTTTTGTAGAACTGCCTATTTCTCCCTTCAGTTTGATCAATTTTGCTTCGTATATTAGGTATATATATTTTTATAATTGTAATTGTTACGTAGTCTTTTTTTTTTGGTGCCAAAACCCAGACGAAACATATTCTTATTGATGACCCCTTTCTCACTATGTAATGTCCTTGGTTTCTCATAAAAATTTTAGCTTTAAAGTGTAGTTTTTCTGATTATTAGCATAGCCACTCTAGTTCTCTTTTGATTCTTGTTTGCACAGATTTTTTTTTCTATCCTTTTGTGTAGTTTCAATCTGTTTGTCTCTGAATCTAAAGTGAGTTGCTTCTACACAGCATAAAGTTGGATTATGGTTTTTCATTCATTCTACTGATTTCTACATTTTACTTAGAAAGTTTAATCCATGTATGTTTAATGTAATTAGTGATAAGGAAGAATTCACTTGTGCCATTTTGCTGTTTTATATATGTCTTAAATATTTTTGTCATTCATTTTCTCCATTATTGCCTTGTTTTACGTTAACTAGATATGTTTTTCATTCCACTTTATTAATTCCCTGTTGTTTCTTTTATTATATATATATATTATTATTAATATATATATATTAGTAATATTCTTAGTGGTTACCCTAGGTATTACAATAAACATCTTAATTTATAGCAATCTAGCTTGGATTAATACTTAACTTATTTTAATAGTATACAAAAACTTTGCTCCTGTATCACTCTGTTCCACTCCACCCCTATGGTAATAACTCATTTTTGAAACTGTCTGATCCCTTCCTTCTTGGGAGGTAATTTTTTCCAATTTATTCAATACACAGTCTTCTATATTTAGTTTTTAAATTGCTATGTTTTAGTTTCTTACTTATTGCATAAATTTCATGTTTAAAAAAACAACTTTAGATATTAGAATATATTATTAAAATACATTTGTTTTTTCATTTTTAAATTTTGGTGAAATATACGTAACATAAATTTTATCATCTTACTCATTTTACGTGTGCAGTTCAGTGTCATTAAGTATATTCACAATGTTCTGCAAGTATCACTACCATCCATCTGTAGATCATGTCATTGTGCAAAACTGAAAACTGAAAGTCTATACAATATCCTTCATTCTCCATTTCCCCAGACCCCGGAAACCACAATTCTATTTTCTGTCTATAAATTTGACTCTCTAGGTACTCCATATAAGTGAAATAAGACCTTTTTGGTTGAAATTTTATGGTTTATTTCACTCAGCATGTCTTCAATTTCCTTGCTTTTTAAGGATAAATAACATTCCATTGTATGTATATACTGCATTTTCTTGATCTGTTCATCTGTTCAGGAACATTTGAGCTGCTTCCATCTTTTAGTTATTATTTAATAATGCTCCTATAAATACAAGCATACAAGTATCTGTTGAAGTCCCTGCTTTCAGTACTTTGGGGTATATAGGCAGAAGTCAAATTGCTGGATCAAATGGTAATTCTATGTTCAATAATTTTGAGGAACTACCTTACTGTATTCCACAGTAGCTGCACCATTTCACATTCCCACCAACAAGGCACAAAGATTCCAATTTGTCCACATCCTCACCAATACTAGTTTCTGTTTTGTTTTGTTTTTGTTTTTGTTTTTCATTTTCATAACAGCTTTCCTAATGGATATGAAGTGGCATCTCGTTTTGGTTTTGAATTGCATTTCCCTAACGATTGGTGATGTTGAGCATAGTTTTATGTGTTTATTTCCTATTTGCATACCTTCTTTATAGGCATGTCGTTTTCAACTCTTTGCCCATTTTTAATTGGGTTATTTTTGTTTGTTTATTATTGAGCTGTAGAAGTTTTTATATTCTGGATATTAATACTTTATGAGATATGTAATTTGCAAATATTTTCTCCCATTCTGTGGGTTGCCTTTTCATTGTGTTGATAGTTTGCCTGGATGCATAATTTAAAAAAAAATTGATAAAGTTCAATTTTTCTGTTTCTTTCTGGTTTCTATGGCCTTTGCTTTTCTTGTCATAACTAAGAAATCATCAGCAAATCCAATGTCATAAAACATTTTCCAAAGGTTTTCTTCTAAGAGTTTTATAGTTTTAGGTCTTATATTCAGGTCTTTGATCCATTTTGAGTTAATTTTTTTAATGTGGTCTAACATAGGGGTCCTACTTCACTCCTTTGCATGAGTGTATGCAGTTTTCCCAGTATCATTTGTTGAAAAGACTGTTCTTTCCTCACTGAATGGTCTTGACACCATTGTTGAAAATCATTTGACCATACATGGGGCAGTATTTCTGGGCTGTCTGTTCTCTTTCATTTGTCTATATGTCTGTCATCATGCCAGTACCATACTGTTTTGATAACTGTGACTTGTAGGACATTTTGGATTCAGAAGTTTGAGATCTCCAACTTCGCTCTTTGTTAAGGTTATTTTGGCTATTAGGGTCCCTTGAGATTCCATATGAATTTTAGGATGGGTTTTCTATTTCTGCCAAAAACATCATTGGAATTTTGATAGTGACTGCATTGAATTTATAGATTGCTTTAGTCAGTATTGACACCATAGCAATATTAAGTCTTCCAATCCATGAATACAGAATTAATTTCATATATTTGTGTTTTAAATTTTTTTAAAAAAAACTTCATTTTCATTGTACATGCCTTTTACCTTTTTGTCTTCTTCTTAAGTATTTCATTTTTTTATACTATTATACCTGGAATTGTGTTTGTAATTTCCCTTCCAGATTGTTCATTGTTAATGTATATAAATGAAGCTGGGTTTTGTATGTTAATTTTTGTATCTTGAAACTTTGCTTAATTTGTTAGTTCTAATAGTTGCGTGTGTGTGCCTAACTTTAAAATTTTCTACATATAAGGTCATGTTGTCTGACAAGAGATAATTTTCCTTTTTCCTTTCCAATTTGAATATCTTTTATTTCCTTTTCTTGCCTAGTTATCTAACTATGCCTTCCAGTACTATGCTGTGTAGAAGTGGTAAAAGAGGATATCCTTGTCTTGTTCCTAATTTTAGAGAAGAGGCTTTTTGCCTTTCACCATTGAGTATGATGTTAGCTTTTGGTTTCTCAACCATTGTTACATGGTTGTTTCCCTTTATTCCTAGATTGTTGAGTATTTTTATCCTGAAAGGGTGTTGGAATTTGTCAAATGCTTCTCCTGCATTCAGATGATAATGTGGTTTGTATCTTCATTCTGTTATTGTGGTATAGTACATTGATAAAATTTTGTATGTTGAATCATTCCGGCATTCCAGGAATAAATCCTTCTTTGGAATAGTGCATAATCCTTTCAAAATGCTGTTGAATTCATTTTGCAAGTATTTTGTTGAGGATTTTTACATCAGTATTCATCAGGAATATTGGTTTGTAGTTTTCTTTTCTTTTAGTGTCTTTTTGGGGCTTCTATATCAAGGTAATGCTGGCCTTGTAGAATGAATTAGGACATGCTCCCTCCTCTTGAATTTTTTGGGAAGGATCTGAGGAGGATCGGTGCTCATTCTTCTTTAAATTGTTGAATCCCCCAGTGAAGCTATCTGGTCCTGGGCTTTTCTTTGTTAGGAGGTTTTTTCATTACTGATTAAATCTCTGTACTAGTTCTAGGTCTATTCAGATAGTCTATTCCTTCATGATTGAGTCTTGGTAGGTTGTACATTTCTAGAAATTTGTCCCTTTTATCTAGGCTGTCTAATGTGTTGACATACAATTGATTGACAGGTATTCCAATGTAAATATATTTGTTTTTACTGCTATCATGTTTACATATGTATTCTGAATTGTTTTTGTAAAGTTTAGCAGTCAGTCCCATTGCTGTTACTGTGTTTCCCCCCTACCCCCCCCCACTAGAAATTAAGCATCCTCTTAACTTTCAGAGGTTTCCTTTAGGCTCATATTTGCATGAATGGCCACTTCTATTTCAGAATCAAGAGTGAAACCATATTTTCATATTTCTTCATTTGTAAGATGATAACAGAATGTCTTTTTTTCTTCTTCCACCTACTCAGTCATTTTTTGGTAGACTCGGAGATTTTTAGACTCAGTTTACTCTGATTTTTTTTCCTTTTCTTCTTCTTATGCTTTTAAATCTTTTATGATTTCTCTAAGATATATAGTTGACATTTGCATTCTTCTGTTTTATCTCATCCATATTTATAGTCATTATTTGGACTGAATTCTATGTTCAAAATTTTTCAGTGCTTGTTGAATGTCCCTTTATTCTGTGCTTTAGCCATTGTTCATTTATTTTGATGACTTTTTGTTCAGCTAGAATAGCTCTTTGAGCAATAAATAAATCTAGCAAGAAGAATATGTTTTGTGGGACAGCATACCTGAGAATCTTTTTCTGTTGCATGTATACACGAATTAAACGTATCTGGGTGTAATATTCTTGTGTCACAACTTCTCCCCTTAATATTCCATAGAAGTTGCTCCATTGCCTGATTTCTACAGAATTTATTCCCCTGCTCTTCCTGTATGTAATGCTACAGAGAAGCATGGTAACACCCCACTCATCTTCTCCTCCTCTCCTCTGTCCTTTCCTCCCTTTCCCTTCTCACTCTGTTCTCTGTTTTCCCCTTTCTCTCCATGTCCTTCTTCCCCGTCTTCATCACCTCCACCTTCTTCCTTCCCTTTCTCTTCTCCTTCTCCTCCTCTCACCCTCCTATCCTTCTTTCTCCCTTTCTCTTCCTCTCTTTAATCCTTCCTCCTTCTCCTCTTCCTTCCCATCCCTTTTATTCCATCTCCACACAGAAACCTGCACATGAATCTTTACAGCAGCTTTACTTAAATTGTCAAACAATGAAGATGTCTTTAAAGAGGTGAATGTACAGATAAACTGGAGCACATCCAGGCAATGCAGTATGATTCAGTGCCCTGAAAAGAGAGGACCTGTCAAGCCATGAAAAGACATGGGAACCTTAAATACATTATTGATAAGTAAAAGTCTTACGATAAATACATACATATATATTTATAAATTTTGTACTATATACATTTTATATACATACATATGTATGTATGGGAAAATATATAGGTTTATGAAGACTTGTGTAAATTTTAAGATATCTTTGTGGGTAAAATGGGAAAAAATATGAACTGGGCAGCACTAGATATCAATTAGACCAAGTAAAGCCAACTTAACATGTTTTTAATCAATCATGCTATTGGTGTTGTATCTAAGAAGTCATGGCCAAAGCCAAGATAGATCGATTGCTCTTTACTAACTGGACTTAAAGGGTGTTTACACATGGATTATCATCAATTTGAATGTGAGGATTCCATTTTTGAAATTAATATATGGATAAAGACATTGAACAGGAATCATAAACTGTTGGGTATGACCTGAATTTACCTCACGTGTTTTTGGTTTTTGGGTTTTTTGTTTGTTTGTTTGTTTGTTTGTTTGTTTGTTTTGGCAGCAGTGTTTTAAATATTTAAATTTGAATGACTTTGGTGGGGCTAGCATTTTTCGGGTTACCTCTGGTCCCACCATCCTCTGTTTTATTATACCTGCTGGCCTCACACTTTCAGATACCCCTCCTTTCACCATCAAGTCATTGAGGTTAGTATCCTCTGACGTAGAAGCCCTGGATGACTCCTTGTGAGCTAGCAGGTCCCACACATCCCTGCTATGCAAAGTGTGGCCTACAGACCAACAGTGCTGGCATAAGTCAGAATCTCGGGACTTATCTCAGATCTCATAAATCAGAATTTATATCTAACTCGGTCTCTAAGTGATTTTTATTCACATTAAAGTTTGGAAAGCACTGCCTCCAATTAGAAAATAAAAATGATCTATAAAATTCTAATAGCCTGAAGGTATTGGCTGCAGCTAACAAATACATTTTAATTGAGCTATCCATCAGTTCTTGCCTTTGAGGGTACCACCAACTGGAAAAGGAAGGTGGTGCATATTAATGGTATTCAAGAAAAAGAATGTGGGACTTACCTGTTATTTCATCATGTCATTTAGAGTATCCGACTAGCCCTCCCATCATCAGAAACAACTATAAAATATGCTGTTTACAAGCATTTTAAACATAAAGGTACAGGTTGATTGAAAAAGAAGGGAAAAGATATACCATGCAAACAGGAACCATAAGAAAGCTGGTGAAGCTGTCTTAATGTCAGGCAAAGTAGACTTTATGCCAGAGAGTGTTACAAGGGTTAAAGAGGGCCATTACATACTGATAAAAGAACCAGTTTTGCTGACAAGGCAATTCTAAATATGTACTCACCTTATAATGAAGCATAAAAGTTCATAATGGAAAATTTGACAAATCTAAAGGGAGAAATAGGAACGTCTGATATAGTCCAAATTTCAATTTCATTCTCTTTGAAATTGACATAACAAGTAAACAAAAGACACATAAGGCTATAGAAGAGCTAAACAAACTGTCAACCAGCTTGACGTTTATAGAACACTGTACCCAACAATTGCAGAATACACGTTCTTTCCAAGTATGCATCCACTAAGACTAGTCATTTGTTGGGCCATGGATTTAAATCTCAACCAATTTCAAAAGAGTAAGATTTCTTACAGAGTATGTTCTATCACTCTAATTAAATTAAAAATCAATAAAAATGGTGGCCTTCAAAAAAAAATCAATAAAAATCAACAATCTGGAAAATCCCCAATGAAATTTAAATAACATAATTCTAAACCTATGGGTCAAAGAAAAAAAAATCACAAAAGAAGCGTAAAAAATATTTCTAAGTAAGTGATAATGAAAACACAACATATTGAAATTTGTGGAATGCAGCTAAAATAGTGCTTAAAGGAAGGGTTATAGCCTTAAATGCCCAGGTGAGGAACAGAAAATGCTTAAATTCAAGATTGTTAGTTTCCCCCTTAAAAAAGATTTTAAAAAAAGAACAAGCTAAACTCAAAGTAATTTTAAAGAAAGAAAGACATAGATTATGTATAATAAATAGAAAATTAGCAAAGTCAAAAGTCGGTTTTCGATAAATTTAATAAAGTTGATAAACCCCAAGCAAGACTAATCAAGAAAAGTAAATGAGAGAAAACTGAAATTATTAATACCAGAAATGAAAATGCGGATTTCACCATTGATCTTTTAGATGTCGGAAGAATAATAAAACAATATCGTGAACAACTTTATGCCAATAAATTCAACAACTTATGAGGTGGATAAATTTCTTTAAAAACACAACTTACAAAAGCCTATTTTAAAAAGAGAAAATCTGAATATCAATATATCTATTAAAGTTATTGGATTTGTAGCCTTACCACAAATGAAATGCCAGATCCAGATGGCATCACTGTTGAGTTCTATCCAACACTCAACTAAATAACACTAATTGTAGACCATTTCAGAAAATAGAGGGGAAAATGCTTTTTAATTCATTTAATAAAACTTGCATAATTCTGATACCAAAAAACAGAAAAGATATTACAAGAAAAAATTACTGCCCAATAAACCTCTTGAATTTAGATGTAAACATCCTCAATAAAGTAATAGCAGGTTGAATCTAGAAATATATAAAAAGGATAATATGTCATATTTAAGTGGAGTTTTTTTTCATTGAAGTGCAGTTGATGTACAATGCTGTGTTAGTTTCAGGTTTACAGCAAAGTGATTCAATTATACATATATATATATATTCTTTTTCAGATTCTTTTACATTATAGTTTATTACAAGATATTGAATATAGTTCCCTGTGCTATACAGTAGGTCTTTGTTATCTATTTTATATATAGTAGTATGTATATGTTAATCCCAAACTGGAGTTTTATTCCTGGGATATAAGTTTGTTTCAGTATTTGAGAACCAATTAATATGATTCACCATATTAACAAAGTAGAAGACAAAAATTACATGATCATCTCAAATGATACAGAAAAGCATCTGACCAAATTAAAAACCCACTCATGATTATTAAATAAATACATAAAAGGAAACTTCCATACTAGGATAACAGGCACAGACAGGGGACATACTTCTAACAGTGTTCTTAATGGTGACACCTTGACTGCATTTCCCCACGACATTGTATTGTGGGTCCTTGTCTGACCAACAAGCGATAAAAGAAGTAAAAGGTGTACAGACTTGAAAGGGAGAAGTAACATTGTCTTTATTTTCTGATGACACAATTATCTTTGTTAAAAATCCTAAAAATCTTCTAATAAAATTAAATCTAATAAATAAATCTTCATAGGCTGCCCAAAACAAAGTCCCTATACAAAAAAGCCAGTTGTATTTTACATACCAATAACCAACAACTGGAAAACAGATTAGAAAAATTATAGTAATATCAAAAGCATAAAGTTCTTAGGAATATATTTGTTTTTATTGTATAAGAACTATACTTTTAGCAGACAACTGAGTGGAAAATGTCACTAAGAGAAATGAAAGACCTAAATAAATGGAGAAATATCCAATATTCATGGATTGAAATGTTCAATATTGTTGAGATGGCAAATCTTCCTAATTGAGCTGTAGATTCTATACAATTCCCATAAAAATCCCAGCAGGCTTAAAAAAAAAGAATGGAAAAGATTATACATGCATATATGTGTGTGAATATATGTATTTAAAGGTTCTAGAATGGGGAACAGAATTTTGAAAAAGAAGAACAGAGTTGGAAGACCAGTACTACTTTATTTCAAGACTTTCTACAAAGCTGTAGGGGCATCCTGCATGCCTTCTGTCTAACTTTATTTAGTCTCATTTTTGAGCGCTTTTGCTTCTCTGGCTTCAGCATATGCTCCTTAAAGATGACAGGTTGTTTTCTGCTCTGTGGCCTTCACTAAGCTAGTCCATATCTTTGGAACACTCTTCTGTGCTTTTTGACCCAGCCAACGCTGAGTCATCCTTCAAGTCTCTACTTGAATGTCACCTCCTCACAGAGGCCTTCCTGGATACATCAGTTTAGAAAGATATGCCTTTTCTATTTTTTCTCTTTCTTCAGTACCTTTCCTTCTCAGCCATTGTCACATTGTGTGACTATGTGTTTATATGTTTACTTTTTGTTTAATATGCCTCCATCCTTCTAAATGGTAAACTCCATGGATCCAGGGACTGAGTTTGTTTGTCCCCCCTTGTATAACCAAAGCTTAGCACAATGCCTGGCATAGCTCAGCTGCTACAAAAAAAAAAAAAAATTATATATATATATATATATATATATGTGTGTGTGTGTGTGTGTGTGTGTGTGTATATATATATGTATGTATGTATATATATATATGTATGTATATATGTGTGTGTGTGTATATATATATATATATATATATATACACACACACATCATAAAATTGAACAAAAGGAATTTATTTCTCACAGTTCTAGAGGTTGGGAAATCTAAGATCTCAATGCCAGCAAACTTGGTTCCTGGTGGGGACTCTCTTCCTGGCTTGCAGATGGCCAGCTTCTCTCAGCTGTGTCCTCACATGATGGAGAGAAAAGGAGCAATGTTCTCTCTTCTTATAAGGTCACTAATCCCATCATGGGGCCCCACCCTCATGACCTAATCTCAATAAACCTAGTTACCTCCCAAAGGCCCCACCTCCAACTACCATCATGTTGGAGGTAAAGGCTTCAACATGTGAATTGGGGCGAACACAACATTCAGTCCATAGCACATGATATGTATGCCATATATATATTAAAAGGATGAATTAATTTTTGAAGGCAGATTTGTTCTTTTTGGTTCCTCTGTAGAGAATGACGAACTTTGGGTAGGACAACTCAAGATACAGAGTTTAGCTCAGAAACAAAAGAAGTCCCTTCCTGGCGTCAGACCTGTCTGAAGCTGAGTAAACACCCTTGGGTGGTGATAAACTGCACATCCCTAGAAGTGTGTCTGCAATAGCTGGGAATGAGGAATGTCACCCTTAAACTCTGAAGCCTTGTATTCTGTGCTTCCTGTTCTTCTAATCATACTCCACTTACAGATCTGTATGCAGAGAAGGCATTGGCTCTGTTGCTTGTTTGTTTGTTTGTTTGTTTGTTTGTTTTTCTCTCTTTATTTTTATCTTGCAGGCAAAGGCTTATGTTGGGTATACATGTCAGTCTCCTGCTGGACAAAGTGTTGACACCTTTTTCAAAAGGTCACATTGGAGATTTTTCTACATGTTTTGATTTTTTTTTGGTATCCTTTTAATTTATTATTTTTTCATCCTTATTATTTATTATTTCTTTATTGCTCCCATAT
Organism: Camelus ferus; assembly: GCF_009834535.1. Taxonomy (NCBI): domain Eukaryota; kingdom Metazoa; phylum Chordata; class Mammalia; order Artiodactyla; family Camelidae; genus Camelus; species Camelus ferus. The sequence continues at coordinate 58,776,822 of NC_045706.1, read as the reverse complement.
TCATGGATCCATTAGAATCGTATGAAATGCAGCTTGCAGTCTGTGTCCTGTTTCACATTGGAACCATGAGATTCAGGAATTGAAAATCAGCTCCAGACTTTATAGCTGTGATAAATCATCCATAGGCACAAACTGGCTGTAGAATTTGTATTCAGGCTCAGGCTTCTGAATGCACAATATATTAGCAAAACTCATCTGATTCAGGAAAGCTGGGTTCCTAAGGGGCAAATGGATTGTGCAGCTCCTGGGATGGGATGCATGCCCACTCCTCTCCTGTCACTTCTAGAACTGCAGCATCTTGTTGTGAAAGAAACATTGAAAGCTTGGAGTCAGTCCTTGGAAGCAGATGTTGGGTTCCTAAGGAAGTGTAGAGACAAGTCTTCCACAGGCTTACCGTGTTGACTGTATTCAAGAAGATAGCCCTTCTCTATGGCTAAGCTAAAGCAGTATGCCCAAGATGCTGGGAGACCTCAAACTGGTATTTCTACCACCTTCTACTAAAAAAATAAGAAAAATAGACTATTTTCCTCAATGGTTTTAGGTTTACAGGAAGGTTGAATGGAAAGTATGGAGAGTTTCCATATACTCTCTCCCCCAGTTTCCCCCTCTTAGTAATATTTTGCATTAGTGTGGTACATTTGATGACCCGACATTGATACATTATTATTAACTGAAGGTCATACTTTACCTCAGGCTCATTCAAGTATTGCACGTTACACGTTACATTTTGATAAATGTATAATGATATATACCCACTCTCATAGTAGCATACACAATAGTTGCACTCAGCTAAAAATTCCCTGTTCTATATTCATCCTATCCTCTTTCTCCTTGAATATTAGTTTTAACTAAGCAGAAATCAGGATCATTCTAAATACCTACCTGTTCTGTGCTCTCCAGACTATTCTGTCAATAGATTATATCCATTTTACTCCCCAGAGCTCTCAAGTATGTGTTATTTCTCTCTTCTCTCTGCTGTCCATGTCCCGAGAACCACTTCGTTTATTACGACAGCCTTCTGACTTTCTTTTTTTCTCTCCTGAAAAACTTCTTCCAACCTTCCTCCAAATTGCCAGCAGAAACACCTTTGTAAAATAAATTCTGATCAGGTCAGTCCCTTGCTTTTCAGTTGCCAGCGGTTCCCCGTACATTTCAGGCTAACAATTCAGCTTCCACGTTCACTTTGTAACTGCATGTATGTTCCGTTTTGCCTCAAATTGCTAAGCCTTGGTGGGTATCTAGATATATATATTTCCAGTACTTACCTAATGTAAAAGTTGAATTTTTTAAGATTCAGGTGTTTTTATTTTTTAAATCTTGTATGGTTTTCTCTCCCTTATTTTTTCCCTATGACAGCTTCTATCTAGAACTTGTTAAATTGAATTTTAACTCTTTATCTATCTGTTCTCTTTGTGTTTCTATCATCAGATTTATTAAAATGGAATTAAGACCATGAGTTCCTTGAGTATAGGAACATTCGTGTTAGAATTCTCCATGATAAGTAAAGGGCTTGGCACTTAGCTAGAACTTAGTAGGGTTGAGCAAATGCAAGAATGAATGGACAAGGGAACTTGACAGACTCAGGTAACCTAGAGTCAGTAGGAAAATAAATAAAAATAAGCATTGAAAGCTGGAGGAAGAAATGCTTGGTTGTAGAGAGGAAGTAGCAAAGACAGGGCTGCCGTTGAAACCAGGGAGAAGTCTATCTGATGCCGGGAATGGGCTCCCCATTGGGCTTGTACAGAATCAGGTGGAACATTTGGGTACCAGAGGGACCATCTCAAGAACTACTGAAAGGGATAGAGTGACAGCCTGAAGTGAGACCACCCAGCGTGGGACCCTGATTCCAGTACCCTTTGAAGTGGAAACAAGATGGTTTAGATAAGTTGGTCATTGCTCTTCGTGTTCAGTGACTGTCTTCCAACAAGCCCAGGTCGAGTGTCTTGGAAAACAACCAGGATATTTATGGCAAACTTGGGGCCATGTGGATCTGTTCACCTTTTAATTATTATGGGAAGAAAATATTGTGTTGGTAATGAAAGTTTGGGGGAAAGAGAAACTGTCTTATTGAAATTTATTATGATAGATCTGAAATAGAAGAAGAGCTTGGTGTAGCTTGGCAGTTATCTCAGACTATAGGAAATTTCAGAGGGAAATGTCTTTAAATAATAAAACGGTAGTTGTCTAATCACAAATGATCCCAGTGAGGAAGGGACAGCAAGTGGATGCCCCGGGCATCTTCCGTGGGGTCAGATGGCTAAAAGAGAAGTACAGAAGTTGGGAGGTAGCGCACGGGGTAACGGAACAGACACAGCCACTTGAAAACATGTGCAAGTAGGGCCAAGTTACAGAATTACCTTCAGCTGGAGAAAAATGAGGAAGAAGACGAATGTGAGGCTTTGGCAGAATTAATTTCTAAACTCTAGTGTTTATTTTGAAAATGTCACAAGGAAAGAGAAAGTCAGTGCTTCAGGAGTACTGGGTGGTGTTAACAGATGACAAAGTAAAGCAGAATCATTGTTGCAGTATCAAAGTCATCAGATTTGGAACACTGTGCTAGCACAGTGGCTTGCTGTGTGTAAGGATCAAAGGATCAAAGGATCAAAGCCTTGGCTTTCTCACCTCCAAAACAGACACAGTCCTACCAGTTCAATGGTGTGTTATGCTGGTTAATTAAATTAAAATGTATAAGATCCAGCATGGTGCTGGGATTCCTTTGGGCCTCAATAAATACATAAATACATCTTTCCCTTGATGCTTTTAAAATCTTCCTTCCGGATTCAGTTGGATAACTCTCCCAAGACACTGGAAACTTGTAGATGTATCTGCTTATAATATTTGAAAATGGGAATAGTGTCAGATTATTGATGATACTTAAATATCTAACCTTTTGAAAGACAGTTCAATTTTTGAATTTTTGATTTGATATGCTAGCGAATTTTATATGCAGCTGTGGCAAAATTTATAAGTGATTTATTTGAAAAGAGGTTTGTGAGTACTTGAAAAGGCAAAAATGATTTCTAGGAGGTAGTACCATTTCCCCAGGAACAAATCATATTGGGTTAGGCTATTCAATTTATTTTTGTTCATTTCTGATAGAATTATTAGACTGGAAAATTAGAATAATTGGATAAACATATTGTATCTTGATTTCAGCAATACATTTGATGACCTTACATAGTAATCTTGTGAATAAGATGGAAAATGTGATTTATAGTTAAACACATTTGAAATTGGTTAAAAAATGTCCCAGAGCATTAATAAAATAATTTGGTTTAAACTTGGCAGACAGTTGCCTAGTTGAGAGGCATAAAGTTCTGACCTTGGAACCATTGTGTTCAGCAATCATCAAAGACTTACATTAAGAGATCAAAGACATACTAATCAATTTCACAGATGATATAAAATTTAGAGGACATATAGTATGTTTTATACAAAGTTTACTATTAAAAATACATATGCATTAAAGGCAAGTGCACAAATCAAATTACAAAAATACAAAACTATATATTTCAATGTATACTTATTTTATTGCAGATTTAATTCATGTCCAGGTCAAATAGGTATGGTTTATCAAAATCTTTGTCTTTAAGATAATTTTGATACATAGTGTTCTTCCTGCTGATTTTTTTTTTTTTGAAATTCTGAAAATCATCTTATATATATAGTTTTTCTATATTTAGCTCCAATTTAACTCTTGATTGGTTGAAGTATGTTTTTGATAGGTGTTTCAACAAAAAACTACAGCCATTTTATTTTCAAAACTCCTTCGTTTCTGCAGGTCTGTTTCATTTCTGGTTCTTTACATATGAAGGATAACTGGTTGGGTCCAAGATTACATTGTCTAGCATGTAGACTCCACGTGAGATGAATGACCAGCTTTATTTTTCTTCCTTCGGATCTGTCCTGCCTTCCATTTTTTAAGCTTGAACTGTAGGGTATTGTTGACAAATTTGTGTTAGGGTGTGTACAAGCAGTGTAGGTTTCTTTTCATTGGTTTTCCTTTGATTGTGATGAACTCTTTCCATTTTTCTGCTCCAATATGTTGCTAAAGTATAACTTTGGTTATTGCTTCTACTAATACTTGTTTACATGTATCTTAACAACTCCTATATTCTGAGTGTGGTCCTCTGGTCTCTTGCGTCTGTAACTATCATCATTTTATTTTCACTTTCCTTCCATTTCTTTTTTCTTTTACTCTGAATTCAGAGCCAACTTTTGAAAGGTGTCCTTCATACAATTTATTCTGTGTTCTCTGCTGCCAGCGTGCATTTCATTTGAGCAACTACAATTTTTCCCCTGCAAGTCTTCATTTTATAAACCATTTTCCTTTACATCTCATCCTGTTGACTTTTCACTTCTGGCTGTTTTCTGTACCAGTTCCAAAAATGCTTGCAAAGAAACAGCACATGTTCTATTTTATAAAGTTGTAATTTTTAGTGATTGGGTGACATTTTATCCTCTCTGTGGTTATTTTACTAGGAAGCTGGGAGACTAGTGCGTGCTAGACAGAAATCATTTTCAACAGAAACATCTAGGATGGCTAATATGTTGACTGATAGAATCCAGACTCTAAATGATATCAACAAGATTGAACAAAGTGCTGAATCCAACAAGGTGGATACATGAAATCTGACAAGCTACCTAAAAATAATCAGCCACTTAAGTACAGGACAGGATAGGGGATGTCCAGTTGCATGTATTTCCAGGCTTACACATTCAGCTCACTGCTCTGCTCGCTCTCTTGCCCTTCCCAGCCAATCTCATCCACTCTGAAGCCTTCAGTTACCACCAAATGCAGGAGATGGGACATCTGTGGTCCTGGTCCAGGCCAGGCACCTGAAGTCAACTCATTCAACACCGAGCTCAATAGCTCAACCCTCAAACCATCCCACAAACATTATTCATTAGTTGAAGAGCATCACCATCCTCCAGGTGACCCAGTCATCCTTGACCTAGCCTGTCCCCATTTCCCACAGGACATCATTTGCCACCTATAGATTCAATCTGCCTCACAATTATTTTGCAAAATCTTCCCCTCTGCGTGGTACTGTTGGAGCAGGGGCTCATAGACCTGGATGACTTCCTTCCAGCCTTTGGAAGTGTTTAAATCCGTCTTGTCTTCTTTTCTTTCATCCACTCCCTTCTGAGCATCTTTTTAAAAGACAAGTTTGTTATTTCCCATCGCCACCCCACACCAAAAAGGAGCCTGCTAGAAGTGTCAGCTCTTTTAGAAAGCACCGAAGGCAAGGACGTTACCCTTACATGCCTTTGAAGCCTCCCCCTTCTCCATTTCTTCTCATACGTGTTTTAATCACAGCAAGTTGTGTCCTTTCTGTCCTTTAGCATTTTTTTTTTTCCATCCTGGAGTACTACCCCTTGTCTTCCTGGAAAATTTCTAATTTTCCATTGGAGAATGTACTCAGATACTCCATCCTCTGTGAATCCTTCTGTGATATACCAGACTCTAAACAATCCCATTTTCCTGGGCTTTCCCAGGTCTTTACACATACCAATATTAATGGCCAACTCCCTCTACTGAAATTGTGTCATTATTATGCTGTATTTCCTACACCTTTCCGTCCAGTCACTTCACTGTCAGTAACCTGTCATTTTCAGGTTAGTTTCCCCCACTCCCCAGCACATATTCAGTCCTTCAGTTCTTTGTGACCCTTTGCTCTTTCAGATCTGGTTAAAATCTGTTCATCCTTGAATTATTCTTGAGCTTTTCCAAGTTAGTTGGTGTTCCTTTTTTAAAAAATTCCTTGTCACACTGTCTGCTTCTGCAATGTGGTATTTCATTCTCATTGCCTCATGAGTCTTAAAATAATAGTGGTTGTATTCTTTTTTTATGAATATTTCTTATTCTTACCATAAAAATTCAAATACAAAAAAAAAAAAAAAACAATCACCGATATTCTTCCTCTTCTCCCCCAAATAATCAACATTTCCATTTAGAAGAAATAATTTTAGATGCCTGGCTCTGCATATTTATGGATGGATACAGAGAGGTAATTTAGGAAACAACAGGATCATATGATCAAGTCTATTTTTAGTAAAGTCATTACATTTTTACATTTATTTTTACTGGACTTTGAAGAAAAATGGAAAAAGTAAAACTAAAGATACTACTGAAACTTATAAATGTTTATTTATAGCAGGAAATATTAGTTTCTAAATTATTCTTTGTAGTTACAAAATCAGATTTGAAAAACTGAAGAAATCCAAGTACTTTTTAACTACCTGCTTCAATTATTTGAATTTCTACTATGGAAAAAAGAGAAATACCATAAACAGACATTCTCCCATTTCCCAGAGCATCATTTCCTACTTTTTTGCTAGTTATTATTTTTGCATGGTTTAAAAAAATGACACTTGTGTTCCTTTTCTGTAAACACAATAGCCCAGAATTGCCAACTATTTGTTCTATAAATACTTGAATTCAGGGATTGCTCAATATTTGTATTTGTATCTTAGTTCACATCTCATTAGTTACCTTAGATTTTGTACAGAACATTGAAGTTGTGAAAAAAAAATTAAAGATAACATAAAAAGCACTTATGCCCCACCCCCCACATGTAGCAAATGTTACTCAATTGATTTGCTTCAGATTATGTTTTTGAAATAAAATCTTATAGACACAATTGAACACACATTTGAACCTATTCCCAGATTCGTTATTTTTTATTCTACCCAGAGGCATTTCCTGACATGAATTCAGTGTCAAGTTTATGTTTATATATAAGATTTTACCATATATAATATGCATCTATAAGTAAAATATAGGATTATTAAACTATATTTAATCTCTTTTAACATCTAAATATACTTATAACTATATATTTAATATATTCAGTGTAATTTTTTATATTTTCAAATGTATGTAAATAGCATAGTATATAATCCATATACAGCAGAAGATCTTCAATGTATTGCCCTTTACAATCAATATTTTATACATAAATGTCTAGTTCATTTATTTAGATACCATATAAAGGAGAATGTTTTAATTATGCAGCCATGTATATCTACCTGTCTCCCTACTGACACTGGATTGTTTCTAATATTTTGCCAGTATTTACAGCACTTCCTTGTGCATTTGTAGGTGTGTTTTGTGAGCACATGGATGCATTTTCTGAGATACAGACCTTGCTCTAGCATTGCTAGCTCATTGACAAAGGCCTGCTTGATTTTATTAGACATTGCCAAATCGCTCTCTAATGTGGCTTTGCAAATTTACATTCTCAATAACTGCAAAAGAAAATCCCCGTTGTTTATCAATGTTGTGAATATTTGGTGCTTTCGGGCTTTTCACTTTCGACAATCTTCTGAGTGACATGATGTTTTATGACTGTATTAATTTGCAGTTTCCTGATTACTAGTGAAGCTAAGCATTTTTTCGTAAATATATTTCCACTTGGGCTTATTTTTATGCCCATTTCCTTTTTCTACTTTTTGCTTTTCTTCAATCGGATTATTTGTTTTAATCTTACTAAGCTTACATTTATCTGTTATTTGCATAGAAATATTTTCTTCCTGTCTGGGCTTATATTTCATTTTCTTTACAGTGTCTTTTATTATGAAGAAGATTTTAATATTAATATAGTCAACTTTATCATGTATCCCTTTAGGGTTTGTTCTATTTGTGTGTTATTTTAAAATATCATACCTAACTCCAGGTCATATAATTTGTTTTAAAAATTGTACAATATTGATTTTTCACATATAGATTTTTTTTAATCTGTCTTGAATTTATTTTAGAGATCCTTTAACTCATATGACTAAACCATTTTTATGGCATCATTTTTTGAAGAATCGGTGCTTTCTCTTGTGATTCTTTTAAATAAACATTTTATTTTAGAATAGTTGATATTTACAGAAAAGTTGAGCAAATAGTACCGAGAATTCCTGTATACTCCTTACCAAATTCCCCTGTGGTTAATCTTACATTATGATTTGTCATGACTAAAATCTGACGTTAGTATTACTATTAACTAAATGCCACAGTTTATTTGAATTTCACTCGTTTTCCCCAATGTCCTTCATCCTTTCCAAGATTCCATCCAGGATGCACATTACATTTAGTTATTATATCTCCTTACCCTGTGACTGTTTTTCCAACTTTCCTTGTTTTTCAAGACCTTGGCAGCTTTGAGGAGTGTTGGTCAGATATTGTGTAGAATGTTCCTCAATTGGAATTTGCTTTATTTTTTTGTTTTTCATGGGGTTTTGGGGAGGAAAACCATAGAGAAGAAATATCCTTCTCAAGACATCATATCAAGTTTCCAACCTATGGACATTCCTCATCACTGGTGATGTTAGCCTTGTTCACTTGGCCAAGGTAGTGTTTGTCAGGTTTCTCTGGTGTGAAGTCACCTTTTTCCTTTTCAATACTCTGTCCTTTAGAAGCAAACCTTTAAGCACAGCCTGCATTCAGGGTTGAGGGGATATTAAGTTCCACTTCCTGGAGGAGGAAATAGCTTTATGTTATTTGGAATTCTTCTCTAAGGGAGATTCATCCCTTCTCTCCCCAATTACTTATTTAGTTAGTTCTTAATTTATATCACTATGGGCTCATGAATATTTTATGCTTCAGACGATGATTCAATACGACCACATTTACTTTGTTGCTCAATTTTTTTTCAGCTTTGGCCAATGGGAGCTGTCTTGGTTGGCTCCTGTGTCCCTTTGGAACACCCTCATTCTTCTGGTTTTTTTAAGGGGGGAGTGTTTTGTTTTGTTTTTTGGCACTTCCTTGCTTTCTGACACTACCAGATGTTCTGTGATCATCTTGTGTATATCCTGCCCCGGTCCTACAATCAGGCATTTTTCCAAGGAGCTGGGTTCCTTTTGTTTAAGAGTGCTTTTGGGATCTAAGATACAGGCTCTCACTGTGCTCATTGCTACTGGGCATCACTGCTTCTAGACCCTCTCAGAAGTACAGCTCGGAAATCTCTGTCTATATACTAACCCAGGTGTCTATAATTGTTTCTTTATCTATTCCTCTGTATCTTTACTAAGCTGCACATGAATTCACCGTGTTGTCCCTGATTCTAAACCAGTGTCACATGTTTCACTCTAGTTTTCTCCCTTTGTTTCTCTGCAATTCCCCTCTCCAGCAGTCAGAAACCTGGATCCCGAATGGATTGCCATCCATTTACGTATTTTTCTCAACCCCATTGTATACATACACCAGTTTCAGAATTAATACCTCATTATTCCATGAGAGACAGATTTACCAACTAGAACACAGATATTATGAACGCTACCTTTTGTCCTTAGCCTTACGTTCCAGGAGAGCATCATTTCCCAAAGTTACTTGGGTAAGCGTGTTCTTCCCCATGCCTTTCAGAGGCTGTGTCCTACATTTGTATTACAGTTAGACTCCTGCATCACAGTGTATACAATTCATATTCTGCCACTGTCTCCTATAAAGTTCTGTGGGTTTGGACAAGCCCCTCTGGTAGCCTGTGCCTCTTCTGTCACATAAACAGGCCTTGTATGTCCCTAAGACTGTGTTGGGGCTTTCTGTCTCTTCCACTGGTCTATGTGTCTCTCCTTGTGCACTGTATCCTTTTGTAATTGCCCCACTCATCTGTTTTTTTTCCTTCAGAACTGCCTTGAAGCATTATTCTTTCATACACATTTATAAATAAGCTTCTTAGAGTTCACAAAAACAAAATCATGATATATTGTAGATAACTTTGGGGATAATTAGCCCCTTTTTGGCATGAGTCTTTCTGTTCATGAATACAGTGTATGTCTCTTTCGACTTATTATCTATTTATTTTTCTTCAATATTGAATATTCCAATCAGTGTAAATGGTAATCTCTCCATTTATGTAAATAGTCTTTCAATTTAATTTCTCTTGATAATGTTTTTTTTTGTGATAAAGACATAAACACCTTTTGTTGGATTTATTACTTGGTATTTGAAATTTTGATGCCATTTTAAATGGTATCTTACAATTTTTAACTTCATCCTGAACATTTCTGTTGCCAATATACAGAAAAATAATTTATTTAGCTTATTGGTTTTAAATATAGTTACTTTTCAGAGCAGTCTTCTTAATTCTAGTAATTTAACTATAAATTCTTTTGGAATTTCTATGTGCATAATCATATTATTTGTGAAAAATTAGGATTTTGTTTATTTTTTCTGATTCCTTTGAGTTTCATCCCCACTACTCTCTAATGCACTAAATAGGGCCTCCAATACAATGTTAAATAAAGCAATGTTAGAGGTTGCTATGGACTGAATTGTGTCTCCCCAAAATTCATGTTGAAGCCCTCACCTGCAGTGTGACTGTATCTGGAGACAGGGCTTCTAGAGGGTAATAAAGATAAATGAGATCATAAGGATGGGGGCTCTAATCCAATAGGACTGAGGCCTTATAAGAAGAGGAAGAGAGATCTCTTTCTCTCTTTCTCTATCTCTCTGACATGTGAGGTCACAGTGAGAAGGTGACCTTCCGGTCTGCAAGCCAGAGGAGATCTCTCGGCAGAACCTGACCATGCTGGCACCCTGATCTCGGACTTCCAGCCTCCAGAACAGTGAGAAAATATATTTCTGTTTTTCAAGCCATCCAGTCTATAGTATTTTGTTATGGTAGTCTGAGCTGACTGATACAGGTGTTGGTACTGAAGTGGGGTGCTACTGTAACCGATACCTAAATATGTGGAAACAGCTTTGGAACCGGGTAATGAATAGACTGGAAGGGTTTCGAGGTGTGTGATCTTAACATGGATGTTGAGGGAAGTTCTGATGAGATCTCAAATGGAAATAGGAACATGATACTGGAAACTTTAAGAAATATAATTCTTGCTATAAAGTGGCAAAGAGCTTGGCTGACCTATGTTCTAGTGTTTTGTGGAAGGTAGAACTTGCAAGCAATGAAACTGGATATTTGACCAAGGAGATGTCTAAATATCGAAGGAGCAGCTTGGTTTCTCCTGACTCATTTTAGCAAAATGCAAAAGGAGAGATGAATTGAAAGAAGAATTGTTAAGCAAATAGGAACCAGAGCCTGAAGATTTGGAAAATCCTCAGCCCATCCATATTACAAAAAATGAGAAATTGTGTTCTGAGGAGAACACTCAGGGTTTGGCTGAACAACCATTAATAAAGATCAATAATTTAATAAAGAGATCCCAGGTGTGCCTCATGGACTTAGTCAGCCATCTTTGCAAAATCCAGGAGTAGAGGGAGATTAGCGCCAGCCAGTGGTGGTAATTAACATTGCCAGTTTGAACCAAAGGAGGCAGAGAAAGTGGGATGGAAGGCAGGAAGTTACTCGGACTCTTGGATTCTATAGGACTGGACCACAGATTTATTTGGCTGTTGAGCAGATGCTTTTCTTCAAGGAAAGGGAAGAGTGACCAGGAAGGTGATTCAGATACCATCAGGATTGCCACTCCCACTGCAGACCCACCCAAGGGCATGGTTGTTTTTCCCTGATTTCAAAGGGTGGGGCTCACCTCCCTCCTTTCAGTGGGTTAGGATCAGTGCCTCAGGTAGGGAGTTGCCCTCTCAGGAGACCCTCAAGGGCAAGGAGCCTGGAGGAGGAGTGGTCCTACAGAGCCTAGAGGGTGGCAACCCCAGTGGAGGGCAGAGTATTGACCAGAGAGGATGATTCTCCAGCCTTGAGATCGAATGCAATTTACCTTAGCTAGGTTTTGAACTCGTTAGAGACCTGCCATGCCTTTCTTCCTTCCAGTTTCTCCCTTTTGAACAGGGATGTCTATCCTATGCCTGTCCCACAATTGTATTTTGGAAACACAAAACTTGTCTGGTTTCGTAGATCCACAGCTGGAGAGGAATTTTGCCTCACCATGGATTGTACCTCAATTCTCACCCACATCTGATGTGGATATTTAGATGAGACTTTGGAGTTTAGACTTTAGAATTGATGTTGAAAGGGGTTAAGACTCTGGGGGCTTTGGGGGTGGAATGAATGTATTTGGACTGCAATAAGGACATGGATTTTGGCAGGCCAGGGATGGAATACTATGGACTGAATTGTGTTCCCCCCTCCAGAACTTAACCCTGATCTCAGACTTCCAGGCTCCAAAATTGTGAGAAAATATATTTCTCTTGTTTAAACCACCAGTCTTTGGTATTTTGTATGGCAGCCTGAGCTCACTAATACAGTGAGCCTACTAATCTTGTTTCTTGTCTCAAAGGGAAAGTTTTCAGTATTTTGCCATTTAGAACAATGTTTGATATGTTTTACAGATAACCATTGTTAAGAAATTCCCTCGTTCTTACAAAGCTAAGAGTTTTTGTTTTTAAGGTGAATGGATGTTACATTTTTATTAAATGCTTTTTTACCTCTTTGAGGATGATCACAGGTTTTCTTTTTCTGCTTTATTATAACATGGTAAATTACATTGATTTTGTTTTCTTGGGTATATATATATATATATATATTATTTATTGAAGTATACTCAGTTCACAATGTGTCAATTTCTGGTGTACAGCATCATGCTTCAGTCATACATAAACATACATCTATTCATTTTCATATTTTTTCACTGTTAAGTTACTACGAGATATTGAATACAGTTCCTTGTGCATACAGTATAAACTTCTTGTTTATCTAACTTATATATATTATTTAGTATCTATGTTGATATTTCTAATGCTAAACTAGCTTTGCATTTCTAAAAGAAAGCCAGTTAGGCTACAATGTTTATCTTTTTAAAATATATTTCTGTATTCATTTTCCTGGTATTTTATTTAGGATTTTTACATCTATATTTGTGATTAAGTTTAGCTTGTAATTTCTCATCCTCCTACTATCTTTGTCAGATTTTGTTATGAAAGTTCTGCCAGTTTCATAAGTTGGGTTAGGAGTATGGATATCTGTCAGGTTAATCTATGCTACATTGTGATAACAATTAAATGCCAGCATGCCTTAATACAATTCATTTTGGCTGCCTTATAGTCCAGAATATTTCAGATGACTCCCGTTGACATGGAGATGACCAAGGGTCTAAAATCTGTAATGATAAGGCTCCCAGCTTAAATGTGTGGTTTCTGAGGTTGCCATAGGAGGAGAAAAAGTATACAGACTCAGATTTTATGGTTGGTCTGGAATTTTTGTATATAATTTCTGTCCATCTGCCATTGATTTGAATCTAGCACATGGCCCCAGCCTAACTGCCAGGAAGGCTAGAAAATATAGCTTTCTATTGTGTCCAGTAAGAGGAAATAGGTTTAATGAGCATTTAGACACTCTACACACTCGATTACAGGAACGAATTGTCATTGGCTATTATCTGCAAGAGATTGTTGAAGACTAGAAATATTTAGTTCTTCAATATTCGGTAGCACACCAAGAAAGCTATCTGGGCCAAGAGTTTTCAATATAGGAAGATTTCAAAATAGGGATTTCGTTTCTCTAATACTTGTAGGACTGTTTATGTTTTCTATTTTTTCTCCTGTTGGATTTCACCAGGGATTGGCAGTGCTGTGTTTCAAGCATTTGTTCATGACCAGTGACCATAAAAAGCTGGAATCCCAAGAATTTCATGACAATTTTCTGTAGTTTATAAGGAGGAAACATGTTTGCTTTAGAGTTGATGGCATGACCTTTGTATGGCACCAATTCATAAATTACCAGTCCTCAGGACACTTCCTATGCCCCATGTCAAGTCTTCAACTAAGAGCTTTAAAACAATATTGTGAAGATTAGTTCATATTTTCTTTGTCAGGTCAAAACTTTAAAAAATCCCTCCCTTAAGGTCTAGAGATCATTTATCCAATGCAACATGTAGATTGTTACTGAGAGAGACTTGGAGCTCACCATGTGTACTTTGACATTCACACATCCCTCAAAACGTCCTTGTAGAAGATCCTTGTCACTTTTGTCTGGTGAAATTCTGTTTCCCTGTTTCCCTTCTGCATGCCTACAACAAGCCTCTAGAACTTTCTATAAAGTGAGGTCTCTGATGTTGAATAGGTTTCAGGCAGAGATACAAGGGACACCTGTTGGAATTTCTGTTTATCTAGGAGTGGTGGTGAGCTGGTGTGACGGCTGCTAGCCCAGCATGTTGCCATAGGAACTGATTGTAAAAAGAGGTTGCTTTACCAGACTGGTTGATGTAAACTGAGAAGCAAAGGAGAAATTAATCAAGAAGGAAAGTGTAGGATGTTCTTCACATCCTTGGAAATTGAGAAATGACCACAACTGAAAGGTCTAGCCATCAGCCATCTTTCCTGAAGAAGGACGTCAGAAGGAGGCTCTTCCTGTGCATTTGAAGAGAATTCTCAGAACGGACATGCTTGTGGTTTTTCCAAATGCCTATATTCCATGAGCTTGGCCACATCCCAGGCACAGTGGCTCCACCAAGTCCAGTCTATGCTGCTGAGGGCAGGCAGGCAGGCAGGCAGGCTCAGAGGAGGCCTCAACCTCTGTTGGGGAGGATGCCTGAGGTCTCAAATCTTCTCTCCATACCCCAGTTGGAAGTCACAGATGTTTCTTTTCCCACCCAGCGAAGAAGTCTGTATTTACAGGGAGGCAAAGAGAGTAGCACATGGAATTAACATTTTTTGAGCCACAGGCAGTGGTTTGCTGGAGTCAACTAAGTGGTAGTTTGGTGACTTCACTGTTGGTAGCTTGAAACTGGCCATGGTGGGAGTATCATACCATAGAAATTGGCCAGCTCTACAATTCAGAGCTTTTTATTTATTTATTTTTTCACTTACTTTTTGAGAACTTTTTGGACATTCATTCCATCATCGTAGACCATAATTGCTGTGCAACAACTATGTGCTAGAATCTCTGGTAAATGTGTTACAAACATGTCATTATGTCTCATAATCTTGTTATCCTCCCAACTCTCTGTGAGGTGGGTACCATATTTTTCCCATTTCACTGAAGAGGAGATAAAGGATCTGGGAAATTAAGAGCTTTGTCTGTACTCCTGAGCTTCATCCCATACCCTTCTCACATTGACTCACTCCCCTTCCCCTACATCATCAAGACCTTGGTTGGGAACCCTGTCTCTTGCTGCAGAGAAGCCCACTGGTTCTGAGAAGGCAAGTCTGTCTTTCCTGTTCTCATCATCCAACACTTGTGACCCTCTACTGCTGCTTTCACATAAAAAATACCGCAGGCCATGATGAGAGATGGGATGGGATGCACTCCCTGTGTTTGCTAGTGTGTAAGCTCTTCCAGGAATTACACTGAGCGCATGCTTTTGAATGAATTGCCTGGGGAACCCCAACATTCATTCAACTCTGGTTCAGCATCAGCTCTGCATAAACACTGTGCTGAACATGTGTGGGCAGAGTAGAAGATACATTGTCGTCCTTGGAAAGGACCCTCCATCAGAGAGATTGCTGCCTGACGTGAGAAATAACAGAGAAGCAGAAATGCCAGCAGAACAATCCAGGGCGATGTGTCAGATGCGTGGGCAAAAGACAATGTGGAGGAAATAATTATTCTTAGCTGATGTGGCAGGAAGGGTGCTGGGTTGTAAAGGAGCTGTAAGATCTACAGAGTGATGGTAAGAGGGGCATTCCAGGTAAAGAAGCAATCCATGTTGGGTAAAAGCAGAGGTGGGATCCACAGTGTATTCTGGGGAAGCATCAGGTTGTAGGGAAAGGAGCAAAGATGTAGAAACTGTCAGACAAAAGCCTGAGTCCAGGCTCTGAAAAGTAATAAACCTTGTGCAACTTAACTTTTCTGGTTTTGTTTCTCTTTCTTTTTTCTTTTTCCAGAAATAACTGAAAATGCTAGTATCTGCTTTAAGGGGGTTGTTTGAATTTAAAAAAAGAAAAGCTAATACATTTAAAAGTGTTGTATGCTTGGCTGGACTCCAAGGATATATCCAGAAAACTCCTTAAGTTATCCTTTTCTCTCTTCCTGGGTTCAGGTTAGGTGGAAAACAGGACTTACAGGAGATCCAAGGGAATACACTTGGACCTGAGGTTGAGCCAGATTCTTGGATGGAGGGCCCTTCATTTGAGATCAGGAATTTCTACAGTTAGTGACTTGGAGATTGAGAGTTTCAGTCAGGAGTTGGCCATGATCATGGTGACACGTCTGGGAGATGTGTTTGTGTGAATTCTCCAGGGCAGTTATGTCTGTATCTGTCCCTGAAGAGTTCAGTTGTTATCTCCTCCAAGAGGCCTTCCCAGATCCCTCTAGGATGGGTTGAAGAATAGCTGGAAATGTACACCTCTGGTCTGAGTCATGTTAGGACTGCTAGACCCAAAGCCTTGAGAGCCCCCCCCACCAAGAAGTGCACTCATCATTGTGGGAGTTGAAGTTACTATAGACTATAAACCAGGAGGGCCTGGACAGACCTTGGACAGGAGTCACATGGAAGGTGTGGCCGAGGAAGACGAGGGAGGCCTGGGGTTAGGGAGTTGGGGGAGAGGCCCGAGGAGCTGGATTGCTGTGGTTTCCAAGGAGCTGGGGTTATGGGGATGCGGCAGTGGTGGGGAAGGCGGTTGGTCTGGGGTTGATTTCAGAATCCCCTGGAGGAGGGTTTGAAACTCTTCCCCTCACCCCACCTGCTGAGAATCACTGCCATGGTAGTGTGGCCTTTCTGCTGCCAGAAAGATCCTCTATCTCTAGATCTGATGGGGCATGCAAGACTGGAACGAACACTGATTCAACGATAAATGAAGTCATCATCACACTTTGAGAACTTGTTTTCTTTTATGGCGGGTATAGATTACCTATAAAGATGCTTGTTAAGGTGCAACATGGGACTTGGCTGAGTATAGCTCCCTTTCCTTTACCCATAGAGAGAGAAATTTAGTTGCATGCCAAGGGTGCAACTTACATTTCAAGGAGTATAAACCAAACTTGAAGAAGTGAGGCTATATTGTTGTTGAGAACTGTAATGATGAGAGGCAGGGGAGAGGAGGCAGTAGCTTGCAGGGCTGGTAGTGGCAGGGTTGGGGGTTGGGAGAGGAACTGTCCAGGGAGATTTGAATATTGTAATTATTGTTTTTGGATGAGACAGATCTTATTATGATTTCAGAGGTAGGAGAAAGGGAGGCTGATCAAGGTGGAAAGTCTCTAAGAACCCTAGAGAAAATGAACTTAAAGGTGAGATTCAGGTGGACATGGGAACCAGAGAATGGAGGTGCAAAGACCACTGGAGGTGATGAGACCTCGCCACGGGCCACTGCCTGTAGAAGAAGCCACATTCAAGCTCATGTTCGAGTATGGATCCTTCTAGAAGTCCGCTGTTCTCAGGTTACAATTTCTGCTCCTAGGGCTGGGAAAGAGCAAAAGGAAAGCCTGGGGCCATATTGTCTTTGCACATGTTTGAAGGAGCTTGGCAGAGATGTAGAAATAAGGGCATGATGTGCAGCCTTCAGAACATCAACAAGAAATCACACTTTTGTGCCGAATCATCCCGGCTGAGGTTCCCTTCTGAGGGCACTGAACCTCCTGCCCCACTGAGGCCTCAGTGGAAAGGCTTGTTAGTGATGGGCCCAGTCTTGCCAAGAAGCCCACCCCATGCCTTGCTTCAGCCCTGGCCAGGGGTCCGGAGGTGCAGGCTGGTAGTGGAGAAACAGGATTCTTGGTTCTTGAGTGCTGTGGAACTAAAGAATGAGAATCAGCATCCTGCCTGCACATGTCCTAGTCAGAGCCCTTCTGTAGACCCCAGAGTTCCACCTTGTGGTGTCTGAGAAGGTTTTGGCACCATCACTCTACGGAGCTTCTTGGTTTTTTGTGTCTTAAGATGCAGCAACATGAACTCACTTCTCTCTCACCTCACCAGTCTGCAAAATGCGTCATGTCCTTTACCCCATCATCGCTCACCCCCTTCCTACTCCCTGGAATGTTCTTGCAGATTATTTACCACCAACCTTCTACTTTTCATTCACGGCTCAGCTCATAAACACTGCTTCCTAGGGGAGACTCAGGTTCAGACTCAAAACTTTATTCTCTCCAAGAAAGGTACCATGCAACAAGGATTCCAGAAAAATATTCAGAATAGAACTGTGGTGGGTGACAGTCACCCAAACTTTGATACTCAACTGATGGAGGTTGCTGTCTTCTCAGCTCTGTTTCCTTTGACTATTAGAAACATGAATTCCTTCTCCATCAAGCTGTTGAAAACGTTAGCAGAGACCACCATGCAAATGCATTCAGCACATGATAGGTCATCCATGGGGAATCCCTTGCCTTTCTTTTCTTTCCCTCTTTTTAAATTCACAATCCTTGATGCATTCAGGAACAAGCTGACTTCTGATCCCTGCTTTCCCACCACCCCCAAGTCACAAGAGTGACTCAGACCGACAGACTCTCTTCCTCCTGCTTGCTGGCCACTTTGTGCAGGGAGTGCTGGCTGGGTGGGGATTCCTGGTCCACCTGCAGCCATCACACCTGACCCTGATCTTAATGAAAACTTACCAGTCCTTGTCCCACTTTATCTCTCGTCCTGTTGAACATTGTGGCTCTTGAGAGTTTGTTCTAGAAATAGATTCCAGGCTTAACATCCAGTGACCCTGACTGTTTTGGGGAGTCAGAAAATCCTGCTCTGAGTTGATCAGAGTCGACCTCTGTGAGAGTCACACAGTCCAAAACCACCAGGACAGTCTGGAATGTGCAGCCTGAATGTGCGGGCTGATGAATTGGCTTCTCAGCTTGTCTGTAAATAGCCACCAGTGTGGATCAGGTTTTCTCCTGGGCCTTATCTATTCTATTCCTCCCCAAACAGAAAAAAAAAAAAAAATGATGGTTCTGATAACTCTGCCTGCCATTAACTAATGGCCAACTCAGTGACTAATTGTGCTTGAATCTGGTGAGCAAGTGAAATTAATTGTCCTTGCAGAGCCTGGCTCCTGAGGACTTTGGAGAGAAGAGAAATGCAGGCGTGCAGAGAGCCAACTGTATGAAAATGTGGAGTTTTATCAATCAAGTCAGACCTCCAGGATTAAATGGGTGCCTATGATGTGCTCGGTTCTGCACCTCATAGCTTTCTGTAACTTGGAAGTATGCGCCTCTCAGCCTCCATCTTTCAGCGTGGGGCTGGGAGAGGCTCGTTGGGAGACTCTCCATTATGGTGTGTTTGACCCTGAAGCTCCAGGCCCTGTGCCTCTAGTTGGGATTCCTACAAACAGAGCCTGAGCCAAGGATTCTTCCACAAATCCTTTAGGGGATTGGGGGCTCAGGGTGGGGAACTCAAGAGAAGCAGAATGAGAACAGGGTCAGGCAGGGGGGAAATTGCTAAGAAAGGATGTGATGCCAGCGCCAGACTGGTCCTCCAAGAAGAGCTCTGGGATGGAGTTGCCCTGCAGAGATGGTCCTATCCTCGGGCAAAGGGGCTGGCCTTTCACAGCCCCACGCCACTCACTTGTTGGCTGTGAGTTGCCTCCTGCAGAGGAGACATGAGGGGGTGATCTCTGGGGAAGACAGCTCCCCTCCAAGGAGGGCAAAGCTCTTGAGCTTTTAGCATCCAACATTCACACGAGGGATAAGTACATCTTTCCCAAATTGATCCAGGCAGGGCACCAAGAGTTTCCCCTGCAGACCTGACATCCCTTCCGTGATCAGGGACTCAGATTATACCTGTGCTCTTGGCTGCTACGAAGACCCCCCTGTTTTAGCTGCCCCTGTGGCGTTTTTAGTAAAAACCACCTGGGGACAGGCAGGGCAGGAGGCAGAATTTGCCAAGTGCTCTTGGACCAAGCCCAGGATTCTGAACTCGGGGCCTGACTGTAGACCTTTGGTTCCTAATTGTAGCTTCCCCTGCAGTTCCCGGCCCTCACAGGCCGCCTCGAACGCTCACAGCACCGAACTGTGGTCCCCTGATACGGACTCCATCCCTGGCCTCTGACTTTGCCTCATACGTTCGGAACCAATCCTGTCCCTCTCCTGCGCACCTGAAGCTGACACATCCAGTTTTGCCTTTGTGGGTTGATGTCATACCAGGCTCTGAAGCATTTTTCTACCAGGAGTCCTGCCAGACTGTGAGAGGACATTACTCTTTTTATCGCTGAAGTTAAAAGGCTGGCTTCATTGTGTTTATAACCTCCCTCTGTTTGGGAGAGATAAAGATGGAAAGAGAGGTAGGGGTTGATTTTCCACCACATAAACACATTTTAATGAGCTTGCCTTGTCATTCTCTCGGCATCTCCCTTAAGGATCTGGAGTCATAGTCTTACAGGGCTGGGTCAGGGGACCCCCTAGGTGACACCCGAATGACGTTGTTCCTCAAAGCAGCCTTCCCCGCCAACAGTCACCATGCATCCCTGCTCTAAGGTCGGTATTTCGCCCCTCATTGTCCTCATTGTCCTCTAACCTGGGAGAAACTGGGGTGGAGGGGAAGAGATGGAGGAGGCGGGCACTTACACGCTAGACCCTGCAGGGTCTAGCATACATACAGCCCGAATGTATCTCATCACCCCCTCCTAGACACGCCGCTCGTGGATGTGCTGCCCCAGGATAGACTCTAACGTTGCGTTCCTTCTGGACCCTCTAATAGTAGAAATAATTTCTGAAAACTTTCCCTGAGATGGTTTTCTCTTTTATTCTGGGCAATTTTCCTAAGAGGAAATGACACAAACCAGCAGCATTGAGCCTGATGGACGGTCTCTTATCTCCTCTGAAACAGCTGTAAAAGCCATTGATAGAGCATTGAACATGAACCCTGAAACGAACTGTAAGAAATAATTTTCAATAAACGCCGGTGGAATATTATCGGCAGTTTAAGCAGAACAATTCTCCACGCTTCTGAGTTCCATGAACAGAGTTTGTCCTACATCTATCTCCTCTTGGGATGGGGGACCTGGCGTGTCTTTGGCTATGATTTGCATTCATAATGAATGAGCGTCCCGTTCACATACATTGGCTGTGTCATGGCAGGTAATCCATTTATCCTCTGCTATCGGTGGATTTATGTAGCACTATAGTGTCAATTCCTAACTTCTCTTGTGTAACAGAAAGGATAGGTGATAGGGTTTCACACAATACTAGCTCTGTGATTCGGAATAATCCTTTAACCACCTAGAACCTCTGTTTCCTCATCTTTAAAATGAAGATAAATAATTGCAGTTGATTTCATAGGATAGTCACCTGGATCAATCACTGTGCTGATTCCTGGAAAACTGTCAAATGTCTTATGAGATATAACATGTAGGTTTTTATAATCCATCACTCTGTCAAGTAAGACTTTTATCATTTGTGTTTCTTGAGCTTTGAGCTGTATGGCAGTATATGCTAAAGCTGTTCCCTTTTATATGATTTCTGCTTAACCGCCATTTCCTGGATACCTGGTCTGTGAGAGGCTTTCTGAGGGACATTTAGAACCAAGTAGAGAAAGATGTGGATATTTGCATGTAGGTAAATACAGAGGAAGAACAGACTAGCCCATAGCTCGGTAACTACTAGGCAAGTCATAGCACATGAGCCAGAGAAAAGGCTCACATGTCCAGTGTGGGAGGATTCATGGAAGGAAAGGAAGTCTTGCCTGAACTGGGACAGATACAACACGTAGAACAGAGATGCGGGAAAGAGGAGTAACGCATTTTAGTGTAGAGAAAACTTAAAAAAATGGATTTATAAATTAAGAAAAGTGATCTGAGAGTAATTTGTAGCTGGACTCAAGCAAGGAGAAATTGGTATAGTGGAAGTCTACTGCAATAACTGAGTGACTGGGAAAGAAACTGAATGAAAAAGGGCAGCAGCAGGAATGAAAAAAAAAAAAGAGGGCAGTAGAATTCCATCAGTTAAATAAGGCAAATGTAGACAGGGAAAGGATTATTAAATAGTCCTAAGACGTTGTGCTTGGGGGATTGAAAGGATGACAGTGTCCTCTAAAGAAATTGAGAAGTTGAGAGGATGAGCTAGTTTTGGCGGAAGAAGGTTGAGTGATGGAGTTCTGGGAGTGGAAGAGTCATATTTTGGCAACATAGGGGTGCTCGTGGTAGCCCCTTGAGAGTAAGAGGGCCTGAGGGATGAGGAATAAACCACAAACCACCTATAAGTGAAGGAGATGAGACAGAGGAGATGGAGGAGGTGACAGAGAATTTGCAATCGGAGATGAATGAGAAGAGATAAAACAGTGTGTTGCCAACGTGGACGGGCAGGGCTAAGGCACTTTCTGGGAGGCGGGGGTCTGTAGGGTCTACTGATCCAGCGAGATGGGCGGCCCATTGACTGATGGGTGGGAGCAGAAGGTGAAGTCTCAGGGGAGTCACGTGCTCTCAGCTGTCCTCAGTTTTGTCTTCATAGACCCAAAAGAATATATCTTTATGTTATTTTGTGCCTGGGTCCCCTTTTAAATTTCTGATATTGTTTTTGGCCTCTTTTCTGAGGTGTCTCCCTTTCTCAGTGAGCAGAGTACCTTCAGTTAATTATTCAAGATGGGGGGGGGGAGGAGTCCTGAATTGTCTGTTTCTAATGCAAGTCTCAATGCTGACTCAGCATTTGATGCCCATTTTTGGAGCCTTCCGGTCTTTGGGTAGTCTCTACCCCAACATTTCTAAGAGTGAATTCCTCATAACTCTATTTTCCTAAGATAGGAAAAGCTGGGCTAAATGAAGTTTAAAGTTTTCTTTTAAAGGCCTTCTCACAGTCTTGACTGTGTTATTAATGCATCATAAGTCTCCAAGAGGGAACCACAGTGTTCCACCTTTCCCAAATGTATTTTATTAATGAACTTTGTTGTCCGAAAAATCAAAAATATTTTGTTCTTTGAAAAAAGATGAAAAGGGAATTCAATAAGCTAACCTGATAAAAAAAAAAGTTATCACATTTTTACAGGAGACAAAATCTTTTTTTTTTTTAATTTTTTTTTAATGACACAATTTCACCAGTGTCTCTCACTGTAAGCTTAAACACAGCAGGATCTGTTCAGAGTAAGGGGAGACTGCAGTTTTTTGTCAGACAGCTTGATCTAAGGATGGGTAAAAATCAGGACCCACCAAGCAGAGCTGAGGTAGGAAGCCAGTGGGGGGGTAAGGCTGGGAGTCCAACTGGAGATGCAGCAAGAAGCCTTGGATGGAAAATGGGTCAAGAGCCACACCAGAGGGGTGCAGGTTAGGAAAGTGTGTACCTTGCTGTATGTGGGTGTATATTGCTTTTTATATTCCCCAGCCTACTTGTCCACACTGGAAGCCATTTGCCTTTTCTGCCTTTCCTCATGTCCCCTGGAGAAGCCCTTGGGATCCTCTCGGAGCCCCAGTTTCCTCCCCTGTGAGAGGGCACTGACTTCCCGACAGTGCCGTGACTGTGAGAAGAGATGCTGTCTGCAAAGGGCGCTGCACGGTGCCAGGTGCATGGGGGTCCTCAATAAATAGACCTTCCACCATCCTCCACAACTACTCACCCCACAGCCCCGCCTAGAGCCAGAGGAAAAGACAATGCTTTGGATTCAGGTCATGGCCATGAAATACCCATTGGCCATGGACAGGCTTAGTTAGGGCCTCATGCTCCTTCAGTCCTGGAGCGGGGAATCCTGTGATTAGCCCTGTGTCATCCTGTGGTGGAATCGAGGGGATTCCTAACTTAGATGGTGCTTTCCAAACACCTGACTTCGTCAGTGCAAATCTACGGTGGTTGCCAGTGTGTCCTCTGGGTCCCTTCTCTTCCCTGTGGCCTCCTGAGCTCTGGACCCCTTGGACCACAGCCCATTGTCATGACTTGGCTAGTAGACTCACAGTTTGGGTCCTGAGCAGTTGAGAGTGCACTGATGAATGTGACTCTTCGATGTGCCACGTTGAGTGTGAGTATTGGTGGCCTTCCCTTAGGAGTCTTGTCTTATTCCGCTGCAGACACGTGGCGTCAAGTCTACCTTGAAGCAGTGGCAGGTTCTGTGGCAGCCTCCCAGGCAGGGCGCAAGGTCTGCTGAATAGGGTTCTGACAGTCCTGGCCAACTCAACAGCCACGTGTCTTTGGAAAAGTGTCATTTCTGGGCCTCATTTTCTTTTTCTACAAAAGGAGGGGATTTTGCAAGACCTCTGAAGTTCCTTCCCACTCCAGCAGTTTGCAGGCTTATCAACAACTTAGCTCTGACTCTGGTGGTTTCTGTAGAATATCTCGGAAGTGGCTTCTCTTGGTCCAGCACATTAAGAAAAGCAGGCTTCCGACGAGGGTCAAGACAGACACGTTTTCTTCCCTCGGCTGCAGACTTCCACATGGGGAGGACACACATCAGCTCACACACACCCATTCAGAGGCAGCCACACACACAGACACACGCACAGATACATACGCTTGCACGCACACGTCAGCCACGTGCTCTGTTGCTCACACCCAGAAGGGAATCGGATCTCTGTCCATTGCCCTCTTTTACTCCCCTCCCTGCTTGTGGCTGAGAAGGGCAGCCCTGTTGCTGCGTTTCCTTCTTTAGGATTCCTCTTGGAGCGTCTGTGCCAGAACAGTCCTGACTCCTGTGTCTGACCAGCTGGGGGATGTGTGTGCATGCCCGATGCCCTCACGTGGCCAATGTGCTTTACGTCATACTAACAATGGTCAAAACACACAGCAGGTGAGCTCGGGCTTTTCCTCTGAACGTGGGGAGAACTCAGCTGGTGAGACGTGTGTGATCTCTGGAAAGCTGGCCTTTGCCTGTCACTCAGGGAAATGTGGGGGTGGTGGGTGCCCTCCTGGTGAGAACACTGGCTCAGCCTAAATTGATGGAGAGGTGAGGAAGGAGGAGATGCCGTTTCTTGTAGGAGAGGGAAGCCAAGAGCAGAGGGTTACTGGACATTATCAGCATTCACAGCGATGATGTGCGCTGTAACAGGACAGGCTGAACTCACCCACTCATCCACTCACCAGCTCTTTATTCATCGCCTGCTGTGTTCCAGGCACTGTGCTCAGTTCTGGGACATACTGGGGAAGCAGGCAGACCTGGGGAGCATCTTCATGTTGCTTAAAGCATGGAAGGAAACACAGTTAGGAATGCAGCCTAGGGAGCCAGATTGCCGGAACTCACATCCAGGACCCCACGTTTAATGGAGGCGTGACTTTGGGCCACTTAATTAACCTTCTGGGCCCCAGACGCCACTTCTGTAGATGGAGAACAATTGCCACCCCTACCTGAAAGGGTTATTCTGCAAATACTCAGAACAGTGCTCTGTACACAGTAAGCACTCAGTAATAATCTTCTCTTTTTTGTCTGTCTTCTCCTTCTTTTTAAAAATAACAGCTTAGGGGGACAAGCAGGCAAATATGAGGTATGTAATGTATGGCTTCGGTTGAGGAAGAAGAGGTGTTGTATGTCAGGATGGGCCCCTGTAGCGTGGGGGTCACAGAAGGATGCCGGGGGCTGAAATCTACTCCACTTCTCTGCTATTAATGAAGCTAAGCTCATTCTGTCTGTCTGTTCCTCTCTGCTTCTGCTTAGTTCTCTTCTCCTTACAGCCCAGTGAGCATTCTCTGTATTTTCCCGAACTAGGGCAGCGGCACTATTGGAGGAGGAGAGGAATCTGAGAAAGATGGAGGAGGTCAACTCGATCATGCCTGTTGGGATATGACAGATGGGAGAAAAGGCTGAACGGAGGAGGCAGGGCAGCCCGGGTCCTGGCTCGAGGGCCTGGGTGGCTAGTGCTGCCTGACCTGATGTGAGGGGTACAGAGACGGAGCCAGCTGGGACCAGATAGGCTTTAGACGCTCAGGGAGGTCCAGGCGAGATGCCCAACAGGTAATGACAATAAGGGAGTTCAGGATGAGGTGAGGTCACATCTCCTATAGTATCTGAAATCAGGGCACGCAGCCCAGTCTGCTGTAAAAACTGGTTTACTGACTACAGTGAAACTGACCTAAATAAAACAATGCAAACAGGAGAGTCTCTAAAATCATCCACCGTCTCCTCCCGCCTTGTGGGGTAACCTGACTAAATCAGGTACTTCTCCATTGAGAGTTGCTAGGACCTGGCCCTCTCTGGGGACGAAGTCTCCCTGGTTGGGAAGTCCAAGTCTCAGAAGAGTCTCTGCTGTTGGGAAGAGCAGCAGCACACCAGGGCTGTGCAGAGGGAGGCGCTCACCCTGGAGGGGTGTCCCAGCAGGAGGGCTGTTCCCCTGGACAAAGCCTTCTCATCCTGCCCTGGCCTCCCATGCCTCCTGTTTGATCAGAGCAGCGCACGGGAGTGAATGTAGTCAAAATGGCCCTGAATTCTGCTGAGCCACTGACCGGCCATGCTGGTCCTCAGTTTCCTCATCTACAAAGGACACCACTCTAGATCTGCCACTGTACTGTGAAAGCTGAGTGCAGACTCACCATCCATGAAATATTAGCTACTCCCCACTTCATATCGGGGGACGTTTGCTAAAGTGATGGTTCAGTTCTTTACAAAAGAGGTGGGAGATCCAGTAGTCACTGTTGGTCTAGTTGCTTTGTCTGGCTTGAGGACCTATTTGTCAGAACCAGAGCCGTGACCTCCAGGGACGAGCTGTGCATACTCCTCGCCCCCCTCCCCTCGGTGGAATTATGCTGATCTTGCCGGGCAAGGTGCCTCTCTTCCCGAGACAGCCTGGAGATGCATATTTATATATTTCCAGTCATCACCCAAGAGCTCAGATTTTCCTGTCCTTGGTGTCACTTTAATTAATACACTCCCGTGTGCTGGGTGACAAAATTAGGCTGCAGGGGTGGCAGGCATTTATATCACGAAGGGAGAGAAAAAGGTGTTTTGCACTGGTTTCCTTCTTGAGCTCCGTTATTAATCTCTGCAATCAATACTCCTTTATTTTTGGCTCCGGGAGGTGGTGGCCGGGGGAGGGGGGGGAATCCAACTGTCAAGCAATTTAAGGCCACATCTGCATAAGTAATAGAGATGGTTTGTTACTTTCACTCGAGGTGAGAGCGTGTGTCCCTGGCCAGATGTGGCAAGCCCAGGCTCTGGGATTCTCATGCCAACTTTATGATGTGTTTGATTTAGGTAAAGTGCCCGGAACCTGCTGGGACTCAGTTGTTATTAAACACCATCTGGAGTTTTCACTTTAATTAATATCACAAGAGCGAGGATCTCATGCTTTAATTACCATGTTAACCCTTTAGGATCATGGGAAGAAGGAAGGGAAAGTGGGCGTACAGACAAGGTGGTTCTTGAGAGGTCTTTGGATCTGTGTGTTGACAGCCTTCTTCCCGAGCCCCAGAGTTTTGATCTGAAATCAGTCTTGGTCTGGTTATTGCCTGGGTGTGACCCTGGGGCTGCTGGGGTTTGCTGGTGTGGAGAAGAAACTGGAGTATCTGGACCCAATAGAGGAGTGTACTGAGATACCAGTCACATCCATTTTTCTGACTCTATAAGAGAAGTTGCTTCAACAACAACACTAGTAATAATAATGGTAATCTTTATAATGACGGCATTAATGCATATTATTTATTGGAGAGAGTTATACAGTAACAGTTATGTGCTAGGAGTTACCTAAGTGCTTTACATAAATTTTATCGTTTAATTTTTACCACATTGAACTGTTATTGCAGATGAGGAAAGCAAAACAGAGAACCAGTCTACACAGCTGGTAGGTAGCAGGGCCTGGATTCAAATGTTAAGCTAGTTTGAATCCCAGTCAATGCTTTTTCGCTGCCATGTACCACTCAGTAAGGCATTCAGGCTGAAAAGTTGAAAGGAAAGTCTCCAAGTTGAGAGGGGACCTGTTGTGCCCTCCTGAGTTACATTTCCTTTGGGGAAATGAAAACTCAGACGCTGTTATCTCTGCCACCAGCATCTCCAAGGTACCCATGGCTGCAGCTTCAAGCTCAGTTCTCAGCAAAGAGACCGAGCTTATCCCTTGGGTCCCCAGGTTCAGCTAAGGTTGGCTGGGACTTGGAAAATGCTTCATCAGCCCGTGAGGGATGGATGATAAAACATGAAGACATTCAGACATTACAAGAGATAACAAGCTGAAAACATGCATGGTGAGCGTAGGTCTAGCCTCCAAGGAATCTTCTCATTGCAAGGGAAAAGCACTTTGGAGTCAAATGCCCCTAGGAGATTTTTGCCCACACCCCTGCTGGCTGCAGGAACACGGATAAGTCACCTATTTCATATGCCTTGGCTTCCTCATAGGAAAATCCTGAGGTTCGTATTCAGTTGTCTTGGTTTTCCTGAGGATTTGACAGGGTGTCTAATGCACAGTAGGCATTCTCTGTATAGCATGATGCCTTCTTGCTGGAGGCTCTTACATGTGGGCTGTCAGACTGTGATCCTCAACTCCCAGTTAGGAGCGCCTTCCTGAGACGTGACCTCTCTGTTCCTGTTCTACTGCCCATTAAGTTCAAGTGACTGTTCCACGTGGCTAAGTTCATCTCGAGGGGGATGACACCAGGCATGAACTCATCATGCACAGGGGAAATTGCCTTCTACATGCTGGGAGAGTCCAAGACTCTTCACAGGTTAATTGATCCATTTATTCATTTCTTCATCCACCAGGTGGCCATTGAGTGCACATGGTACCCAGATTGGGCTGGGCATTGGTGGGCTAACAGTACTGCAGTTAACATCTCTATGTAACTGACACAATGACCATATTGCAAAGGTTGCCCATCACCAGGGGCTGTCCTGTTCATTCATTCATTCATTCATTCAATCAATCACTCCATTCATTAACTCACTCACTCATTCCTTCCTTCATTTCCTACAACAAAGAGATCATTTGTTCCTGTGATGTACCTGGTATTGGGTTAGGCCCTAGAGATAAAAAAGTGAGTGATGGAAACATGGTCTCCAACTTCTTGGAGCGGCAGTTGACAATTCAGAGCCGGTAGATCAGGGACTCAAGACAGGACAGTGAAGCAAGTGCTCCGACAGGGGAAGTGCCAGTGATTTTCAGAGCACGTAGGGTGAGAGGGGTGTTAGTTTCCTGGCCTGCCATAGCAAAGTGCTACAAACTAGGTGTCTTAAACCACAGGAATGTCTTGTCCTCACAGTGCTGGAGGCTAGAAGTCCAAGATCAAGGTGTTGGTGAGGTTGTTCCTTCCAAGGGCTGTGTGTGAGGATCTGTTCCACGTGTCTCTCCTAGTTTCTGGTGGTTTGCTGGCATCTTGGGTATTTCTTGGCTGGCAGATGCATTGCCCTGATCTCTGCTTCGCTGTCACATGGTGTTCTCCCCGTGTGTATGACTGTCTCTGTCCAAATGCCCCCTTTTGATAAGGACACAAGTCATATCGGATTAAGGTGCATCCTAATAACCTCATGTAACTTAATGACCTCTGCAAAGACCCTATCTTGAAATAAGGTCACATTCTGAGGTCCTGGGGGTTAGGATTGCAACATATTTATTTTGATGAGAGAGGGACACCAGTCAATCCATCACAGAGAGTGTGTCTCAGATGGAGTCCTATAGGTAGTTATATGTAACTCAAACCCAGAATATGAGGAGATGCCCATGTGCAGGGAAAGAGAAGTGTTCCACGCAGCAGATGGGAAGGACAGAGGTGAGGGAAACATGGTGGGCTTGGGAAATAGGCTGGTCACAATGTAAAGTGTAGGGGTGGTGGCTGGAGGACTAGGTGGGCACAAGTCCTGTAATGCCTGGAGAGTCATGTGTAGGAGGGGTCACTTTGTTCTGAGGGGAGCCAGGAAGGTTGTCCAGACAGCATCACAGGCAGGACTCATCACAGCCTCCTACTCAGAACCTTGTCACACCATGTAGTAGGGAGCCAGGCCTCCCGCATCACAGGGTCTAGCTCTGTCCTGGTCCACCGAGTTTCCTTGGCCGGCCTGACTTCAGAACAAAGCTGACCATGGCTCAGTTCAGACACGGGGGGATGTGGCCGCTTCCTCAGGAGATGAGTCCTATGGTTTAGAATGAGCAGGGAATCTCTCTCTCATTGGCATTGGCTATATGTGGAGGGAGGGGCTTTGGGAGAGTGATGGGTAGACATGGTGCAGGGCTGGAGTCCAGGGGCTCCACTGGGATGTCCCCCTGCCCAATCACTGGCTCCTTTCCTACCATCACCCATCTCAGGAAGCCCCTCCCGCTCGCATCAGAGCCCCCTCCTGCCTGATGCCCTCCTCTGCCCCTGTCCCTCCAGTCCCTTTGCCTTTGCTTCTTCCAGCCAGGCTGGTCAAACCCATGAAAGCCATTTTCAAAAATGCCTTTGTAGAGAGATGTGAGCCTCCCTTGTTTGCGTACCTGACCAGAGCCTTCAGAATAGAAGAAAAGGAGAGAAAAAACACAGACGAGGCAGCAGAGATTTCCACGCAAACGAATGCAAATGCACTGGCGACTGAGCAACTCTTGTTATATGGGCATAAAGATCCAGGTATAGCCTGGTCCTGGTGCTCCAGATTCTGAATCCCAGGAGACACGGGAGGTGGCCGTGAATGTGAGTGGCCTGTGAACATGGCAGGAGGGGGACATTTCAGGCAAAAGCTTGATTCTGGCAGACACAGCAATCTGGAGGGGTGGCAGTCACAGGGCAATGCATCTTTAAACAGCATAGTCCTTTGAGGGTTCCCAGGAAGCACTCATTTCTCTTGAAGTTGACAGGCAGCATCCTTCCAAATTCACCATCAACTCTCCTGCTGAAAGACCCTCTTGCCCCACCAAGGAAGGAGCTAGCTTTGCTTTGGGTTTGTGGCTGGTTTTTATGCATTGTCTTTCATTCCCAGACATTGTGGGGACAATATTGTGTTGCTAAGAGTCCGAGAAGCTCACAGAACCCTGAGCAGACGCCCTTGAAGGTGGTTCATTTGCTTGCGCCCATTGGGCGTGTGGTGGCTGCAGCCTTGGTGTGACTTGGAGAAAATCTCCCCTGGCCCCTGCTTCTGGGGAGGAGGCTGTGAGCTTCCCGTAGGGGAAAAGCTCCTGGCGTCTGGACAAACTAGATTTTAATTACTAGAGGCATGTTTTTGTGGGATCCTCCCCATGGTAGCTCCGAGTCCCAACAGATATTTAAAAACGAGATTCCATTCTAGCCATGTTTCAGAGAAAACTGTCCATGGTGCTGCTGCTTTGTGGAAAGAGAGAATCTTAAACTAAGGTTTTGAATTCCAGCCCAAGCCAGGGAATCATGAAACATCGCAGTGGGGGAAGACCTAAGAGGTCATCTTGTGCGGGGAGTTCAATCACAAATGTTTACATGGCCAGGCCAAGAATGTTAATGTGGATCTGAGACGAAGAGGAGCGCTGGAGCTTGCAATGACCCAGAAATCACATGCCCACGTCAAAAGCATTCACATTCAATACAGACAAATGCTACTCTGGCCAAACCAGCCACCTGTGGACCTGTCCTGAAGACTGGCAGTTTATAGCCATGCCACAGCCTAATTTTCTCATTAACTAACTGGGATCCTTGAGGTACCCATTTATTGAGTGTTTCCTAATATATGGCATTATTCTCAGGGCTTTGCCTGAATTCCCCCAATATTGTGAACAGCCCCGTTGTGTAGATGAGGAAACTGATGCCCAGAGAGGTTGAGTAGCTTGGCCAAGGCCACAGAGCTAGCAGTATAGAGCGATGTAACCACAGTCTAACTCTGGCACCGAAGCCCCGGACCCCTGCCCTGCATGGCTACCCTAGTATGGATGCCCCTCAGGGCAGGGGGGTGCCATATTCTCTGGGCAGGGCCCAGAACTCAGGCCCCCGACTCCCAGGATAACAGCACCGAACTGGACCATGCTGCTTCCCTAATTTGCTTCTATTTCTCGAGGGGTGATGAGTCAAGATGCAGAGCGAGGCTTTGCAGCCAGAACACACAAGTGTGCATGCTCAGGGCCAGTGCTGATGCTCTAGGTTCTTGGGCAAGTTGGTCTCTAATTCTTGGAGAAGTTAGTGAACCTCTCAGGGTCCTGAGAATGAGGACTGTGATAACTCCCTCCCAGGGCCAGCAGGAGGACCAAATAAAAGAGGGAATAGCACAAGGAAGGCGTGAATATATTTGGATGCCCCTGAAATGCCGGTGTCCTCTTTGTCCGCCAGGCTGCGGAAAGCACGATGCACTTTTCCAACAGTTTCTCCGTGGTGCTTTATTTAGTGGTCCACAGCTGGGTGTTCTGTCCCCATCAGACAGCCTCCTCTTGGACACTGGCACCACTGTCCTGAATGCCTTACCCAAACCCTAAGAAGTTAATGGGATGAATAATTATCTTAGAGAACGAAAAGCAGGACCGTGTCCAGTTCTGCCAGCATCCCGGTGCTACAGCTGTAGGCAGTGTTCCTCTGATCGGGCACAGGCGGCTTCCAATGAAACAGACAGTCACTAAGCAGAGAGAGCGCCAGGTTGAGGCCGTTTGGCTTGTGGGACTTCTGGGTGGTGCGGCTGGCACCTGGCATGGCTATTGGTGCTAGAAAAGCCTTTTGTCCAAGAGGAAACCAGAAGTCACCAAATGGTCGACAACAGGGCCATCGTCCTGAGGTGGAGCTGGTTTGGGAAGATGTGTCAGGCATCCTGAGATGGTCTGCGAGTTCCATCTGGCCCTGGCACGGGACCAGCCCCCAAAACCTCATAATTTCCTCATCGGTGAAGGGGTCGAATAGCTTATCACAAAGAGTGGTTCTGAAGATGAAATGACCAACCCTCATTCAGCACTTGGCACGAAGTAGGGCCCCCACCCTCCCCGACCCAAGCAAGACTCATGAGTAACAGAACGTACCTTAGTCCTCCGCACTCCCCTCGCTAGCCTCTCTGTCAGAGTCTGTATCCTTGTTAAAGTGATTATTCTGCAGACAGATTCAGAACGGCCAGCATCTTGTAGCTTCACATTTAATTACAGCTGGGTTTGTATCGCTCAATAAGAGGCTCACACGTGCTAGTGTTTTCTCTCCAGCCTTCCCACGTGGGAAGGGCCCGAGTCTCCGTTTCCTTGCACTGTGAGAGCTGACTGCCCACGGTCGTAAATATGCTTGGGTCGACAAGGTGTCTCGGATGCTATGATCCCTGCACTGGTTGCTTTGGTTGGTTTCCCTGTCACACAAATCTGCCTCCTGTAGGGTCACCGTTCTGCTACCTAGAAACTCACAGCTGCTTCTTTTAAATGTTTGTCAGAGAAAATGACATCCCTTAATCTGAGTGTCCCAGCTCTCCAGCAGTAGCCCCCTGCCCTCTTTCTTCTCTTCTTCCTGCCCAGGGGGTCTTTCCACGTACACACTCAGGCCCTCAACACATGTGCACATGCAGCCATGCACGCATACTTACGTGCAAGCACGTGGGCTCACTGCTGTTCCTCAGCCCTGCCTTCTAAACGTGTGACAGTGTTCTGCGGTACCTTCCTCACTGCCCCCTTGTGCAGGGCGGGCTCACCTGCTCATCGTCCAGGGAACACTGTCATGTTTGCACTTCCATTCCATTATACTAGCCTGTAAGTATTTTCTGAGTCATTATTTCCTCAATCACATCCTTAGCGCTTCTTGGTTATTTACCATTCCTGCTCCCTTATAGCAAACTGTCAGTAGTTCCCAGAAGGGTTTTCTCTCAAGACATCCATGGTTTGAAAATACTGGCACCTTTGCCCAGAATACCTTTTACTTCTCTCCTCCATGTGTCAGTTTCTGCCTTCTCCTTAAGTGTCAGCGTAAGCCTCACCTTTCCTGCTAATCCCCTCTCCCTGTCCCCACCCACAATCTCTCGAGTCTGCCAATCTATGGTAGGTTCAACATCGTGTTCCAGTGACTCTGAGCTTATTTCTAGCAATGTCTTTTGCACAGTGTTTTTTTTTTTTTCCTTTATTCCCTTTTTTATTGAAGTATAGTCAGTTTACAATGTTGTGTCAATTTCTGGTGTACAGTGTACTGTTTCAGTCATACACACATATACATATATTCCTTTTCATATTCTTTTTCATCATAGGTTACTACAAGATACTGAATACAATTCCCTGTGCTGTACAGTAGAAACTTCTTGTTTATCTATTTTATACATAGTAGTTCGTATCTGCAAATCTCGAACTCCCAGTTCATCCCTTCTCACTCCCTTTCCCCCGGTAACCATGAGTTTGTTTTCTACGTCTGTTTTGCACAATGTTTTTGATTATCTGTCTACTTATTAATCCCCCCCACTTCGCTCTGGGCTGCCTAACATCACTGGAGGATGGCGGTCGAGTGGATGAGTTTTTGGATCAAGCCAGTCCTGAGTGGGGAGACAGCACTCCTCGCTGTTTCTGTAACTTTCCGTAGTGATGTAATCTCCTCGAGCCTTGATTTCTCCATCTGCAAAATGGAGGGATAATAATAACTTACTGAAAATACGGCCAAGGATAAACGAAGCAATACAAACGAAATATTAGGGCAGTGTCTGGAAGTTAGTGTGATGACAGCTTTGCTCTAGAGTATCAAGTGACTGCCTGCCTGCCAGGGAAGCTGACATAATAGAGGGGCTTAGTCAGACATCCGGAAAGAAGGAAAAAAAGGAGGGAAAGACGGTGAAAACCAAAGCCAACAGGGAGCGAGGAGACTCTGGCTGTTTCTCTGGAGCAGGGGGGGGGATGCGGGCTCTGCTAGGAGGCACTGAAGGAAGGCACCTTCACATCCTCCCGCGGGGCTGCTGCTGCTCTGGTTTGCATTTCAGTCACATTTATGACAGCCTCATAATGGATTAAGAGCCCTAGCACTGATATATTAAAGGTTAATGGTGCATCTTGCTTTTGTATTGATTTGTGGCAGCAAATATTGGTGGGTGTGGAGAGCTGGGAGCCAGCCATGTTCTTGGCGTGGAGGCATTGCCGCCTGGAGGGGCTGTTTGTGCGGGGCTCCCACCAAGTGGGAGGGGCATGGGAGCTCCGGAAACAGATGGCGGCTGCTGGAAGGGGGCCGGGTGTTCAGGCCTAGGAGGATTCTCTCAGCTAGTGCTGATTTTCATCAGATCCATAAGGAAGCTGGATCTTCAAGCTTCAAGGCCCTGAGGAAGGCGCCTTCTGAGAACCAGGCTTGATCCCTGGATTTGTTCCTGGCTTGGCTCTGATCATGTAGCTCTGGGCTCTGCCTCCTGGCCCAGGACTACAACTCTTGCATTCACGCTCCCCAAGCCACCCCTAGGCTTGCTTTCTCTGCAGATGTCCGACCTATGCTCATCCTGAGAGGACACCGGTCAACCCAAGATGAATACCTTTCCAACAATATCCAACTTAGATGATTAGAAAGTGAGAAAAAGGCTAATTCGTGACTGTATTATTCATGCACACAATAACGCATGTTTATTAAAGCATCTGCTGTGTGCCAGGCACTGTTGTGGGCGGGAGAGGGTGCAGAGTACTCCAATTTGGCTGGAGCTTCCCTGGTTTTAGCACCAAAAGTCCTGTATCCCAGGAAACCTCCCTGTGCTCTGCAAACCAGGATGATTGCTCATGCAGGTGTAGGCACTGGTGACACAGACAATAAACCAGGTGGGCCCCATGCCAGTGGGGGATCTGCCATGAAACAGCCTGTGATAGACTTCTTTGTTGTTACCATATAACTTAAAGAGGATGAGATTTCACAGAGGGTTGTCAACAAAGTCTTCGTGGAGAAGGTGACATTTGGTCAGAGACCCAAGACACTGAGGGAATGAGCCAATTAGAGATGTGAGGAAGAAAATATCACACTGAGGGAAAAAACAGCTGCGGAAACCCCAAGGCAGAAAGGCAGGGTAGCCAGTATGGTGAGAACAGAGGTATTGGGTCCCAGCTCATGTGTGACCTTGCAGGCCATGTGAGGATTTTGGATGTTTTTTTGGAGAACTGAGAAGCAATTGGAGGGTTTCAAGCAGTGAGGTGACATGATATGACTTAGATTTTGAAAAGATCACTCTACCCGTAACCCAGAGAAATAGACTATGGAGTTAAAGGTGGAAGCAAGAAGACCACTGGGGAGGTGATCTCAATATCCAGGTAGGACACAGAGTGGTTCACGATGAAGGCGGTGAGAAAAAATCTGATTCTGGATCCTTCTTGATGGCAGAAGATATCCAAGACACTGAGACTGTAGGTAAGATATGGAAGGGAGAGGAATCAGCAGTGTCAAAAAATGGAGCAGCATTTGAGTGAGATGGTTGAACCAGATCAAGAGGAAGGCTGGTGGTGGGTTTGGGGTTTACAATTGAAGAACTTGGGTTTGAACATGTTTGGTCTAGGGACCTCATAAGCCATCCAAATGGAGATGTCAGGAGGGCAGTTGCCCAGAGGCAGTGGGGTGGGTCAGGGCTGGGGTGGTCCGTTGGAGCCATAGGTCTATAGAGGTATCTACAGTGAATGGACTTGACCGAATCACGGTGAGAGGAGTGTCACCAGAGAAGATGAGCAATCTGTGGATGGAACCTGGAACACCCTAAGATTCAGAGTCTGAAAAGAGAAGAAAAACTAGAAAGGAGATGGAAAAGGAGGTGCCTGCAGCGGGGGAGAACTAAGAAAGAGTGGTGTCCCAGAAGCCAAGTGAGGGAAGGCCTTCAAGTAAGACTGAGTAATCAAGTTTGTCCAATGCAGATGGTGGGGAATGATGTGAAGACTGGGAATTGGCCTCTGAACTTGGACGGTCATTAATGACCTTGACAGAATCAGCTTCAGTTCAGTGGTGGCATGAAAACTTAAACTCGGCTCATGAGAAATGGGAAAACGATCACCATAGATTTCTCTCTAGAAGAACTGGACAGTGGTTGGAGGAGGCTGCGGTCTCAAAGAAGGAGGGAACGATTTTTTAAGATAGAAGATGTATGTGTTCGTATGCTGTTGGAAATGATCTGTAGAGAGAAGCAATTTCATGATCTGGGAGATAGAGGTGCCAACTGGAAGAGAAGTGTACTTGACAAGGCCAGAAAGTCTGGGATCCGGGGGACAAACAGAGTTAGAAATAAATAAGAGCAGAGATGGAGCTACTGTTTTCAAAGGCAAGTATTTGGTGGTTTTATAAAAGGAAATTCTTTATAGAGAAATAAAGTTCTCTACTGATTGCTTCTGTTCTCTTAGGAAATTGGAAGCAGGGTCATTGAGAGTCACCTAAGAGAGTGGGAGGATGAATTGAACAGGAGAATTTAGATTGCCCGGCAACATTAGGGGTCACTTGAGGTTAGAGGTCATGATTCTAAAATTAGACCCATCACTGTGCTGGTCTCCAGCCTGG
Organism: Camelus ferus; assembly: GCF_009834535.1. NCBI lineage: Eukaryota > Metazoa > Chordata > Mammalia > Artiodactyla > Camelidae > Camelus > Camelus ferus. Next base: position 58,739,866 of record NC_045706.1, on the reverse strand, counting down.
GTTTTCCCAGCCATGTTCAGCTATAAACACGGAGTTGTTTTGAAGCTAGAGTTGATTCTTCCAGAAAACAGCAACTCAGCACCTGTCTTCTGTGAGACCATATGAGGGGTGATGTGAATCCAGAGATGGACGCAGAGTCCAGCCCCCAGTGAGCCCACTGTTGAGGTAAGGAAACAGATGTGGCAACAGCCCCATGAAGTCCATGGGGTAAACATCAGGGTAGGCTAAGCGGGGAGCCCAGAGAGGGGGCATGGGTCCGGGGGGATCCACTCTTCTTACTGGAGATGACAGCTGAGCTGATTACCGGAGGGAGGGTGGGCTTTAGTCACATGAGGATGGCAGGGTCCTGCCTGGGAAACAGACAGTCAGCCTGAGTGAAGGCCTGGAGGCCTGAGACAGCAGGACATCTGCCAGGCTTGTGCCTGAGAGCAGGGTAGTCTGAGAAGTGACTGGAGGACACAGGACAGGAGGCAGAGGTTGGCACAGGCTGAGCACCCTTTGCCAGTGACATTAGAGGTCCCCAGATTTGACCCAGTGAAGGATGTAGATGTTCAGCCTCTGCTACCTGCTGGGGCCTTGGCTTGGTCCCTGGCTCAGCATTATCTGCCCTGGTCACGGTCATGCTCACGGCCCCAGCCCTCAGTACCGATCCCTGAGCCCCGCTCACCGCCAGGGTCTGGACTGCCTTTGGCAAATCAGAAACACGTGAGGCATATGCCCTCCTTTCAGAAACTCATATCTGGCCACCCTGGTCTGCTCTGGCAGCCAAGGACACCAGGGCTGGGCTGAATCCAAGCAGAAGATAGGCAAGTAAGGGAAACTCCAGCCGGCCTTGGGGAGGGGGTCTTGGTCCTGATGGGGCCCTGGATGCCCAGGATGGCTCGGCCCCCTTGGAGTTAATTTGGGCATGTTTACTGTGCTCTGGGACTGAAGATACAGCTGTTATAGCCAGCAGGGCACACGTTTAATGGGGTGGGAGAGAGGCCTCTCTCTTCCAAGTGAATCTTAGCTGCAGGAGTGGCCAAGGGACTAGAGGGGACCGGTGAACACAGAGCTAAATTCCCAAGGCCCAGCACTGGTACTTGGGCAGCAGAAGGATTTGTTAAATCATTTGGATCACACTTGTGTTTCCAACATCATAAAAAAATGCAAATTTTACAGAAACATATTTGTAAGAAAGTCTCACAACTGTTCAGTGCTTATTCCTCCTATTTTTGTCCCTTTAATGGTTACTTTTTACAGGAATGGAAATATCCTACATACAAATGGGTTGAGGTTTGTTGGGGTGTTTTTGGTTTTTGTTTTTCTTAGCCTATTTTGGGCAAACGTGAATTTCAGCAGTAATCAAAGAAGTGGGATTTGGAGAGGAAGCCTGGAGGGAAGGCTAGGGAAGAAAGCGAGCAGGCCTGAGCTGGGGACTCCATCCCCGCTGGGCTCTCTGTGGCCGGCGTCGGGGACACACAGCTGGAGGAGGGCTTCATGGCCTTCTATGTCCCGCAGGGAAGCATTTTCTTGCCACACGGCCCGCATCCTGGTGGGTCCCTGAGTGTCCTCGTGCGGTGTTAACGTGACAGTTTCCTGAGCCGGGATCCTGATCTTCAGTCACTCAGACGACAGAATTTGGATACAGGGGAGCCTGGTGTATTCCCAGCATCCCCTTCCCCAGGCCTCTCGGAGGGTCCCTGGTCCATGATAAGGGGACCGTTCCAGGGAAGAGAGGCTGATAAGCTCCGAGCCCACTGGCCTCTGCTCCTCAGAAGGCACGGCTTCTCCAGCTCTCAGCCCTGCTCTCAGCAGTCTCTCCTCTCACCGCCCCTCAGTCTAGCCCAAGAAAAGGTAATGAAGAAACACACGCCCTCGGTGTCAGCTCCAGTGGCTAAAACACCCCCCTGCGTACTCCTCATAATCACTTTCTCCATCACTTTCTCTAACCCTTACTCTGCGATATTACTCTCCACAGCACTTTTCATCACTGGAAACATGACATCAGGGGTTGGCTGACGCCACCCCCACAGGTTCCTGCAGCCTGCAAGCTAAGATTTTTCTTCTTCATCTTTTTTTTTTTTTTGAAACATTTTTACAGTGTGCAAAAGAAACAAACAAAAAAACCAAGGGATGTGCAGCAGAGTGGTACGTGGCCCTCGTTACCTACGTTCAGACGCTCTGTCCCTTCCCAGAAAGTCTGCTGACCCCGGCGTGACGTAATGATTTGTGTTTTTGTTTGTTGTTCCTGTGTTCATTTCTCTCACCCCACCTCCATCATGCAGACTCCCCAAGGGTGGGAACTTGGTGCTGCTCAGGCCGTATCCTTAGACCTAGGACGGTGCTCGAGAGATGCTCAGGGAACAGTTTTGTTTTGTCTTTGTTTTGTTTCAATGGTCGGGTGAAAGAATGAAGACCCCAAGATGCCTTTCAGAGCCCAAGCTTAGGAAGCATCTTGGAGATCCTCAGCCTTCACCTGAGGTCCTGTCTGCCTTAAAGAACCCAGGTCTGGAGGGGAGAGAATGGAAAATGTGGCAGAGCCCCAGGTAGGCGCATGATGCGTGGGAGAAGGATCAGAGAGAACAAAAGTGCAGGGGGAGCCCTGGAGAAGAAACCCAGGAGGGGCAAGGGAATGGGCAGGGAGGTGGCAGCGTGGGTACCCGAAGGTCCCGGATGCAGGCTGTGGAAACCCAACCAGGCAATCCCATCCGATTTGTGCTGCATCATCTCTGATAGAGTCAGACACGAGAGACAGAAGAGTGAGGCTGTTGGAGTCAAGGCACCTGTGGGCTGTAGTTAAGACAGCTTCAAATTCTGAGCGTGAACATCCCGACCCTCCCGTAACTCTGTGGCCACTCCACTCCTTCCTTTTCCCCTTAATTAAGAATAATAGGGCTTGGGGATTTAGATTTATCGGGCCCATGATGATGGCAAACCCACAGTTGTTGAAATCTGTTTTACATACACTGTATATCGATTCTGCTCTTGTTGCAAGTGTATTTATCTCCATTGCCAATGAAAATATTTCTGGAACGTGCAAAGATGTATTTATAAATTCTGTATTATTGATTTTTCTCATGCTACAAACACATTTATCTCTTTGTTAATGAAAATGTATCTGGGAAATAGATTGATTTATGGAGAAAGGTATGGGGAGGGAGGGAGGTGGTGCCGAGCTGGGGAGACTGTCCTTGGCCACAGCTGAAGGAGACACCGTGGGACTTCTCACTGTTTCATCGGTGGAAACTGTTCCCAGAGGCAAAGGATGCTTGCAAAGTCCTTTTGCAAGACAGTCTGCTATGCTTTCCCCCTCCCCTAAAAAAAAAAAAACAGAAATCCAGGCCAGAAGATACAGAGAAGCAGCTCCTATTGGTCCCAAACCCAGTTTCGATAGGGTAACATTGAGTAAAAGATACTGGCTCAAAAGAAAGCGTAGAAGAGAGGCTGAACTTTGCCACAGGAGGATTGTTAACACTCATTGTTAATAAAAGGTAAAAGAAGGAGAGAGCTGGGGGTGAGCTGCTACGTGTGTGTGCCTGCAGGTGACACTGAATTAGTCAATCCAGACCCAGGTGGGCTTCTCCTTCTGGGAAGCCTTTAGCGGTGGTCCGTGGGCTAGCTGCTTCTCCTCTGTGCTTCCAGGAGCCCTCATGCAGAACCCGACTTTAATCCCTCTCACTGTTTAGTTACTGTCAGTTCACTTGTCCGACCACTCATCCACTCCTCTCTAGGAACCCCTCGAGGATGCTCACCGTGCATTCCGTGCCCTGTGTGCCTCTGCGCCTTACCCCGTAGGTGTTCGCCGACTGGGGACGGGACACCTGGTTGAATGGCTTCAGCCAGTTGCATCATGCGTGATACTGGTTTACAGTGACGCCCCTTGTAACAGGCAGATCTTCGTCTTTCCGTGGTTGCGGTGCTTGGACACTTTCTAGCCATTGTTGCTGGAGACACTGACTGGAGAAACAGGCTAAGTTAAATGCGCTGCTGGTGCAGCCTCCTCCAGCTAAACCTCCCTCGCTTGATCGGACGGGCACCCTATCTGACATGAACATCTGTCTTCTGCTGACTGCTGGCTTGGAGCCTGGATGGCTGGCTGCCCCAGTTCTCCTTCACACCTCCTCATGGGTCCCTTCTAGAACTGCCCTCTGACGAGAGGACGAGTGCCCCAGGGAGATGACAGATTTGGTCTATGAATGGGCCTCCTGCACGAACTTCCAAATCGCCTGCGATAGGTTTATTCACTCTGAAATAGGGAGGTAGCACCTACTGTGTGTTAGTGAGCTTGGACGCTTTCCTTCAAAGAGGGAGTGTGCATTTGAGATGGGAAAGACCCTGCTACCCAGACACATGTCTACGGGAGGTGATGGATGGAGGCCATAGGGCTGGCCCAGCTGAGATGGCGGTGGCGATTTGGGATGGGAACAATGACCTCTACTGGGACAGAAGTGGACGTGAAGCCATTAACATTCGGGCTGCCTGCTTGTATTCCAGAGATGCTCCCTGAGCCTCTGGCCAGGGGCACTGTCATGAATAAATACCAAGAGGAGAGAGGAAATCTCCATTTCAAATGTGGGGATGAAGCAGTCGTGCTGAACTCCTTGGCAGTTACACATTCATTCCATACTCATGGAAACTGCAGTAATTTAGAGCAGTTCAGTATTTAGACTCAACTGTGTAATTCATCCTGATGTTTCCCATTCATCAAAGCCTTGTGTTTGTTTGTATTACCATGAGAAAAACAAAAAAAAAAAATGTGGGGAAAAAAGATCCCCCACTTTTCGTTACAGGCAAATTACGGCAGAGTTACAACCCTTGGGGCCCTTCAAGCAATGGAACATCTTGCTTCAATTAGATATAAATAATGAACAATAATTAGAGAGATTTCTTCATCGAATTTGTTATTTTATGTTTCCTTTCATCAGTAATGTATTGCAACGAACACTGAGCTCTGTTTCTGGGCCACGTAGCAGGGCCTGAAGGGATTCCACGGAGTGTGTCTCCAAAACAGGAGGAAACACGCTTTGCTGGCTCCTCTGTGTGCAGGCTGTGTTGGCTGGGACCAGCCCTGGGTCTAGTGCTGAGGGTGCAAACACGGGCCTGCTTTGGCTCCAGTCCCTCCAAATTCTTAGAGTCTACTGGACGACCACGACGTATAATAATAGCACAGAATGGTTGCTGCTAGTTCCGGGGCACTGAGTTTGCATCGGTCATCGCTCTGAGAGATGGACCACACATCACCTAATTTCGTTTTCATCACAGCCTCCACTACAGGCCCTGTTTTTTAAAGATTTGGAAATTGAGGCACAGAGAGGTCAGCTGACTTGCCCAGGCCCACAGCGTTAGTGCTGGTGGAGCTGGGAGGGAAGGCAGATGGTTGAACCCCTGAGTCCCTGCTTTACCCACTCTGGGCTGCTGCTCTCTGCAATCGCAGTGAGATCATACTGCCACGGAAACCACGCAGGGTGGAGAGCAAGGGATAGAGATGTCTTCTTATAGAGAGAGGTGGCCACTGGGACTTCAAAGGGTTTGCAGAAGTGTATCAGATAGACGAGTAAGATAAAGGGATTCCGGGCAGAGGGAGCGCCATGGTCTGGTGCCACAAAGGGGGATGGACCGTGTGGGACTTCCCGATTCAACCTTGGCTCTCCATGTGGAGGTGCAGCAACAGCTGGAGGTGAGATCAGGAGATGGAGGGTTGTGGAGATCAGGTTGAAAAGACCGGGTCTCTTCGTGGGAACGGTGATTCGGTGAGTGGTGGGGATGATGATTCCGGCTGATGAAAAGGAGAGGCAGATTTCCAGAAGAGAAATAAATCAAGAGCGATCAGGTTGGAGCCTGGAGAGAGAGGCTGGCTCCCTGCTGAGCTTTTTGTTCCTTGCAGTTCTGTCCTCTCAACGCAGAGTCAGGTACTGCTCATCTCGGGACAAGTGAAAACTTGGTGCCAGTTGGTCCCTTCTGATCTGACTATTCGCCCTGCCCCAAGGAAGGCACTGTTCCTCTGCCCCCAGCTCGGACACCCCCTGGCCCCATCGTGCGCCCGGCTTGAGCTACAGGCTCCTCCACATGCAACAGACCAAGTCGTTTATCTTCACCACCTTGAATAATTGTCAACACTTCAAAGTCGAGATTTCATATACAAACCCAGATTTCTTTCTTTACTAAAAAGCAAGTCAGGGTTGGGGGAGATGCTAAAAAGGCAACAACTGGGTGGGAACTTCAGAACAGCTGCAAGCTTTGGAGGGGACGTGCCTCTTCATGGGCACAATCCCTCAATGGGTGTCTGCCCTGCACCAGCCCAGAGTGACACAGACCATCTTGCCAGCGTGTTTCTCTTTCCTGTGCTTGTAGGCGTTTGAGTGGGAGATCGTCAATGTACAGCCTCCCAGGTTGCCCTGGCTCTTTTATATTGTGATTGTCTGTCTGTGTGTTTCTCCAGCTAGACTATATGCTCCTTGAGGGCAGGAGTTGTGTCTCACTCGTCCTTTTGTCCCTCAGGCTCAACACAGAACCTGCTTTTGGGTGTTCAGTGACCTTACTGAATTAATCTACACCAAAGAGCTGTCACTGTGATAGAAGGAGGCCTTGGCACGTGCTCCAGGCTGAGGGACTCACGGGTTGGGAGTGAAGGATGTGGATGGTGGGCCACAGCCGGGCTCGGACCCCAGGAGGGCCCTTGCAGCCCGGGTACATCCCTGCAGGGCGCCGCGTGTACCCACGTCTCACTGCCGTTTTGCATTTCAGGACATTCCAGGACCTGTCCAAACAAGTGGAAGTGTCTTACGGCACCGTCCGGGATTCCGCTGTGTACGAGTACTTCCGAGCCAAGGGCACCAACCCTCTGGAGCAAGACAGCACGTTTGCGGAGCTCTGGCGGACCATCAGCAAGAACGGAGGGGCCGACAACTGCGTGTCCAGTCCCTCGGAAGGCATCAGGAAGGTAGGCGGGAGCTGGCCACTGGGCCCGTGTGTGCTGTGACTGGGGCCACGGGGCCATCATGCTCGAGGGAGGAGATGCCTTCCCAGAGCCATCTCCTTTGGATAACTCTGTCACCTGCAGGGTGACCCATCTTCAGCAGCTTAGATAGGCATTTCTCACAGGCATGTGGAAGTCAGGTAAAGAGGTGCACGTTCTTTGGGTCGATGCCCATCTTTGGCAGCAGAAGAAAGGTGGCTGGTCCTTAGGTGCTGTCTGAATTTCCAAAGGCTCAGTGAAGAACGGGCAAGTTAAGCCGAGACATGGTCCTCCGTCCTCATGGGATCATAGGACGGTGGCTCAGAGGGACCTGACCACCCCCAAGTGAGAACATTTGGCAAAGGCTGACACAGAGGACCAGGTGAGAGGTGGAGGGAGTCGATGGGTAGAGTTCAGGGGAGGGTAGCCATGCCAGGGGACTGTGCCGTGGAGCAGAGGTGTGCTTCTGAGATGGTAGGGAGGGCAGCCAGCCTGGGATGGAGGCTGAACCGGGGTAAACTGAGGGAGCACTGGATGGGAAGAGCCCAGGGCCAGAGAGAGAGGAAGGGCCGAAAAAGGTAAACACGTCCCTCAGCAGTGGGTTAGGCTTTGCTTATTCATTGCAGTTAATTTCCACCATAACCCAAATGAATTATGACCATCCCATTGTACAGATGAGAATCAGAGATGTGAGGCATACTTCTTGTTAGGTTCTGATGCCCAGGGTTCCAGACTGAGCAGTTTGGCATTTTTCTACCACATGCTGCAGAGCCCTGGAAGGGCCATGAGGAGGATGGTGGGATGAAGGCCGGTGTCATAAGGATGCTGCTGAAGGCACCTTCTACCCAGTGACCCTCTCAGGCAGTGGCTACTGTCCCTGTGCTCATTAGTGAATGAGGCAAGAAAGATACGCACCGTGGCCAGAACAATGCCTCTCTGGGCGGACCGGCTGTCCAGCCTGCCTCGCTCAGTATCTCTTCCTTCTGTTTCCTGTTCTATCTACGCCATCACCTCTGTGGAACCTTCACGCACTCATGTGCACGCACAAACACACACAAGCGCATGTGCGCGCGCGCACACACCTGTCCAGCCTCCCTCAGCCTGTCCTCCCGTTCCCTGCCCATCAGTTCCCATCTCTGTGGAACCTTCTTACGGGCCGTCACACACAGCCACTCGCTCACACACACACTCCAACTAATCACACTAATGCACACATGTTGTCACATGCACACACCTGTGTTCCACATCCCCAGCCACTTGGCGATCCCATGGCCTTACTGCAGAGGGCAGTGGATATAAGGGGGCAGTTTGTGGAAAGCGTCAGGGCCACGAGGGCCCACCACTCTACTCTTCATGTTGAGAAAAGTCCTCAGCAGTCTGCCAGCTCCTCCAAGGAGATCCCCAAGGGGGTCCAAGGAGAGAGGCAGAACCTGAGTCCTGCTTTGGAAGCAGTGGGGTGGGCGGGGCATGGTGCCTGGAGACAAGCCACCCAAGCACGCATGCTCACAGGGCAGTTAGCTTGGCATGGCTTCTCCCTGTCATTTAGCTGTGTTGAACAGCAGAGAGTGTCAGCTCTGGAGCCTGGCACATTTGCATGTGAACTGCAGTTCCACAGCTCACCACTGATGCAAAATTGAGCACACCACTCTCTCTCTCTTCTTCAATGGATTATATTTGCATTCTTTTTAAATTGAAGTATAATCAATTTACAATATTGTGTCAATTTCTGGTGTATAGCATAATGTTTCAGTCATACATATATATTCATTTTCATATTCTTTTTCATTATAGGTTACTACAAGATATTGAATATAGTTCCCTGTGTTATACAGTAGAAACTTGTTTATCTTTTATATATACTGATTAGTATTTGCAAATCAAACTCCCAATTTATGCCTTCCCACCCCTTTTACCCTCTGGTAACCATAAGTTTGTTCTCTATGTCTGTGAGTTTTTTTCTGTTTTGTAAATAAGTTCATTTGTGTCTTTTTTTAAGATTCCTCATATGAGTGATATCACATGGTATTTTTCTTTCTCTTTCTGTCTTACTTCACTTAGAATGATAATCTCCAGTTCCGTCCATGTTGCTGCAAATGGCATTATTTCATTCTTTTTTATGGCTGAGTAGTATTCCATTGTATAAATATACCACAACTTCTTCATCCAGTCATCAGTCGATGGACATTTAGGTTGCTTCCATGTCTTGGCTATTGTAAATAGTGCTGCTGTGAACATCAGGACACCACTCTTCCTGTCGGGAGCCTCTCAGTTTTGGAAGAGCCCTGGGCAACTTCCTGTTTGGGGGGTCTCTTTAGACACTTAGAACATTTAAAATTACATGTCATGGTAGATCTGGAATGCTTGTATTTCACCAAGTAGTATCTTAACAAAAATAATAGAATGCAACATAAATGTGCTATTCCCCTGCTCACAAGGTTTACGAAGACCTCTGACTTCCTCTTGCCCAGCAAAAGGTGGCACTCTCACCTCCAGCTGCTGGGTCTTCTTTAATTCCTGACAGTGCATCTTTGTGGGTGTAGGTGACCTCACTTGGCGATAATGAATACAAAGTTGATTTAAGACCTTTTATGAATGTAAAGCTTGGGCCAAATGGCCTTCGAGTTTCCCTTTTCTGCTTCCATTGTCTCTCACAGAGAGCCAATACTCCCATCCATGCTGGATTCATATGAAGATTCATTGCAACAGGGCTACAGAAAGAACTTCTTTAAAAGGAAAACACAGCTTGTGACTTTATCAAACTTCTATTTATGACAAGACACTTTCAAGAAAATAAAAAGGCAAGTCGCTCACTGGGAGTGGTTATTTACAATGCATATAATCAATAGATTACTATCTAGATTAGATGAAGAACTTTTACAAATCAAGAAAAGAAGCTCACGCAATTTAGTGGGAAGATGGACAAAAGGCTTGCACAGGACTTTCACAGAAGAGGCAACACATGTGGCCAATAGACATATGAAGAGATGTGTTCAATCATTAGTGGTCCAGAAAATGAACATTAAGACTGTAAAAATATATCATTTTACACCAGTTGGACTTGCCCCAAGTGAGATGTGGTAGAGAGGATGGGAATAACATGTGGTTAATTGCTGGTGGGAATGGACTCAGTCCAGCCACTTTGGAAACAAGTTTGTCATTCTCTTAGGAAATGAAACATTTGAATACCTTATGTCCCAGCAACTCCACTCCTATATATCCACCCAAAACAAACTTCTGCCGTATTTCAGGGGCAAGAAAGTCCATGACAGCATTGTTTATAGTGCCGAAACCCTGGGAACATTTCAAATGAGCATCAAGAAGTTAAAAAAAATGACCTACAATGAAATAAATGAATTTTAGCGTTATTTAACAGTAAGGCTGAATCTTAGCTGAATAATATTAAATACAAAAAAGGCATTAAAGGCAATTTGATCTGGGTCAACTAATAGAGAGTAACATGCCACATAGCACCCTTTTTAAAATGTATAAAACACAGGCATACACACATCCCAAAGTGATGATAAAATAAAAGACAAGATAGTGGTTACTCCAATGAGAGAGACAGAGCAAGAGGAAGGGGTGAAGCGTATTGTTGGATGTCAGTCAGGGTCAGTTTAGCTGTATAGTCACAGGTTTTGGGTTTTGGTTTTTTTTTAATTTTTCATTTTGCATTATAATAAATAATAAATGAGTTAATTTAACAAGAGGGCCATTCCAAGACAAAAAAGGACAAGTGTCCTGAACCAAGGGCTGTGATTAATCTCATTCATTGCACCTACGTGCCCTTTCAAATAAATCATTCCAGACCCGCAGGGCAGAGTTTGGCTCCCACCCATGCCAGCCCCTTCTCTCCTTGTGAGCACCCAGGTGCCAGCCTGGTCTTGCTCCTGGAGAACCTCTAGAAGGCAAACGCCACCAAGAAAGCCATCTGGGGCATAACAGATCTGGAGATGGGTTGTCAGGGAAACGTCTCATTACACTGCCATCCCACCTACTCACGTAGTCCACTGCTAGCACCTTAGAAATCATCACCTGCTGGTGATATTTAGGGTCTTCCTCATGAATAAAACAAGGTTAAAAAAAAACAGCAGTAGAAGATGCAAATAAGAGATTCCTTATAAATGCCTATAGTTTTGTGGCACAGAATCTAATCTTTTTTCTGTACATCGTATGTGTTACTTTTATGACACCTTCGTTTTATAACCCCCAAGCCACCTTTAGGGTCACAAATCTCCCTCTTGCACTTGGATCTTTAAGGGAAAAAAAAACTGACTGTCAGCACTAGACAAATGTTGAGAGTTTTATAACTAGTGTCATAAAAGTGAGTTTATAGTATTGTCAGAAAATGGAGTGCCCTGCATTTTTTACTGGAAGGAGCGCTCAGATTCACTCTCAAACCCTTCTTCTTCCTGTGCTAGTTTGGTGGCAGCTGTACCTAAATCCTTGTCTGAAACTCGTCCTGTCCCCCACCCCTATGGAACTGCCCCTCGCCCCCCCAGACCGTGGTTTCAGAAGCCTCGTGAATCCCCAGCCGTGGGTGCCCTGGGTGAGGGCCACATCCTGAATCCAGAAACTGTAAGGAAAAATCCAGCCTGTTGGAAAACATGGGCATGATCCTAATATTCAGGGAGGATGGGCTTCTCTAAATCCCAAACGGAGCCCGTTTGGGGGCAGTGCAGGCAGCCTAGCAAAGGTGAGGACTGGATGCCCCCCAGGGATGTCACAGGAACCTGCTTTCGCGAGGGGAAGATGATCTCATTTCTCATTTCCAGTTACTCTTTGGTGACTCTGGCTCCATTTCCAGAGAGTGCCTGGTAGTTCTTGGAACAATGTCTAATTGCTGCTAAAGTCAAAGAGCTTGGTATCCAGGGTCACCTCAGAGAGCTGCTACAATTTTTTTTTTACCTTGAGATTGCTGCAGCTTTTAATGACTGGAAACCAATTTAGTTGGGAAATTGCTTAGCAAGAGGTGATCACTTTTGTACACTATCAGAACCGGAGAAAGGAACTCTGTCACGGTTGCTCCACTGCTGTGACCCACTCCTTCACGCCAGCCGTGACTCAGATAAGGAGGGGGCAGCCCTCCGGGCCCTGGGGAAGAGAACAGAAGGAATCTGGAAAGGGAGGGAGGTTTTATTTGTTTATTAAAGGCCCACAGTGTGCAGCTTTTACAACAAACCTGCCTGGCGCCCAGTAAGTCTCAATAAATACTGGGTTGTCCCCGAATGAGTCATCTGTTTGTTGTCTGACTGAGCAGAAGCTCGTAAATCGGGATGTAGTTGGTGCCATCAGTTACTGGGTTGCCCTCTGTGAATTCCTTGATGAGAGGGACAAAGGATACAGCTTCACAGTCCCTTTCGGGCTTTTCTCCTGATACCCTCCTCTTAGGAAAGAGACCCTAGGTCCTTAAGGAGAGGAGAGAGGCTGCCTTCCTTTCTCTCAGCCACCTGCACTTGCCAGTCTTAAGGAAAGACCAGACCCAGGGTCCACAAACTACGGTCCATGGGCTAAATCTAGCCGACCACCTGCTTTTACCAATAAAGTTTTATTGGGACACAGACTCATTCATTTCTGTTCTGTCTACTTTTGCTTTTCTGCTACTGCGGCTGAGTTGAGGAGTTGTGGCAGAGATCATGCGGTCTCCAAAGCCTAAAATATTTATGACCTGGCCCTTTATAGGAAACCTTTGAGGATCCCTGGTCTACTCCAGGGATATTGCCCACAGGTCAATGTCATCTGATAACTCCTAGACACATCCAATAGCTCATGGTCGAGCCAACACCATCTAAGAGGGCACAAACACATCTAGTAAGTAGGTCATCCTCTGGCTTTACATCCTCTAATAGCGCACAGGCACGGGCAGTAACACATCACCTACCCCATCGATTAGCACGCAGGTGCTGTCCTGTCTTGTCCTTTTCAGGCCTCACTCTGGTGGTCCAGAGACTTCTCTCTCCCTGCATCAGGACCCAGCCTCTCTCCTGGCCTGGCCTCATCTCCCCCCGAAATCTATTGAGCAGTCTATGTACCAGGCACTCTGCCAAATGATCTGCATATATTATTCTTTTCATCCTAAACAGAACTACCTGATTATCATTATCGCCATCATGTAGAAATGGGACTGACCCTCTGAGAGCATAAGTGGCTTGTTCAAGGTCACACAGACGTGAGCAAGCCGTGGCCCAGTCCTCGGTCTCACTCCAACCTTGCCCCTTGCCATGGGGTTACGTCCTCATTTCTGTACCTCGGTATGTCTCCACCCCCTTGCATACTCTTTACATGTGCTTTTATTTCCCTTCCTCTTTTATAACAAAGGAGCAAGATATATGCCTGGCTCCCATTTTTAACAGCCTTACTTCTCTTTCCATGTGACATAGCGAAAGGTTATTCAAGTCTGCGATTTTATCTTTTGATTTCCAAACGATTAAAAATATCAATTAGAGAAATTCTGAGATGCAGAATTGAGCTGGCAAGTGGTTCGAATTTATATGATAATAACTTTGTCACATGAAATTAAACTTTAATGTTGTTGGTGGGATTTTTTTTTTTAATTTTCTTTAGCTTGATCAACTCTATCAAGTGACATCCAGTGTAACCCAATTTCTGCGCAGCGACAGGGCTGACCCAGGCTGCCAATTTATTAAGCCTTTCCATAAATCAGACCTAATATTTAATAACATTGTCAAATAGAATGCAGTGTTAATAGTTTGAATGTCAATCTTCACAGCTCATTGGGCTCTTTGAATAAATAGATGAGTAGCTTGTTACAGACACTGTGGCTGGAGATAGTATTTTTCAGAGCAAAGTAGCTTTGGAGTCCAGAAGTCGTAACAGAAGGTGGTTTTTTCCACTCAGTAAATATTGCCGAGGTCATAAAGTGTGAATGCAAATGCAGGAAGAAAACGGGCCCACAAATCTTATTTATTTGCACACTGATCTAATGCTTGCCTTGGCACCGGTTTGTGTGCGGGTATTACCCGTTAGCACCTGCATTTATTCCTTCTCCTTGCTCTCTGCCCAGTGACAAGGGCTGCTCTCATTGTCCAGACTCCCCGCTGAGTGTCAGGGACCATAGCTTGTGGCAGGGGGTCCCCAGGAGGACTTCAGTCTTCCGTGGGAGGATCAGGGACTTTGATGCCCCATGAGTGCCCTCTATTTGGAAGAAGCAAGGTGAGGAAACAGCCTGCTTCCGGGGCACACCCGGAAGTCCTTACTGAGGAGGGAGACGAGGCTTATATGGGATGGCACGCCTTTGTATTTTGGAGATGATTAGGAAGGTTTGGCCAAGCTGATGAATGGGATCCTTGGATGCAGGTCTGACCTCCTCCCCTGACTCCCTGGAAAAGGGACTGGTACTGATGAGGAAGCCCTGCGCAGAGGAAACCAACAATGCTTTTCTCTGGTAGCTGCAATAGACCCTGGAGGGACGCTCCAAGGCATGTATTTTGTCCCTTTTCTGCTTCCAAGTTAATTCAGATCAGGGATTCTATATGCCTCCTTCCTTTTCAGACACCCACATTGGATAATCATTCATCTCTATTCTTTTGTGCTTGCTCAAAAGGCACTGTATCTTTTTGGCAAATTGGATGGTCTCTTCTCTTTATTCATTCATTTATTCACTTATTCATCCATTTAAGAAATGTCATTTGAATAGCTTCCACCTGGGAGTTTGGAGATGCGAATTGAAGTTCCACTTTCAACTAAATTTAATGTGCGGCTTTGGTCAAGAGAATCCACCTGTCTGGGCTATCTGTAAGGCTGAGACAAGCCTGCCCAGATTACTTGTGAGTTTAGCAGTTTGGAAGTGGAAAATGTCTGGTGTGGACTGCAGTGTGAGGTTGACATGGAGTAGATGTCAGCAAAATGCCTTAGCACCTACTGTAGATTAGGAGAAGAACATAATGAAAATATAAAAACAAATAGCTCTTCATTTTTTTATGAGTTATAATTGACATACAATAAAATACATATATATTGATTACTTCTTGGGTTTAGACTATTGTATACAACTGTGTAATCATCCAATCACCCAAAACAAGCTGTAGCAACCCCTTGGTATCCAAGGGGGATTGGTTCCAAGACACTATGGATACCAAAATCCATGGATGCTCAAGCCCCTTATATAAAATGGGTTAGTATTTGCATATGACCTGCGAGCATCCTTCTGTACACTTTAAATCATCCCTAGATCACTTATACTATCTAATACAATGTAAATGCTATGTCAATAGTTGTAAATACAATGTAAATGCTATGCAAATCATCGCCAGCAGGCAACCAATCCAAGTTTTTCTTTTTGGAATTTTCTGGAATTTTTAAAAATATTTTTCATCCACAGTTGGTTGAATTTATGGTGCAGTACCCACAGATGCAGAGAGCCAACTGTGCAGAGCATTTCCATCACCTTGAAAAGTTTTCCCATGTCACTTTCTAGAAACCTCTCCCCCTAACCTCAGAAGCAACCACTTAGGAATTTCTGCTGACTTAGACTAAATATACCTGTGTTTGCACTTCATATATATAGAATAATGTAACACATGTGTATTTGTGTTTAGTTTCTTTCATCCGACAAATGTCTATGAGTTTTAACCATGAAGTTGTAGATATTAGTACTTAGTTCTTTCTTTTTTTTTTTCCTTTGAGTAGTATTCCATTATACGAACAAACCTCAATTTGTTTTTTGGGTATTTTTTTTTAACATTTTTTATTGATTTATAATCATTTTACAATGTTGTGTCAAGTTCCAGTATAGAGCACGATTTTTCAGTTATACATCAACATGTATATATTCATTGTCACATTTTTTTCTCTGTGAGCTACCATAAGATCTTGTGTATATTTCCCTGTGCTATACAGTATAATCTTGTTTATCTATTCTACAATTTTGAAATTTGTTTATTCGTTCTCCAGTTGACATACATTTCCGTTGTTGCCAATCTAGAGCTATAACGTGTAAGGCAGTATGATCATTTTTGTACAGATCTTTTGTGGCGGTATGTTTCCATTTCTCTTTGCCAAATACAGTTGAGTGAATTTCAGGTCACAGGGCAGATGTGTGTTTACCTCTATAAGGCACTGCCTAACCACCTCCAATGTGATTATTCGATGTTACACTCCAGCTAATGATACCCTGCTTACATGCTTGTAAGTTCCAGTTGCTGGACATCCTAACCGACAATTCGTTTGTCAGTCTTTGGAACTGCAGACAATTTAGCGGACGTGAAGGACATCTCATTGTTTTAATTTGCATTCCTTTGGTAACTATAATGTCCAGCACTTTCATGTTGGCTACCCACAAAGCGTCTTTCGATAAGTGTGTGCTCCAGGCTTTATAAAATTTTTACTAGGCACTTCATCTTTTCATTGTTGACGTAGATTACATATATATATTCTGGATATAACTCCTTGATCAAATGTAAGTACTCTAGATAAAATTCCCAATCTGTAACTTACCCATTCATTTTCTTAATGGTGTCTCTTGATAAGTGGATATTTTTAGTTTTAATAAGACACCATAAATCAATTTTTCTTTTTCTTTTATGGTTAATGTTGTTTGTGTCCTAAGAAAGTTTTGCCTACCTCATAGTTGCCCGTTTTCTCATAGCCGTTGTTACATTTATGTCTGTGCTGTATCTCAAATTAGTTTTCGTATGTGAAATAAAGCACTGGTACAGGTTCCCTTTTTCCCCCAATATGTCCATCCAGTTGATCTAGCACTACTTATTAAAAAGACTTGTATTTACTTAACAAATGACTAGTTGCTTTGATTGAAAATCAACTGGCCATATATATATATATGTTGGTCTATTTCTGGATTCTCTGTTCTGGTCCAATGATGTATGTATCTATTCTTACACTGATACAAAGATGTCTTGACCACTGTGGCTTTTTAATCATTCCTTAAATCAGGTAGTGTAAGTCCTTCAACTTTGTTCTTCTCCTGCAAGATTATTTGGGCAATTCTAAATCTTTTGCATTTCCATTTAAATTTTATAATCATCTTGTCAATTTCCTCAAAAAAACTTGAGATTTTGATGGTTATTACATTGAATCTATAGATCCTTTGGGGGGAAGTTGATACCTTTAAACTATTGAGTTTTTAATCTATGAGCATAGTTTTTCCTTTTAAAACATCAACTTTTGGTATTATTGATTTTCTTGAAAATCATGTTATATTTTATTGATTTCAGCTTTTTTTGTTAAATTTTTTCTTACTTTTATTTACTTTGGTTTCAATTTGTTCTTACCTCTTCTAGCTTCTTAGTATTGAAACTTAGATCGTAGCTTTTATTCCTGTTTCTTTCCTAATAGAAGCTATGTATTTCCCTTGAAGCACTCTGTTAGCTGAATTCCATGGATTTTTTTGTATATATATATTTTTTTTTATTTAAGTAGAGTCAGTTTACAATGTTGTGTCAATTTCTGGTGTACAGTATAATGCTTCAGTCAGACATGAACATACATATATTCATTTTCATATTCTTTTTTCACCATAAGTTACTACAAAATGTTGAATATAGTTCCCTGTGCTGAATTCCATGGATTTTTATATGTTGTGTTTTCATTATCATTAAGCTCACAACATTAAGCACCAGACTTAGCCTTTTTCTTCTTGGTATCCCCTTTGAGTTCTGAGGACTAACAAATGGCTGTGATTTAATATGGAAAAGGGTATAAGAACAGAAAGCTGGGTGAGGTTGAGGAAAGCTTCCCCCGGTAGTCCTGTCATGTACACACGTTTTACAACCCAAATGCCTCAATTCCTTTTCAACTTTGAAGATACAAATGTGAGAATGTGAGAGGAAATTGACAAGCAGGAAATAAAACACACAGAAAAACAAGGGAAACCAGAGAAGCAGAAAAGACAGTTGAATGCCATGTAAACAAAACCCATTTTTATTTCTACTGAATGTAGAGTTTCCTTGTAGGAGAATGATGGTGGTCGTACTTTCCCTGCTTAATAGTTGCTGTCTATGGAACCCCTTCAGTGGGGTTCTGGGCATCTTGGCCCCATAATATACCTGAGCCTTCTTCATGTACTTTAACTCTGTGGTCCAACCAAACTCCAAGGGCACTCAAGTTAAATATCCCCCAATCCATGTCGTTGTTTAAAATAAAATGTTTTGAGAAGAAATCTTAGGTTATACATTTGTAGTTTAAATGTAATATATCACCATTCAGAAAAATTTGGAATATTTCTGAAAATAAGCAGAAAAGAACCAATGAAAAAGAAAAGAACCAATCAAGCATGTTTATTTACCATCTAAATAAGGCTGTAGGAATTCTTGTGTGTAATTCTGTGCAGTCCTTTTTTTCAGTCTCCACAAAAGTTTTACATAATTACAATGTTATAGAAAATATAGTTTATCCTGCATTTTTCTAACACGACTGTAAAACTTTAAAATCATTTTTAGTGGCTAATTAAGGTTTCATCAAAGAGATGTAAAATTATTTATTTAAACATTTCCTTCTTGATTGTCACTTGGATCGATTCCAATGTTTCACGAATACATACATTTAATGAAAATCTTCATGGCTAATGGTTTTTCAGTTATTATATTTATTTCTTCAGGTCAAATTTTCAGAAGTAGAATTATGGTGTCAAGAAAGGATAAAAACATTTAAAGCTCTCTCTACAAAATATTACTGAGGATTGCCAAAAGCAGGGCTTTGAATAAATTATATTCTATCTTTGGGATCAAAAGAATACTCAGGCTTCAGTGTTTTTGCTTTTTTTCCCCCATTAAATCCTTGTGGACTTATCTTTAGTAGGAAAAGTCCTTTTATAAATTGATCTTTTCTCAAATCCTTTATTGCGATTTTTAAAAAATTTCTTTCTCTTTCTCTTTTATGGGTACATATATATTTTGACTCCATTTTGCTTTATTTTTCTGGGGACTGGAGTGGAGAAGAAATCACTTTCTTTTCAACTCACTTTTCCCTTAGCCTACATTAGGCCTTGCCATCAGTGATTCATGAATTTCGGTGGGTTTGAGGAAATTGAGGAAGATCGCGGATAGACATCTGCCTTTGTTTGACAATCAGAATTGAGACACATACAAACCCCTTCCTAAAATGTCTGTTTCTGCAGTGATTTGCTGTTTGACATATTTGGGTTTTTTACTTATTCATTCATTTATTCACTCATTCATTATCAATTCATTATCATGTACTAGTGCTGAGCTCAGTTAATATGTAAGAGTGGGCTTGCTACTTTCCTTCTAAAATTGAGTTAGACTTGGTGTAAGGTTAAAGTGAAGACAAAGGCTGGTTATAGACTGTATGTTATTTCAAAGAATAAAAGATTTGTGTTTCCCTTCTTTCTTTACCCAGAGTTTTTCCTTCCTTCCTTTGGGGCCTTGCATCAATGTTTGGACAATCAGGAGGTTAATTTAACCGTAATAGCTACTAGCAGAGCTGCCTGGGAAGGACCAGGGTGGTAATGGGTCTCTCCCCTGCATTAATTAGCTCAACTGTGCATCAAGACAACCCGTTTATTAATAAGGAACCTAGACTTTGAGGAGGGTAAGGGACCTGCTGAAAATCAAGCTTGAGTCAGTATCAGACCCAAGATTTGAACTCAGTATTTTTTCTCACTTCAGCACCCGTGTCATTTCCCTGTAGACACAGGAGGAGGCACGGGATCAAAATGGAGCCTCAGGAAACCTGAGCGGTTCCTTCCCCTTTCCCCACCTTTATACACTTGGGTACGTGCTGCTTAGAAAGCCTTTCTTTTTTGGCCAGGCTGGTACGTGGTTATCTCTCCAGCCTCAGAAGATGCATTCACTCTTTCTGAACCCCCTCTTCCCTGGACAAGGGCTCCCTTGACACCCTGTGTATCCCAGGGCACAGCTTCATCAGATGTCACCTCATCCTCAGTGCCCTGCTCTGTCATATCCCTGATTAGACTCTGAGCCTCCCTTGGGTCAGGCCTGCCTCTTAGTCATTTGTTTGTCCTCAGGGCCTAGAGCAGAGGTAGGCATAGGGGCAAAGCACATGGGCATCCAAAGCCTTTTGTCCTTTTACAAATCAAACAAAATAAACGTTCAATGAGTAAGAACACTGACAGTGTTCAGAAATGCGTCCACGTGCACCTTTCTTCAACATGAAAGAGCGGGACTGCTGGGACCTAGTTGCAGGGAGGGCAGGAAAGGGGGAGGAGGGGCAGGGAGGGCAGGGGGCTCCGTCAGTCTGCTGGAGCAGGTTTCCATACAATTGACTCAGTTGGCCCCTTCGTACCACCCTGCAGCTTAATTCTGTTTGATGATGATGGGTTTGGGATAATACAGTGCAAAGATCAAGGAAAGCCCCCACTGTGCCTCCCTTATTAAATTACTTTGCTTTGGGTTTTGAGCATTGCCAAGCAAATCTCGTTATGAATTCTTCAATTACTTTCTTCTGCGATTTTTATAATTTGGTAGGGTAAGCTCTGGAATCAAACCGATATCCGTGCCATCATGCTAACTTTGATTATTTTCAAACTCCTCATTAGGAGGGTGGGAGGATGTTCACTCCCCTGCAATCTGATTTTATTCTTCAGATTTCCTCTGCCCTGTAATTTGCTTTGTACCCAGGTCTGACCCGCTTCACCTTCTTGCTGGCTGCAGATGTGGGCCCATTCCATTCTGTTTGTTCCACTGAGCATTATGGCTTTGGATTTTGTGACTCAAGTTTCTGTATTTTGAACTGCATTGTTTTGTGATTTGATTACATTAAAATCAAGAAGTGATTGCTGGTGAGAGCAATTTTGATTTACCGTGTCAGCCAGATTGCTGGCAATTTTTGTTTGGCTTATTTTTATTGCTGTTTTGTTGGTATCCTGTTGTTTGTCCAGGAACAAAAAGGGAAAAAAAGAGGAAGGAAAATAACAGTAATAAAGGAATTGTTCTGTGTGGTATTGTACTCATATACTGTATCTTCACCCATCAGGGCATTTTGTGATATTTCCATTTTGAAAATAAGCAATGCAAAACTCAGAAAGGTTAAACGATTCACTTAAAGATTATTGAACTCTTTCTATCGTCCATGTGTTTTTGTTATTATTATTGCTATTACTACCATCATCATCATCATCATCATCAATAAGAAAATATTTGCAAATGATGTGACCAACAAGGGATTAAGATCCAACATGTACAAACAGCTCATACAACCCAATATCAAAAAAATAAACAACCCAATCAAAAACTGGGCAGAAGATCTAAATGGGTATTTTTCCAAAGAGGACATACAGATGACCAACAGGCACGTGAAAAGATGCTCAATATTGCTAACTGTTAGACAAATGCAAATTTAAAAAGCAACGATATCACCATACACCTGTCAAAATGGTTATTATTAAAAAGTCTACAAATAAGCAATGTTGGTGAGGGGGTGGAGAAAAGGGAACCTTCATACACTGTTGGTGGGGATGTAAATTGGTGTGGTCACTATGGAAGATGGTATGGAGGTTCCTTAGAAAACTGAAATGAGAACTATATGATCCAGCAATTCCACTCCTGGATATATACCTAGAAAAAACAAAACTCTAACTCAAAAAGATACATGCACCCCAATGTTCATAGCCTCACTATTTACCAATAGGTAAGACATAGGAGCAACCCAAGTACCCATCAACAGAGGATTGGTTTAAGAAGCCGTGATTATATATATATTTATGTATGTATATATGCGCATATATACATACATATACATATATAAAATATTACTTAGGCATTAAAAAAGAATGAAATATTGCCACTTGCAGCAACATGGACGGACCTAGAGAATATTATGCTTAGTGAAATAAGTCAGACAGAGAAAGACAAGTACTGTGTGATATCACTTACAATACAAATAATACAAATGAATGTATCTACAAAACAGAAACAGACTCACAGACATAGAAAACAAACTTCTGGTTACCAAAGGGGAAAGAGATGCGGGGAGAGACAAATTAGGAGTTTGGAATTAACAGATGCAAAGCTGTATACTAAAATAGATAAGCAACGAGGATTTACTTTATAGCACAGGGAATTCTATCCAATTTCTTGTAATAACTATATAATGGAACATAATCAATTAATAAAACAACAGCAAAAAACAAATCATTATGCTGTAAACCTGAAACTAACACGTTGCAAATCAACTGTATTTCAATTTAAAAACAAAAACAAAAGAAACAAAAAACCTGTTTGGGTATACATGGTGGTTTCCACTGGGATTGGAACCTCTAGTAAAGAGTCTCTTTTCTCTACAACGTAGAGGTAGTAAGATTGAGACCTGCTTTAAACTCTACATTTTAAAATTTTAGCAGAAGTGGACAAAGCTAGAGAGGAGGGGGCGGAAGGGAGACAGAAGAGAGGTGGATTAACTCAAATCAGGAAGGGTAATAGGAACAGTAAGACCTCAGAAAAGCACGCCTTCAAGGATCAGGTAAAGGAAGCAGGGATGGTGAGGAGCCGGTAAAGAAAATCCTCAGCAGTGAGATTTGGTATTTCTAATATTTTCAGACTCTTCACACGGAAGAGGTCTTGAACCTCTCCAGGCAGCCCAGATCTCGGACCTCAGTTAGCTCCCTGGGGAAGTGAGGAGGAGGAGGGACCACCGCACTTCCTAGTACGCGCTGGGCATCCCAGGCTTCGCGATGGGCTCCTCTCACGGCCGTGCCCCTACCAGGCCCCTCTAGCGGCGCATCCTTCTGACTCCTTGACTTTACCAAGCTGTACACCTGGATGGTACAGCTCCACGCTTGTTCCCTGAGGGATGGGAGTCCATTCGGCTCTTTTTGGTCCGGATGTGACCTCTGGCGTGACTCCTCTCAGTGTGAAAGGCTGCTGTGTGAGCTCACTCCCTCCAGGCTGACATTTTAGCAAAGACCATGAAGGAACACGTAGCTACAAATGGGATTAGAGAGTGAGACTCATCGACATAAACCCCACAGGGATGGTCTCCGAACTGATTAAGGAAGAGTCTTTAATATTAATCGTGATCACATGCAATTTAACTGCTTCTCTCTCCTTCCTGCTCAGCCCGAGTTGCCAGTTCCCAGCAACCCTTTATGGCTAAGGAAACACTGAGGAGAGCTGACTGCAGGTGGCCTCAGGGGGTAGTTTCGTGGGTCTCACTTGAACTTTGTCTCAGTGAAGTCAAGCGCTCAGTTAAGGCAACATAGTGTAGTGAATAGAGTGTGGGATTTGAGTAACAGGAAGTGGGTTTGGTTCTTGCTCCCATCCTGTGCCAGAGGTGAGATCTTGGGCAAGGTAACTTAATCCTGAACAAAATAGTCTCATCTGAAATATAAGGATAATAATACTGGGTCTCCCCAGAGTTATGGTAAAGATTAGAGGTGATGCAAAAGGATGAGTGAAATGCCTCGTAGAGTGTATTTTAACATGGTAATTCTCAAGGGGTGGTCTTTGGACCAGTAGCATCAGTATCATCCAGGAACATGTCAGAAATGAAACTCATGGGCCCTGCCTTAGACCAAAGGAATCAGAAGCCACAGGAGGCAAACGAGGGATATTAGTGACTGTATTTGAACATGCCCTCCAGCTGATTCTCATGCCTTCTCAAGTTTGAGAACATATGCTTGAATGAATAGTGCTTATTGCTATGATTATTGTTTTAATAGTTCAGTATTTGATTTATTCCTGAATCTTAGGAAGTGACCCTTAGCCAGAGGCCAAGGATGCCCATTGATGCTGTTTGTAAAATCAGCCTCTGGAGGAGACCACAGGATGGAGAAGGGTGGAGGGCAGACTTGGAGGAGCAAACAAGACAAATCC
Source organism: Camelus ferus (assembly GCF_009834535.1). Lineage (NCBI taxonomy): Eukaryota > Metazoa > Chordata > Mammalia > Artiodactyla > Camelidae > Camelus > Camelus ferus. The sequence continues at coordinate 58,716,163 of NC_045706.1, read as the reverse complement.
AGACCATCTTACTTTGATGCAAGTCCCCAGGCTTCCCAGAAGCCAGTATTCATCCCTTCAGTTCTGCATTAATCATTTACACATATTAATTCAGCACCATCTGTATGCCAGGCGTCATGCTAGGGCAGTGAAAAGGACATGCATGGCCAAAAGGCTCACATCCTTCTGCATGTGTGTGTGTGTGCGCTTGCTTATGCGTGTGTGCGTGTGCCTGCGTGAAGACAAGAAGCTTCCGTGACGCCCTGCCCTGTGCTTTGTGGGATGTTTGACCACGTGGGTGCCTGTTCTCTGTGCCACCTGGGTTCATGTATTCTTAGGTTGTTTCTCTTTCCTACGTTGGCATTTTTCATTCTGTATTCTTGTCTCTTCGTAACCTGTTTTATACCTAAGCAAACCAATTTACTTTTTTAGATCATTCTTAATCTTGCCCATGGAATAACTCAGATTAGATTGTTGTTTATCATGGTCTTTGGAAAGTTTCAAGTTTTGACAAATCATTGAAAATCAATGTGTCCCTTTGCCCTGCTGAGAAGGTTGCTCATGGCCCCTTGTTTTGCTGACAGTGTGCAATTTTTCGACTTTGAGGAAGGAGCCATTGATTCTTCCAAGTTTGGACTTCCCTTTTTTCCTTTTTGCCAAACCAGCTTCTTCTCCCTAGGAGATGTGAGAAACCCTCCCCAACTGAGACAATACTTGGTTCACTGAACGGTGCCCGAGGCCCCACAAGGGAATGCAGCCATAAAGCTTCCACAAGGTCAGGTGCTGGAGGTACATCATTGAAGCTTGTTCAGAATCTAGCAGCGCGATGCTCGGGGTTGTTGGCAGGGGCTCCATGTGGCTCTTCGGGGCTCTTGATGTGGGACAAGGGAAGGCCATTTGTAGTCCAGGAGACCCGCAGTGACACTCAAGCACTACCAGAAAGACTGATACTGTGGTCTTGGGCAAAGTCCCTTTTGAGCCTTGATTCCCTTGGACGACGGACACAGTATGTACTGTGGAAGTTTATCCTGAACCTTCTAGGAAGAGAATGGATGGAAAAGCACCAAGTAGAATGATTTGCAGGAAGACGATGTCAAGTGTGACTTGCCTTCGATGTTAGTTTTCAGTGGCCTTCATCTCTTGACTCTGGGATAGTCCCTCCTCCAGTTAGTGCTCTGACCCAAGTCTCCAGAGCCATAATACGTTCTCCTTCCGCTGGGTAGTATAACTCAGTGGTTGAGTCCATGCTTAGCATGCACAGGGTCTTGGATTCAATCCCCAGTACCTCCATTAATCAAAAAAAAAAATTACTCTTTCCTTCCTAAACCCACTCTCAAGAGGAGATAAGAAATTGACAGAGAGGTCAGTATCAAATTGGATCCCAATTTTAGCACACATCAAGGTTGCTGGAGAGATTATTAAAAGATTGTTGGGCCCCATTCCCAGAGTCTTTTGTTCAGTGGGTCTGGTATAGAGCCTGAGAATTTACATTTCTTGTAAGTTTTCCAGTGATGCTGGTGCTGCTGGTCTGGGGCACACTCCCTGAGAACCACTGGTCTAAATTATAAACTTGGAGGATGCTAACACTGGAGAAGACCTCAAGGACCATCTGGGCTCACCTTCCATTTCGACAAATCGGTAGTGAGTCAGTAACTGGGCCAAGACTGCGACCCAGTCTAGCAGACTTTCTAATTTACCAGGCTGGTGACTGGGGACAATTTCAAGTGTTATTTTCCCCAAGGCAACTTCATTTTAATGAGGATCCAAATTTTAAGCTGTAAGGATGATGCTGTTGATAATTACCATGATCCTAAGGGTCGTGCCTTCTTGCTGGCCTTCCTACAATGCATCGGACACTCCCTTTGCCATCTATTCCTGTGATGAGCCTGTGAGGTGGGTGGGGCTTGCTTCTCCTGCCTTCTCGATGAGGTCACTGAGGCTCAGAGTGTCCAGGTGGCTGGCCAAGGACACTGGGGGAAGGCCTGCCCATCTCCTGACCCTTGCTTTCACCGACGTACCATGCCATGCTCTCTAGGCAATTGAATTGAAGGTTCTATGAAATATTTTAAGGAATCAAAGGGAGGGTAATGTAAGCCTAAGGGCATCGGTGGCCTGAGAAATCATGTGCCACCCTCCCTACCACTTACTGTTTTCCTCACTATTGACTATGTTCCTCCAGGACACAGGGATACCAGGATGGGACAGGTTATTGTTGGCAGAAATCGGTTTTGCAGACGTAGTGCCTGCCCATCATGAGCTAGTTCCTGCTGCTGTAGCCCGAGGATGTCTCTGTCACCGTGGTCCTCTTGCCTAGGTGATGGGCAGCCTCACTCACTGGGACTGCCATGGCCACACACACGCGCGCGCACACAAACACACGCCATCCCTCTACCAGAGGTTCTTGCTGCCCCTTTGGTTGCGTTATCCCCTGGATCAGCTCCAGCCCGTTCACACTGTTCTGAAGCCAGAAGCCACACTGATTTTGTACCCTGTGGACACTTCAGGAAAGCAGCCATTGCACTAATCATGGGGGAGTCCAGCTGCTGCCTCCCCCGCCCACTGAGCCTGTTTGGCTCAGTTTTGGCTGGTCCAGGGGCTGATCCAGGTGAAGGGTCATTATCCTTCACTCCTTGCATGTGGCTGGTTTCCCTCCAACACTTCTGAGGGGCTCGTGGTTTGTCTGCCGAACATTTGCATGTCTTTTTCAGGGCCTCTTTCTGCTCTTCTGAGAGACCAAGGAGAGGCCGGCTGCTTCTCTTTGGCTGAATGTCTCCTTTTCCTGAACCCTCTGTGGTCTCCAGGTGCTTGGACCCTGAGTTCACATCTCTGCTGCTTCCCTGGGGCTGCAATTCTCACACTCACACACACACCAAGAGCATGTTGCTGACTTGGTTAAGGTGGAGAAATGACTGGCAGGAGGGGAGTGGGTGGAAGGAAAGATGTTTCAGTGACAGCTGACAGATCGATCTTCTGAATCTAGTTGAGGATTTCCAGAAGGAGAATAAGGGACTTCTGCTGCATCCTCACTGGGAGCCAGACACAGCACATTGTGTCCTGTAATTCCATACTCAGACTAGTCCTCAAGGAAGTGATTATTAGCCCTAAGTCTGTGGGTTCACCAGAGACCTAGGATGGGGCAGTAGGTCTGTTGTGGTCCAGCCCCCTGCTCTTTTCACTACACTGTGCTCAAGGAGAGAGGCTGAATCGCTAAAATTACCCTCGTAGACCTCTGCGTTCATAGACGAAATGCTTGTTGAGTTGCAGAAAACATGGGTGATGCAGGAGATGGAAAGAAACCAGTAGAAGTCACCCAGGATAGCATCACCCAAAGATAGTATTTGGTGCTTGGTTTTGATTCTTCATAAAGTTCTTACATAATAATTTTAAAAGACTATCAAAATGGAAACACTCTATTGGAACAGTTTCTTTTTCACTAAACAGTGTAATATCAGTTAGCGTTTCGTTAGTACTCACTGCATGCCAGGCAAGACCCTAAACACGTCACATTTATTGAGAGATTTTATCCTCATCAAAACTTGGTGAGGTATGGACCATTTTACATCCAGTGGAACTGAGGTCCAGAGATGTTAAGCAACTTGTTGGCGCTCACACAGCCAGCAAGCCGTGGGTTTGGGATTCAAATCCATATGGTTGGAGTCTGGAACCCAAGCTGGCTCCTTTTCACCGTGGTCAGTTGTTTCCCAAAGCAAGAGATGCTCTTTTAAAATGCCATAGTAATGGTAACATAGTATTCCATCATTTAATACTATCATTTACCTAGCCGATTCTCAATCGTTGAGCATTTAGATTGTCTTTAATTCTTTCTAGTTTAAACAGTGTTGCCCTGAGAATCTTTGTACAAACATCTTTTCAGAAACTGAATAATTCCTTAGAATGAATCCCTAAGGGTGGGATTGCTACATATGCACATTTTAAAAGCATCTGATTCTCCCCAGCAAACTGCCATCCCAGGAATATCATGCCAGCCCACACTCCTACCGACAGACTGTAAAATTGTCCTTTTCTCTACAGATAGTCTGGGTTTTTACTGTTCCATCTTGTGATTTGGTGCAGGGCGTAATACGGGTGACACTGTAGCCAGGGTTCAGACTATGTGTGGCGATGTGTCACAGTTTGTGACTGTGACCGCAGGTGCTAAGATTTGGGATGCTGAGCTCTGCTTTGTTGGGGTGAAGGGTGGATGCAGGCAGAGACAATGAATGTGTCACTGGATGGTTAATGCAGGTGAGGTTGCGTCAGGTTTCCAAAGGGTCCCTGATAGGCGAACATCCCCATCCACAGACAGGGAAGGCTTCTGGGTCCTCCTTCTCCCAGCGTTTCAGCCGTTCAGTGAACCACCTCTGTTTGTAAAGCTGGAAAGAAACCGTCATGACCACTCCCATGCATTCTGTCACCCCCAGCATCCTCCTGGGAAGTGCTCAGAGGACAAGGGCACCGTAGCAGTTTCCCCAGCCCTCCCTTCACAAGTCCAAGCAGGGCAGAGTAGAGAGTGCAGGCTTCTTTAGAGCCAGATGGACCTCAAGTTGACCTGCCTCTACCACCCATTATCTGGGTTTATTTATTTGGGACAAGTGATTTCATTTTTCTGAGTCTCAGTTTCTTCGTCTGTAAAACAGAATTAGTGTTCTGCCCCTCAGATTTATACCATGAATAGAAAGGAATCAGGCTTCTGACAGCCCAGCACCCAGCAGGTATTTCTCACCTGTCCTGTACCTGGTCCCACACACACCTGACTTCCTTTAGCACTTCTTTGCCCATAACGTTTGTGTTTGATGTTTGCACCACCGGCGTTCTTGTTTCACGGAACAGTGTAGCTGCTTGTCCTGTTCCAGGAGCAGTTAGGATGGAAGAGAAGAGCATTAGGGAGTTCTTGCCTCCAAGGCTGTTAGCTCGGAAAGTTTGTGCTCCCAGTGAGTTCTGGGAAGGGCCGAGTCAGTGGTGCAGTGAAAGGCAATGCAGTCTCATTTTATGACCCGTGTGGAGCAACCGAGATGAGTCATCCAATATCCCAGCTCACTTGTGGCTTTTCTTATGGTGCTCAACCTTCCTCCAGCAAAATAGGCCAATCGTGTTCCCCCAGATGTTAGGGAGGATGCTCTAAGCATCGGGATCAGGCAGCCCCATGGTCTCAGTCCCTTTCCTTTTGTAGCAGCGCTCCAGCATGTGGGTGGACTGGGGAGGGAGTGGACTTCAGGGATGGGCTTGAATTCTGTGTCCTAAGATGCTTCCTGGGACACAAGCCAGGGATGGCCTGTCTACCTGCTGCCAGTCCCAGCCTCCTGGGGGCGGAGGCCCAGACACCCTGACTTTCTCCAATCTCCAAGTTGTTCTTCCATCCTTTCCTCAAGGCCCTCACATCTGTTCTTTTATGTGTGAGCCAAATGCCTTTTCTTTTTCTTTTAGGGAAAAGAGAGAGTGAGATGAAGCCGGACGTTTAGATGCAGGCTGGGGATGTAAGGGAGACTTGCCCAGGTGCTCGGGTAGCATCAGGGAGCCAGTGCCCTGGGAAACTGGAGAGCTCTGACAGATCTTTGTGTTCCGCTGATGGGCAAAGGCACTTCTAAGTGCACACAGGGAGATGGAGACCAGCTTCGGTACCTACATGCTGTGTGATAGCACAGATTGTGTAACAAGACTAAAGAAAAAATTTAATCAGCTTGCCCTAAGGACCATCACTAATCCCACTCCATTATGTAACATTCTTGTCCTTTTTTTGCCATATTATATTTTACATGTCCATAGAACAATAATAATAGTGTGTCCATCCCCTCATTTGCTATTGTTTTCATTTTCTATATATGTGTATACATATGTATATGTTTCTGCATAGTCTGTATAATTACTGTTGGTTGCCTAGGTTCACATCATGTTTGTGAACTATATTAAATTATTTTCCTAAATTAAATGTTTTAACTGTTCCCATGCTTACTTTATATACATTAGATCTAAAGTATCTGCCACATCTTTAAGATACACAGATACACTTGGTTTACTTTTTAGGTTAAATCCTTAATTTTCTAGGGCAGAGGACATGAGCAGTGTTAGATGTTCCTGTTAGGTGTTGCTGCGTTACTTTCCGAAGGGTCGTGTCCTTCTGGGATGCCTGTCGCCAACGAAGGATCATGCCCACTTTGTCACAGCCTCACTAACATTGGCTATGATCAATCAGAAAACAAAACAAAACTATGGGAGCAGGGAATTAACATTTCTTGACTCTATCAACTTTCAAAACTCTGCTTTCTTAGATGATGTGCAAATGCCTTCAGAGCTCCTGAAGGAATCTTGGGCTGGAGTCCCAGAACCCCAGAGCCAGCTCTAAAGGGCTCCCTGGGTTTTTATGTCCATCTAGGCTCTGCGTAGAGCCAAAGGCCTGGGGAAGGCTTGGCTGAATCTACTAGCCTTGTCTCCAGCAGCCACATCCCAAGGCATTGATGCATGGTAAGTCATTGATTAGAAATTCAGAATACATTGAATACTATAAATGGGCCAGCCAGATAGAGGTAATTTAACTCATTAAAGAGACGAAAGACAGTATTTGTTCTTTGTTTTATTGCAGAACACCAGTCTATGGTAACACTTTCATCATTTAGACTTTGTGAAATAAATGTCAATAATCTATTTGTAAACAACTCATTGCTTATTGCTCCTGCTCTCACATAACATCCTCCTTAACTCCCCAGAGCCACCTGGGAAGTGGGGAAAGGACAGGACTGGAGACAGGAGAAAGGAGGAGTTAGTATGAACAGGAAGTGGCAAAAAGCTACCATGAAGATCTGTTGTCCCTTGGCCAAGGGACTCCTGCAGGAAGGGGTCTGAGTTCACCCTTCTCTCCCTGTGAGGGACAGTCCATGGCACACGATTGAGAAGAGACTAGATTCCTGCCAGTGCTCTGTCTGAGAGAAGAGACTAGGGGGAAAATCTTCAACAGAAAGAAGTAGTTTATATAAATAGGAAATGACCAGTGTCTCAAAGGGTTGGGGGTCTCTGGCATGGAGTTTAGGGAATGGAGAGTGGAGGGAGGGGTAGAAATGCCTTCTCAGTGGAAGTAATGACTAGATGAGAGACTGAGCCACAGAGGACGGAGCTGAACCTTGAGCAGGATGGGGTAAACACTCAGACTCGAGACAGGACGAGGGAGATCCTGTGATAGGAGAGGAGAGAAAGAGGAAATTCTTGGCTCTCCTGAAGGTAGATGTTTGCTACAGTTGGTGTCCCCCACATGTGGAGAGGCCAGACCTTGTGGATCAGCAGCACAGAATAAGAAGGTCGAAACATAATTATTAGGGGCTGTGTGGAAAACTGCTTCTGATCCTACAAGGGAGAGGCTTATAACTCTGGGGAGGTTGTGGGGAGTTCATTCTGCATTGGGCAAGGAAAGGGTCTCTGTCAAGGGGATACGGCCATGATGCGTGCAATGCTCAAGCTTCTTATAGCTGGCGTCTAAAGTGTTCCTGAGGGCAGGGTCCTACCTAAGAAGCCTTCTGTCCCATACAAGGGCTGTGACACACCAGGAAGATTGGGGAGATGTCTGCAAGATCCAGAAAGTTTTCCTGGAAACTGATAGACTTGAGAAGCCCAGGGAAGGTTTTGATGCTGCATTTCACTCAGGGTGAGGCTAGAAGAGGAGGACCCAGGAAGCTCTGGGATGCTGAGAAAGTGAGGGAGAGATGTCGGAGATGGAGAGCATTTCCTAAAGATAAAGCCCTGTTGCAACTGCAGCTTCTGATCTGGCCCACATACAAGATGTGGGGTCCTCTCTGACCTGGCATTGTCAAGTAGATTAGGGACCCGGCCACATGCTTCTTTACGCAGACATAAGAAATATGATAGTCAACTTAGTCCGTTTTTACAAATAAGGAGGTTGAGTGTCTGGGGTCTTTCAGCAACTCAAGAGGGAGAAGTTCTACTTCCTCCTCTTCTCTCGGCTGCCTTCCTGGTTAGCAGGGATTTGCAGCTGAGACACTGCCAGCATCCCTTCCATATGTGTTCTGCCTTCTCAGCTTAGGGAGCAGGGCTATAAATGCAGCTTCCTTCACGCATCTGTGCTCACCTATCACGTAGCCCAAACTGGAGCTACAGATGCTTGTGGCTTGACGGGCTCCAAGTGCCCCGTTAGAATGGCCACGCCAAGCTTCTGTCAGAGTCACCTTCCAGTCAAGTTGGGTCAGCTTATTCCTTTCTCCTTCTTGGAACATCACTCGAAACATAGAAACAAACTTGGTCTTAATTCTTCCTTCAACATGACGCACCCTTTTGAAATCGTGCAAATAACGATGTCTGATTGTCACGTTGAATTGCGAGCCAGGGTATGAAATGCTCCAGAGTTGGACGGAAGCCAAATACTAGGTCATAAGTCAACATTTTGCGGAGAAACTCGGTTACTAAGAGTGGAAAATTTCTATCTTTCCATGAGAAAACCGTGTTTGCCAGCAGGAAAAAAATTTCAGGGACTGTTATCTTCCCACGTGGAGGGAGAGAGATGAGTGTAATCTTGTCACCTGGGTCAGCGCCCTTTAGGGACTCCCGAAATTGGCTGGACTGAGGAAAGATGCTCTGAGGTACTATTTGGATTGTTCCCTGAGGTGAACGTCCGTGGGTGGCACAGCGTGTGTCATTTCTTACGAGGTCATCCTGCAAAATTGTGTGAATGGCCGGGAGCAGTATATTCTCGGCAGGGTGATGCCACACTCTGCCCACAAATCCTTCCAGTGGAAAACTCCTGATGAGAAAATGAGCCATGTTGGCCCGTGGGCATGTAGGGTCCCCAAAGAAGTAAAATCTTGATGAGCTTCACCCGAGCAGCTTTGGCACTCTCTGGGAAGTCTCAGTGGACATGAAGACTCGACTGAATGAAGGCAGGAACGTGGAACAAGACCCCTGACAGTACCACGAAGCCTGTAGCTTACCAGCTTGTCCTGTGGTTACCTGTGATGTTTCAGCCCTGCCACCGCCCCAGACTGGGGTCTTCCAGCATCTCACGTGAACTGTGGTAGGACCGAAGGAGAAAGCAAAGGGGAGACTGTAAACCAGGCTCTTGGCTGCATTAAGAACAGTATGCTCTATTTTAAGCTGGCCAAGTGACAATGTCTAGTGTGCATCTTCTTCCAAAAATCAAAGTAGCTCGCGTTCCCTCTGAGTGTCTAAACTCCAGGCCAAGTCAGGATTAAGTCTCAGGATAGAACTGAAAGTCTGCTATGGGTGGGTGTGATGGAGCGGGACTGCGGCTGCAGCCACAGGCAAATTCCTGATGGAATACTCTGCAACCGTTGCACTGATACAGAAACCCTGACACCAGAAACCTGCCCATATGTGCACGTGTGTGCACACACATGCGTATATATAAATGTGTGTATGCATGTTTGTGTGCGTGTCTGTTGGTACATGTACACACTCCTCTGTGGGCGGTGAAAGGCAAGTGGCAGAAATCCAGCTTGGCACCGTAACAATCAGGACGCTGTCCTTAGTGGGTTCTTCCCCAGACATTGCATGGACTTAAATATTAAGTCTCAGCCACCTGGGGGCATTGAACCTAGGGCCATCTCCCACATTCACCTTAAGCAGGGCTCAGTCAACTTCTAAGTAGAAATATTCAATAGATACTATTTAATCTCTGATCAGGAAATCTGAATTCCCTCGGGTCAAACTTTCTGCAGTTTCCAAGGTGAGTTCACTAATCTGAGAAACAGGTCCATGCCACGGGGACCAGGAGGCTAGTCTTAGAGCCCACGTATGGCTCCTCTTGCCCCCCTCTCTCTGTGAGATGTGCTACACTGGGGCCTCCTGGAGGCAGCATCGCATCCTTTTACATAACCACAGTGAATGGCGTCAACCGGTGGTGGAATCTATAGACCAGAAAATAAAAGAGTTGTTGTGCTGGTTGGCCGGACAGGAGGACCACTTAGGAGGGGGTCCCTCAAATCTCGCCATTGGAATGTCTTGCTGCTGAAGACTGAGACAGCAGACCAGGTCTGCCTGACTTCACGGTGATTTTGGTCTTTCAGGCAAAGAAGGGGAACTACGCCTTTCTGTGGGACGTGGCCGTGGTGGAGTACGCAGCCCTGACAGATGACGACTGCTCCGTGACGGTCATCGGCAACCGTGTCAGCAGCAAGGGCTATGGGATCGCCCTGCAGCACGGCAGCCCCTACAGGGACCTCTTCTCCCAGAGGTAGGCCCGGTCACCGAGGCAACTCCCACAGTCGCCTGTGCTGGGGCTGGAGGATAACTTTCCTTTTGGGAGATGAGAGCTTGTTTATCCATCACGTTTACCTCAGCACCAACTATGCGCCAATCCGTGCTCCTCCCTCACCCCACCCCCAACTAGGCCTGTGCCCGGTCCTGGGATAAAAAAGAAGTATACAGTCCCTTCCCATGAAGGTGCCTAATCTCAGTGGGGGCTGTGATGTGAGTAGGTGATGCCAGCATAGGGCAGCAGGTGAGACAGAGAGGATATTCTGGGGCTGGAGGAGGACAAAAGAGGGCACCTGACCAGATTCGGAAGACCAGGGAGGACTTCCCAGAGGAGGTGACCCTGGAGGCCTGGAGGATGAGTAGGAGTTATCCAGAGAGAGTCAGTAATTTAAAACTGAATGCAGGATTAATTGGATCTGGCAAGAGCCCAGTAATAACTTCTTACAAAAATGCAAAGTGGGAAGAGTCAGTGTGGAGACTTGGGAAAAAGTGGGGTGAGAGAAGCAGATTGACCCCACAGGCATCTGCACATGGGCTGAGGCAACAGACGCTACCCACCGACGCTGGCCCTCGTCGCCTGCCTCCTCCCCGTCCTTCCCAGGTCAGCTTCCTGGGTTAACACTAGCAATGGGCATGCCTGGCCTAAGCAAAGGCACGAGGATGCCGTCCACCAGAAATGAACATAGGGACGTCTAGTTTGCTTTGGCCTAGTCAGCCCCCTTGTGATTTTCTGGTACGAGTGCATCCCTTCATCCTGATCTTCTCTGGACTCTTGGGCGTGACTGAGTTTGCAAGTGAACATCTGGCCGGCCTCCTTGAGGAAGACAGTTTCTCATTATCCTCCCGCCATCTTCCGCTGTGGGGACTTACTTACCTTAGTCCTTGACCAGGTGACTTGGCCTCTCAGGAAGGGCTGGGGGAAAGAGCATGGGTGAGCTCGGTGGCCTTTTCCTGGGAGCCAGCCTGCTAACAGGGGCTCGTGCCCCGAAGGACGTCTAAGCCTTGGGCCCACCATTTACACACATCTGTGAGGTGACATCCTGACAGGTAAAGGGGCAGAACTACAGAGCTCTGCCTCGATCCACCAAAATCCCAAATGCGGCGGAACTGTCCAGGTGCCAAGGTGCTGAGGTACCGAGGCTTAGGGTCAGCCCTCAGTTGTCTGATTGACACATGCTTTCCAGCACTTGGAGGGGCAAGAATTCTTAGAGACTATTAACATCCCCAAGCACACAGAGAGTAACTTGTGCTGAGGGTGGCTCCGCCAGCTACTCGCAGAGCTAGAAGAATGCAGGTGCCCCGAGCCCTAGTGCTGGGTCCATGTTGCGGTCAGACCTTGAGCCCTCCCACCTCCCTTCTCTTACCTTCTAGGTGTTGACCGGGCTCTCCTAATTGTGAGCACCTGAGCCTACACCCCGTCAGGGAAAGGCTGAGGAGGAGGTCCTGTAACTCACTCATTCAGTGGCTTGCTTGCAAAACTGGGAAAACGGGTAGAACTAATTAAGTTAAATGAGGCTTTTGGGTTTTCTCTAGAATTTAATCAAGTGTATACTCCGAGCCTCCCCTTGCCTCCTGGGGAAGAGAGAGATGACACAAGAGAAGGAGGAGGAGTGATTTATCCATTGCTCAGATTGAATATGAAGAAAAAATGGCTTCTCTCCAGGATGGATTAATACATTGGTGTTTGCAAGGTTTCCCCACTTGGTTTTCTGGGATGGGATGCTCAGGGCCTTCCACAGGCCATCAACCTGTGAGCACCTCCCTGGAACAGATGGTAAGGGAGCTTGGGAGGCCAACACAGCAGCCGCACCACCACCAAGACAGCTCATGTGCCGCCAGACAGTGCTCACAGAAGCACAGGGTCCCCAGTGTGGGCAGGTTCAGGTCCCTCTGCACTTAAACTGCTCTGAGATCTCCTGAAACTCTGCTGAAGTGAACATTGACACACTGGAGAGAAGAGATAGCTTGGTTCTCGGCTGGATACTTCAGGGGATGGGAACAAAGTGGCTAGTCCAGTTTCTGTGTGATTCTGGCAGGAAGTGGTTTATTACTCTTTGCTTTCATCAGAAGGCCACGTGATGTATAACTGTAAGTCAATATCCCCAGCGGGCTCCCGAAGTATTGTCATCAGCCTCTCTGTTATAACCCTTCCTGGGCTGGAAGTATCTCCCACAGCCCCCACCTGAGCAGATGGGTGTCTACTTAGGGGTAACACTCAGACCTCAGGTTTCCAACTTACTGGTGCCAATGTTTCTTTAAGAAGCTCCGTTATATGGTGCATAGAGAACTGTGAGCTGGCCCTGGCTGGGTCACACCTGAGAGGAGGATGGTGACAGGTCCAGGAAGCAATGCATTTACAGGAAAAGGGTCCTTGGTAAATAACAGATCCCAGTCTTATCTGGAGCCGCCGTAACCCTCCTACCCATAGTCCCGAGAACTAAGTTATCTCCTTGGAAACAGATCAGCTCCCTTGCTTTGGCAGAGGATGGGGTCTGTAGGCTACAAGTGATGTATGTGTGTGGCGGGGCTGCAGTGCTGTCGCCCTTTTGTGGACCGAAGCATGCGGAGTAGGCATTCAGCAAATGTTTAGCAACTTAATAGCCATTTATGGAGCACCTACTGTGTTGCAGGCTCCATGACTATTGACTGAAGGAAAGCACCTGCAATTATGTCTGTCTGCAAAATAGAGCCACTGGCTTCAGGAAGTGGCTATTATCGCTCTGGCTTACTCAGAGGCAGGAGGAGAGATGATTATGGTGTGCATTCGTTTGGCCTCATTCCTAGGGTCATTTTTGTCCCCGTGACTTGTTTTATCTTTCCTCTGTTGCTTACCTATTTATATTTTCTTTTGGATTTGCTTGTTTGGTTTTATTGTATTCTATGTTTTCCTATAAATTGCCTGACATTCTTCCTCGAATAATGTTGGGCATAAAAAAGCACAGACAAGTGTAAGGAGCAGGACGGACGGAAGCGTCAGCAAAATTAAGCCGCTTGCCCGACACTGCAGTTAATGAGCGCAGGAGTGGGAATCCGGCCCTACGGCCCTGCTCTGGTCGGAGTCGCACCGTCCCCAAGGCCAGAAACTGACTCTCAGAGAGCTGGCTGGCTGCACTTAGCAGCCTGGTGTTCCGGAAAGAGCATGGCCTTCCGGGTCAGCGTGACCCAGCTCTGAAGAGCCACTTGGCCTCTTTCTAATTTGCAACCGGGAGCAAGTCATCTCAATTCTGAGCCTCTGGTCTTCCGTCTGTAAACCCGTCGTCATCAGAACTACTCTGCAGGCTGGTGTGAGGATATGTTCTCAATAAAAGGCAGCTTGTGTCAATATTGGACCTGGTTCTCATCTCAGAAGGGCTCTTCCTCATTAAATATCATCCCTGCCAACCACCAGATGACCGTGGCAAGAGATTTCACCTCTCTGTACCTCCATCTCCTTCTCTATAAATATGGGAACACGGAAGTAGCCTTCTCAGAGAGTTGACGTGAGAATTAAACACTGCTGGTCGAGCAGTTAGGAGGTCCAGATGCACTGGACCCATGGTGCCATATTGACCAGACCGTGTGCCATACTGACTAGTTTTATGAAGCTCTTGTTGGACCTTGAGTTGAGGGGTCCCACGTGTTCCCTCTTTTCCCTTTGTCACCATAATTCTGTGAGGTAGGTACTTTTGTTATGACCTCAGATTTTCTGGGTACGAGAGCTTGAGCTGAGAGGTTTCCTCACATGGCCAGTGTGATGGCCGAGCCTGGCTTTGGACTGATGTCCACCAGAGCAGAAACTGTGCCAATAAATGCAAAACCCTGCTGCCTCTCCATGGCGAGCCAGCAGCCAAACGTGAGTCCTCTCATATCCAGCCCTGGGGTTCCTGTAACTGCCAGGAGGCCCCATCAACTCAGACCTTCCTGGAGCGACTTACCGCTCCGTGCGAGCCAGTGGACGTGCAGACACGCAGCTTCCCTGACACATCCAGGGCCACTTGGAGGTTATGGGACACTGCGGCTGCTCAGTTAATCACAGCATGTGTCACAGAAGAGATCTATGGCATACCAAGTGCGACCCCAAGCCACACAGATGCCCGAGTAAATCATGCCTTTATCTCAGTGGCCAAGCTGCATCCTAAATCTTTTGTGCCCTGACCACTTAGCTGGCATTGTCTCATTACCTCATGGCAGTCATTCTAGTTCAGGTTAGTTTTCATGATTAAGACATTCGTACAACACATATCGATGCAACAAACATCCACTGATGGCTCGAGTTGTGCCGGCCACTGTGCTCGCGCAGGGGAAACCACGGAGAACGCCGCTCAGCCCCGGTTCCGAAGGATCAGCTCACCTACTGGGGATCGTGGGTCTGTCTTGCAACGATGAGGAAGCCAGGCTTAGCAGGGGCAAGTCACTTGTCTGAGGACACCCGGGCAGGAGTGGTGCCTCCAAAAGCCTGCTCTTTGCATTGAGCCAGGCTGTTCCCAGCCGGCAAGAGGCCATGCTACGCCGGCCTGTGATGCTGACGGGGCAGGGCACCCCCTGTGGGACTGTCACCTTCCCTCTCCACCAGTCACAGCCCGTGCATTGTCACTGAGCTCAGCCTTAGCCTGTGGTCACAGCTGATCTGCAACGCAGGTCCAGGGCAGAGGCTTACAAGGATGAAATCCAGATCCCCCTCACACCGTCTCAGAGCCCAGATTCTCGCCTCTGCCTGGTCCACTGTTTTCATCTCACATCGCCTTCCTCCCCACCCACCACCCTCCAGCCTCACTCGCCACGTTTTAGCCTCTCCTGCACGCCAAGCACTTACCCCTAGACAAGACTTTCAAACCTGGTTCTCGTCTCGGGAAGGCTCTTCCTCCTCATTAAATATCATCTGCCAAACACCAGACGACTTTGGCAAGAGATTTCGCCTCTCTGTACCTCCATCTCCTTCTCTATAACAACAGGAACACGGAAGTATCCTTCTCAAAGAATTGACGTGAGAATTAAACACTGCTGGTCGAGTAGTTAGGAGATCCCCCGGCACAGAGATGCACTGGACCCGTGTGAGCTATGTTATGCTTTCCTGTCACCTCCTTGACGAGGTCTACCCTCCCCCTCCAGGCCAGGCCACCCTCCCGATGCACCTTTCTTAGTACCTCTGCTTTCATTTCATCGTGCTGATCACAGCCTCTTTCTCCACGTTGATCACCCTAATTGTTTCAGTGTCCAGGTCTGTGTCTCTAGACCGTACTCTCAGCCGTGTTGAACCTTGTACTTGGCACAACGCAGATGCTCCTCAGATCGAATGAATGAACTGTTTGGCGAATCCTAGTGAGAGAAGCTTAGGATATAATTATTGACGTTTTTAAGAAAGCATTTTCCCAGGTCCTCAGACTGTTTGCCTTGTCCGTTTCTATATTTCCCGATTTTATCCTCGGAGCTTGTCCCAGGAGCCTATGTGAAGGGTCCTTGTGTGCTTTGCCATTGGACTTGGTCCGTGCACAGTGGGACAAGGTGGGAGAGGGCATGGAGGTTGGAGGAGGAAGACGACAAATCTGATGAGTGTTTGGAGAAGGGTGCTCTGCCCGTAGAGTGGAGAATGGATTGGGAGGGGAAGAGTCGAGGCAGAGAGCCTGCCTGTCTGCTGTGAGGGTGCAGCATTGTCTGTGGAGGAGCCAGCATGGTGGGGGAGGGTCCAATGCCCCCAGGGCTGTGAGGGTGACGCCAGGGCTGTGGCTCACACGGATTGTGTCTTGCAGGATCCTGGAACTTCAGGACACCGGGGACCTGGATGTGCTCAAGCAGAAGTGGTGGCCGCACACGGGCCGCTGCGACCTCACCAGCCACACCAGCGCCCAGGCTGATGGCAAATCCCTTAAGCTGCACAGCTTCGCCGGGGTCTTCTGCATCCTGGCCATCGGCCTCCTCCTCGCCTGCCTGGTGGCCGCCCTGGAGTTGTGGTGGAACAGCAACCGGTGCCACCAGGAGACCCCCAAAGAGGTCCGTGCCCCAGGCCCTGTTTCTCCTTTCTGCGGCCTAGAGGCAGGACAGTCCCACTGGGCCACTCGGCGGGTGGTTTTCGTCCAGTTAATATTGACCCAAGCACCCTGTCTGGAGACAGTGTTTTACCCTGGGGGATGGTGGTGTTATTTTGTTTTGCTTTTAAAGCCAGAGAACAAATATAGGGGATGTTTTCATGCTTGAACAAAGTGCCAAGGCACCAGCCGTGGCCACTAAAGTCGTGTATTTATCTGTAGAGCGGGTACCGCATGAGCAGCGCCAGAGAGCCCTTCCCCACCCTGCCCCGCCCATGTGCCTCCACCCTGACCTGGAGAGACCAGCTGTAGGGTAAGAGAGGAAACGCCTTCCTGCCTGGTTCTCTTTGACTTCTCACCAGGGGCCGTGGGCCCTGCTCTCCCAGCATGTGAGGGGGACCGGCCCCTGCCCCTCCCCACCCCTTCTTCTCTTCCTCCTCCTTGAAGGGCCCGGCTCTGCCCACATGCCTCCGGGCACAGCGCGCACAGGGAAGTCTGTGGCTCTGTTCTGACTCCGGGCTCTGAGCACACTTTCTTGCAAGCTGATTCTGCCCTCCACATTTCCTTCTCTTTGGATTTGTGTTCTTCTTCAAGCTATTTCTCTTCCTTCCTTCCTTTTTTTTTTCATATAAAGTCTTCGCCAAGTTCTCCTGGAGCCAGCTCCTCTAGGGGAGGGCGGCAACAGTCATCATTTGCTAAGGATGCTGTCCTGGCAAAAATCTACACGCAGGCTTGGTAGCACAAGCCCAGCCACTCCACTGTGGGGCTGTCACCACGTGACACATACACCTCGGCAACTTCTTGAATCACAGCCCCACTTATAGATTATGTTGATATCAACAGGATAACTTTCAAACAAAAAGCAATAGAATAACCAGCACCCCATCACCATGGCCACCATCTCTGCTGCCTGGAAAGAGTGGGTGGCCACAGCCCCACGTGTCAGCCTATATCGGAGCCCCTGGCATGGCTGGGAGTGAGGACAGACACTCCATTCATACCAGGCAGTGAGCTCCCTGTCATCACACTTCGTTTTTGCTGGAAGGAACTTGTTGTTTGACTCAGCATGTCTGAAATGTTCTCAGGCCATCCGTCTTCCTCTCGGGCCATCTGTATACTTCCACGTAAGGAAGTGTAAGGTCTGAGTCTCTCACTGCCTTAGTGGCTCTCCTGTCACCCTGGGCCACAGGAAAGAAAAAAGAAAGAGATTTGAGGAAAACTCCTTGTGTTGCAGAAAAATGTGTTACAGCTCGCTGTTACAGCTCAGTTGTGACAGCAACCTGGATCCGGGCGGGAGACCAAGCAGCACTCGGAGAGTTGGAGAACTCAGGTTTATTATGCCAGTGGGCCCAGAGGAGTTAACCCTCCAAGTTCTGGACCCCATCTGTACGTTTACACAGGCCTTTATAGGCTGCCAGTTTTACACTTTGCAACATCATATGCAAATAAAGTATAACAGAAGTTGACCAACCAGGAACAAGCTTTGTAGAAATAAACCAATCAGGAGTGAGAGAAATAACCAATCAGGATTGAGCTCCATGCAAATGAAGTACTACAAATGGACCAATCAGAAGTGAGAGTAATAACCAAGCAAGAGTGAAGGAAATAACCAATCAGAAGTGAGCTCAGGGAACCAATAGAATTTTAGGGGTAAGTAAGCTGTTTCAAAGGCAAAAAGTGAGAGAGCCTCTGGGCCAGGGAACCGGATGGTACCGGCACAAGAGTAGTGGCCCTGCTTGGGGGTCCTGCTGGTCTTTATATGGGGCTTCCTGCCTCACTTGAAAAGAAGAGTTAATGGTCCCAAGTCAAGCTTCTTTTGCTACTGGACAATTTTCTATGAAGTTTACAGCATCTTGATTTCCTCTGTGCAAATGTCCCTTTGGTCAGCGGAGGAGGACAAGGTTTTCCAGCTGGTCGAGCATTGCACTGTCATGGAGTCACCATTCTGGGACATTGTGGGCAGTGTGGCACCCAGGGAACACAGTCTCAAACCCAGCCCTCCAGAATGTCACTTGTGAGCCAGGTACATCGAGAGGCCATCCTTCTTCAGGATTGGACATCCTTGTCTGCTTCCAGCCTTGTCTCGTCACATCTCCTGGTTCAGTATAGAGTGCCTGGTCCAGCCTGGACAGCCCAGAATGAATTGTCACAGGGTGTGTGTGTGTGTGTGTGTGTGTGTGTGTGTGTGTGTGTGTAAGAGAGAGCATTGGAGAGACATAGAAGGCAGAGGCAAAAAGAAAGAAAGACCAAGAGACCAAGGGGTGATCTAGCTGGGAAGAACAGCTCCCTTCTTGCCAGGAAAGCATCCTGTCTTCCTTTTTGGCTTCTGCATAAGCCCAGGATCTCAGGCACAAGAGGAAAGAGTGAAATACATTGGTCCTGCTTAGAAAATGTGGAACTTTCTGCCTGAGGGTGCCAACCTGCTTCGGGATAGGAAAGAGAGTTGATGTAGAGGCAGGTTGGACAAAGCATGGTAGCTGCCCTTCCTCCAGCCCCTCGGGGTGTTACATGGTAAAAGGAGGAGATATTCTATCTTTTACCTGTTCTTCTGGGTTTCTGGTGTTCAAATGAAATTGCTCCCTTCCTCGCCTTCTTCCTTTAATAAGTATGCCCGTAGTGACACAATCCGTGTCCTCAGAGGGCTGACCGCTGCATGGGCAGATGTTGGGGAGAGGTCAGCCAAGCAGTCTCCGTCGTGCTGTTGATCAGGGCAGTCCTGAAGTGAGCAGCGGGTTCCATCAGACATTCAGGGCCACCCAACCCAGCCAGGGTGTCATGGAGTCACAGACGTAGGCTCCTGGGTAGTGAGGAGTTCCTGGGTCTTGGACGTGCTAGAACTGAGTGTTGAAGGGTTGCTACTAATCCTGGGGCTGGAGATGAGATTGGATGTTGCCTTTTGGGCAGGGTGATCAGCAGGGGTAAACAAAGTCATCCCACCTCCGGCAGCTCCGAGGGCTGGAATGTGGGCTCCAGCAAGGAGATGGGAGTACAGGAGGCCAGGGTATCAAGCAGGAACTTGCTCTGAAGGACTTAGATGCCAGACCAAGGGGTTTCTGCCTCATCACATAGGGACTAGGAACCAGGAAAGGGTGGCAACAACAGGATTTTAGAAGCAGCTGTTTTCAACTTTGACAAATAATAATGGTATCCAATCCAGGACAACTTTGTGTTGCCGGTTGCCCATGTTCTACAGACCAGCATTTGCAATTAGGTGGAAGTGTGGTTAATCTCAGAATGCTTCATTTCGGGGCATTGGTTATATTTCTTAAGAGCCAGAAACCTGTCTTTGGGTGGAGTCCTAGTCATATTTAACAGCTTGTGCTGCGATTCTTCAGAGTTCAGACACCTACTTGGGGAAGAGTGGTAATGTGCACTCAGCTTCTTAATATTCATGTGGATATGAGCTCATATTTTTTTTCTAAGGAATCAGACGATTATGTAGTTACCCAATGCAGGTGAGTGCGCCCAGCTCCGCAGATGCAGTAAAGAGCCACTCTCTAGATTTATGAGGGGAAGTGGAGCCATTGCTCTGAGAATAAAATATTCATGAAATAAAGATGAGAACTGCACAAACGGGAGGTGACAAGAGAAGTGAGGGATGAGTCGCTTGTCACTGGGCTGGGAGCTTGGAATTCTTGTAGCTTCCTGCCTCGCCTGCCCCCCATCCCGACCCCATCCCTGCTTCCACTGCAGACAGGGGCTGGCAGAGGTCAGGTGGCCAGGCAGCCGGGGCAGAGTTGCAGCCAGGCCCCTCCGTTCTGGCCAGTGGGCCAAATTCCATCTGCAAACCCCCGCAACGCATTCTGCTCTCTGTGGAAGATTTGCTGCTAGGAGCACTCTCCTCGGAGGTACGCCTTTCTCTGCCACTACACCTCCGATGCTTCTTAACCCCATGTAGAGGCATCCTTTCCTGCACCTTTTCCTTCTTCTTTTATGCCAACCTCCCAGTGTGGCCCTGAGGTTCAATGAGGGACAGCATGTCAGGGGCCTTATGCAGCCCCTGAGCCAATGGGAACGTGCTTGGTGAATGGTGGCCAAGGGCCTCCTCCCTCCCAGGGACCTTGTGATGGGCAGTACTGGATGTGAGGAAGATGAGTCACATCTTAGGGCACCTTCTCTGTGCCAGGAAAAGTTCATGTTACCTTCTTAACTCTCCTGATCGTCTTCAGCAGCACTTGAGGAAGGCATCCTTATCCCTGGAGAAATGGGACTCAGAAGTGGCAGGGGTGGAACTGGGATATGAATGATTTGTCTGCCACTGGCCCTTCCATCGGGTGTGTGCAGGAGCAGGGGTTCCTACCAAGCATTTCCAGATGGTTTGAGGATGGGGGGTGTAACTGAGAGTCTTCTCTGAGCCAGATCCTGGCTCCTAGCTAGGCGCTTACATCCTCTGAACCCCAGAGGGGCTCACATCTTTGGCTGAAAACTGAGCCTGGCCCACTGGCTACACTGCTGTTACCAGATCTCTTAGCAGGAGAGTAAGGGCAGTGAGTGTGTTTTTCAGCCCTGAGCCCAGAGCTTCCAGTTCCAGGCACTGAACACTCACCACACACCAGCGTGCATCTCAAAACCAGGTTAGACTTCCCTCCTTCCTGTAAAACCTCTCCTGCTCATCTCCACCAGCTGCCTCGCCTGCCCGCGTACACACTCACATTGGCTGTAATTCCAAATTGCCGCTAATGGTTTACCGAGCCGTCTCTGCTTTGAGTCTGCTGGTGCTCCTCCCGCTCTGCATTCCCATCACTTGGCCCAGTCTCTGGAGCAGTGAAACCTCTCATTAAGGGATGATGAATATAAAGTATGGAGGATCTTCTATGTGCCAGGGATCAAGATGGATGCTTCATGAAGAACATTCGCTCATCTGGTAGTAGGAGCCTCAGTGTTTATCGAATGAATGAACCAGTCTAGGATCCTATAAGGAAAGCGTTGTTAATGTTAAACTGCTGTGTAATCATTGCAGCTGGATCAATGGCGCTCAATTCTGGCTGCACATCAGAGGCGATTAATCCTGGAGCCTCTTAGAAATACAGATGCCTGGGCTCCATTCCCCAAAGGCTCATATTAAGCAGATCTGAACAACTGGAATTTCTAGAGGCTCCACATGTGTTTCTCAGATCCTGCCAAGAGGAAACCACTGGTCTACACTATCACGCTAAGGGGAATTGGGTAGAAAGGAGCTCGGATTTTTGGAACCAGGTAGATATTGTCTCTCATCCTGGTGATCCACTACCATAGACTTGCATAACCTTCAGCAGGGCTCTTCACCCGGTGTGTACCTGCCTCTACCATTCATGATAGGAGGTCTCTGTGCCCCCTTCTCTCATTGCCCTCCCCCACAAAATCTGCAGTTAAGCTCATCAAAACCCTTTCCCATAATGCTCTGCAAAAAATTCCCATCATCTCCCGAGACCACTTCATTGATTGAAAGTTGAGCTTCTTTGCTCTTACTCAGCCACTACTCTTAGACCTCTCAGAGTCCAGCCCCTTGGGTTCAGGCAAGTCTTTGGATGAACACTTAAGAAGATCACATTGATAGCGTTTCTTCCAGCCAGTTAGGTCTTATTTAGCATCTGGTTGGTTGGTCTGCGGTAACAGGACATCGCCTCCTACAACCATCCTAGCCAGGTGAGAAGTCTCGTCCTATTTTGTTCCCGCCCAACTTAAAATAGGAGCCGTTGGACTCCAAAGTCAGTTCTAATGAGTCCCGCGGGTAACCCGCTGTTACATAGACGACAGTTTAGTTAATTACCGTTTTCCAGTACACTGTACTATTTCCACGTTGGTGAACAGCAGCTTAATTACAGAACTTTACTTCTCTGCAAGACAATGCCTGGGAGAGGGTCCACAGTAACCTCTGTTGGTGCATATGTTGTCATATTTAATAAGAGGTGAGAAACACAGAGCTGGAATTCAGCTGGATTCATGGATAAATGCAGTCAGTGAATTTTATGTCATATTCAGGGATGTTTGACTAGGTCAGTTACCTACAGTAAATTAATGAATGCAGCAGCAAGCTTCCAAGTCTCTTTCCACAGCTGTCATTACCTGGTTGAACACCGAAACCTTGAGATAATGAGGATGTAAACTGATGTAGTGCACATAAAAAAGTCCATTATTTGAATTTGCATAACATAATAGAATGTCCCCATTTTGTCTAAAATATAGATAATTATTCAAATCACTCCTGCTTCTTTCCTTGAGCAGGCAGATTATTTCTGCCTCCTATTTCCTTGGCCAGGGGGCCACCAGAAATGACTTAGTGTGTGCTAAATCTGATCCAAGAAGACAGTGCTTCCATTATTTCCAAATCAGCTGGTTTCTCCCAGCTCTCTGCACTTCAGCTCTGCCCCCTTAAACAAGCACCTTAGAGGACAAATTGGGAGACTCAAAAATGGGCTGTGTGTGTTTTCCGGAGAGGAGAGGGAGGTATTTGCTTTGGCTCTGCTCATTTTTTCTGTCCAGTTAGACAATCAATGTAGGAAGCTTTTGAAGGCATCCTCCTCTTTCAAGGTGTGATTTTTGTGTTGGATCTACCAGCAGTAATAGAATTTGAATAGAATGAGGTCTCATTGGTGTGGATAGGATGAATTTCTTGACCACCATTTGGTGTGGAAAGGTCTCCTTGGAAAGTTTGTTCCATTGGTGTGGACATTTTGTCTTGTGTCCTGACGTGGAGAGGTTATAGGCTAATGAAAACCTCAAATGGAAGTTGAGACCCACTGCAGAGCTCTTCAGTCCTTGGAATTCCTTCATTTGTCCTTAATTGGAGGCAAGGAAAAAATATGGATTTAAAAAACTATTTATTCTGGCTCTTTCCTCCAAAAATACTGACCCTAAGGTAACGGGATTATCTCCACACTCACACTCTGGGCTGGTCTTCATTCTGGATGCTTTGTGACTACCTGGTCAACTCCTTGGAGCTGTGATTATTATGAGAGATTCATGCCTGTCTCCTACCACTTTAATGATACTACCCCCTCAAGCCTCCTCTCCCTTATACTTCACTGGTGAAGGATTTCATCTCAGTGACCTCTTTAGCTCACATGTTTCTCCAGAAGATTTTGGTTGGTTGATCTTCCCCCAAAGCCCTCCTTATTTTTGTGTCCCTGGCATTAGGTAAGAGGACTGTCACTGAACCAAACTTGGGTTCACTCACCTGCCACAAAGCTAATCTGTTGACACCTGACACCGGGTTGTGGTGAAGGAAAGCACAGTGTTTATTGCAGGGCGCCAAGCAAAGAGAAAGGGTGCTTAATGCTCAAAAGACCCAAACTCCCCAGTGACTTCCAGGGAAAAGTTTTTAAAAACAGCGGGAGGGGGAGGGTTGTGGGGTACATGATCAGCCTGTGGACATTCTTCTGATTGGTTGGTGGTGAGGTACTCAAGAATCAACATCATGAGGATTCTGATTCCAACTGGTCTGAGGTCTATGTGCTTGTGGGCAGCAAACAGGTAACTTCTTCCACCTGGTAGGGGTTTTGGTTATCCGCAAACCAGCTCAAGAAGATGGCTCAGAATATTATCTCTATCCCTTGAGGAGGAATTAAAGGTCTGTGACTTTGTTTAATGGCTAAACTGTTATTATTTTGTCCTGCTTGACTGTTTTCCTTTGTTTCTGCATTTTCTCATGTCTTGGATTAAATTTGCTCCCTGGAATTTGGGTAACGTTTTTCTACCACAAGAGAAGAGGCAGGTGGAAGAGGCAGGGGTGTCGGGGTTGGGGGGGAGTCTGTCCCAGGAAAGCCCCATAGGCTTCTGCTGGGTTACAGGGCTCCTTTTACTTTGCCCCCACTTTTGATTCTCTGTCTCCTTATGGCCTTCTTTGGTAGGAATTTTTCCTTCCTCTGTCTATAGACCCCAACAAAATGAGAGCATCTCCTGAACACCTGTCCTGGTCGAGTTTTCCACTAACTATGAGAAAAAGGTCCAAGCTCTCTCATCTAACTGCCAGAATCCAGAGTGAACAGAGCTGGGACCAAGATACTCACTTCCCACTCCAAATCAGTCTACTCTTAAACTACTTATTTCCAAACTCAAAAAGAATGCTTAAAGCCCTGGAAATAAAATAGAAAGCAGGAAAAGGCAAGATCATGCAACTAACTAGTTCTTCCAATGATTCCAGGACCACTTGGTTATCAGTTTTCCCTCATTGGCTCTGCCATTGTGGGCACTCGGCTTATCCATCTTAATCAAAGCTTTGCTAGCTACAAAGAGAAGGAACGTTTATATTATTAAACTCCAAAAAGTGTCTGAAATTCTCCTTCAATTTCTCCAGCTTCTAGGCTTTCTGGTACCTGTCTTGTGCCCTACATATATTTTGACATGAAAATAGCCTGTAGCTATAAATATTTACCAATACAGCTGTGGTGCTGACTTTGGCTAACCCACATGAAAACGCTGCATCGGAAGCTTATCGGGAGCTCACAGCAGCCATGAGAAGGCTAGAGAAGCATGCTGGGTGATGGGCAGAAGTCAAGGCTGGTCCAAAGCTGGGAGACAAGATCCAGGAGGATGGCCACAGAGTAGGAAGTTTGTTGAAGCTCTACCACTGTAATGGATGGAGCGTCCACCATTTCCTGTCTCTGTATCTCTTTGTTCAAGGTTCAGGTTCAGTTCTATAGTTCTTACTTGGGTCACGGGCCTATCTTTTGGCTACAGGTAGGCAGGGCACTGCCAGATGTTACCCGGTAGGGAAAAAGTGATTCCCCAAAAGCAAATAAACCATGGTCTTCTTAGGAAGGGGGACTTGGTGCTTGATGGCACTAAAACAGCCAAGGCCTAATATAGTGATTTAAACACTATTAAAAATAGTTTGATATGCAAGAATAGAAACAAAGCATATAAATGAAACACAGGGAAGGGCAAGATTGCACAGAGCAGGATCAACTAAGACGAGAACTTGGATTTGGTTTTTGCATATTTTGCAAAGTGTTGAGGGAGTCAGTAAGAGACACTGCATGCTCCATATTGTCTGTGACTGAGTAAAGCCCTGGTACTTTCTAGCCACTTCCCCCAGTTACACCCACCACACTTGCCACCCTGAGGTGTCCCCCAGCTGAGAGCTGGTCTCCCAGCATCAGTGAGCTGAGCTCTGCTGTGTGGGGCTTCGGATCACTGGAATGTTGGCTCTGCCCATGGGGCTTTGTCAATGATTTCTGATGTGGTTTCCGTCTCTGACACCAAACCACTCCCCGCAGGGTCTTCCACCCTCAAACCTGTTGGCTTCCTTATCTTCAGATTTCTTCTTGGCTTAGACTGAGTTCTTCATTGTTGTATGGGTGTTGTCAGCTTTCTTGTTCTGGGAAAGACAGCCCTGTGTGCCAGTCATGAACTCAGCAGTTGTGGAAAGAGCAGTGGCCCTGCATTTGACATGCCAGGGGGCGTTGGGAGCCCAGGGTAGACTGCGGAGACAGCGCCTTCGCCTGGGAAAGGCTGGGATAAGGTTTCGTCCCATGTGCTCCCTCCCGTATGAGAGGGGAACTCACACCAGTTTTTCAGGTTTGCCTCTTCCGGAAGAATATCCTCTCCCGCCAGCCTCAGAGGAGCTCAAAGCAGCCACTGGAATGGCCCTTGGATTTGTGTGGCTCCTTCTTTTTTCTTTTGAAAGCACATTCAAGACTTTTACATTTTGTGGTATTTCTAACAACCCTACGAGGTGGGCAGGGGACAGGTTCCTCTCTCTGCTGTATGGGTGTCAGCATTAGACAGCTGTGATGTTCTGTCTCAGAGCAGAGCTTTGACATGGTATTTCTCTGGGAGTTTGACACCAGGGAAGCATAGGCAGTGGAAACAAACTTGCCTGGCACATTAGTACTAACTCCTAACACCTCATTGAGGGGCTGGTGTGGCTTTTCCGTGGACACCGTGGGGCTTCGTACCCCACCTCACAGGGAAGAAACTGAGGAAGCAGATCACATAGTCTTTGTCAAATTAGCTTTCAAGCAGTTTGGTCTCTTTGATTTATTCTGACACTTCAGACAAAAATATCAAAGAATGATATCTGTTCTGTTTTCTTTCTTATGCAAATATGTAAGTGAACGACTTCCTTGATGCCATTCACCATATGGAAAAAGAGTGAGGTGTGAGGGTAACTTATCTCAACAACCTCAACATGCCTGATACCAGGAAGGTCAGCTGACTCCTGGGAAGTCCCTTCGCTCACCATCCCATCCCTCATCCTCATCCAGGACCCCACGCGCCTTCCAGACAGGGGCCTGTCCCCTCCCCGGCATCTCTGGAGATCTTGCGTACCCCAGGCTTCCGGAGCTGCCTCTTCCACTTACTGGGGATATGACTCTGGGGAGGTCACTGACCTTCCTGAACCCAAGCGTCTTTCTGTGTAAAGTGGGGATGATCACATGGAGTCTTTTGAGTGTTGTGAACACTAAATGGCAAATGCGTGGGGCATGTTAGGGGCTCAAGGACCATTTCCTATTATTAATCTCATGGGACTCCTGCCTTCTGCTATTTCTGCCAGTTGTTCAAAGCATCTTCTCCCAAAGGTTGCCTCTGGGTGTGACAGTGATTCTAAGCAGAGAGCAGAAGGGAGCTGCCAAGTCCTGCTTGAAGGGTTTTTGCTACCCGGGGGCAGTGTCTTCGGCTCCTGGTACCCCAGGTCACTGAGGGCTGGCCATATGGTTGAGGGGAGGTGGGAGAAATGGGGGCATGGTCACCCACTGCCCAGCAGGCTGAGCAGACGTGGGGTCTCTGGCCTCCGAGAGTTTGTAGAAAGCCAGGCTTGGCTCCCGTTAGGGCTTGGCCTGACCTTCCTGTGCTCGCCCTCCAGGACAAAGAAGTGAATCTGGAGCAGGTGCATCGGCGTATGAACAGCCTCATGGATGAAGACATCGCTCACAAGCAGATTTCCCCAGCGTCCATTGAGCTCTCGGCCCTGGAGATGGGGGGCCTGGCCCCCAGCCAGGCCTTGGAGCCGACGCGGGAGTACCAGAACACGCAGCTGTCGGTCAGCACCTTTCTGCCCGAGCAAAGCAGCCACGGCACCAGCCGGACACTCTCTTCGGGGCCCGGCAGCAACCTGCCTCTGCCCCTGAGCAGCTCGGCCACCATGCCCTCCATGCAGTGCAAACACAGGTCGCCCAACGGGGGGCTGTTCCGCCAGAGCCCCGTGAAGACCCCCATCCCCATGTCCTTCCAGCCGGTGCCCGGAGGCGTCCTTCCAGAGGCCCTGGACACCTCCCACGGCACCTCCATCTGACCGCGCCGCCTGCCCGCCCGCCCGTCCACCCACCCGACCAGCAGAGCTTTTTAATACCGGAAAATGACGACACAGACCACACACACACCGACACACGCACACGTACACACAGACACAGAGACTCTTTCATTTTTCTTGTATATACGTGTAAATAATGACAGAATGGAGTGGGGTAAAAGTGTATTTTGAATATTCCCAATTTTCGAAGTCAGTAAAAAAAAAAAACAAAACAAAAACTGTATGAATGACTTTGTAAATTTTGTTCTATATGAATAAAAAGGCAAATTACTTGTGATCATTCTGAAGTGCCAAAGAAGCCCCCCCTGTTCCCGGGCCTTTCTGAGGACGAGGGCAGGAGGGGCCGTCGAAGAAGGAGCCCCTCTGGCTGATGGGGCTGGGGAGGTGAGCAGCCAGTCCCTGTGCAGGAGCCCCTGGTGCTGCCTGCTGCCCAGGAAAACGGTTGGTTTCCCGCCCTGCTCCTCTGCTCCTGGCCCTTTGTTCCTCTCAGTCCTCTGGGTAGATAAAGGGTGAGCCTCGAGCCCACCTCGGCCTGGCCCCTGGGTCGCTGTGCTGTAAGGTGATCAGCTCTGCCCGTCAGCCTGAGACCGAGGAGGCTCCCAGGACCCAGGGCGGTGCTGTGGGTCCCCCCACTGCGTGCCGCTGTGTTCCACTGGCCCAAGAGAAGCATCCAGGCTGAGGCCACCATCTCTGAGGGCTCTGAGGCTGATGTGCTCTAGTTATGCTGTTGGCCTTGTTTTTTTTTTTACTTTTTTCCCCCCTAATTAGAAGAATCAACAAGTAATTGACTATGGGAGAAGAAGGGTAGGTCCCCCTCATTGCCTCGGGGAGGCTGGGCAGAGGTGGGCTTGGCTTTGTCCATAAGGATGGGGAGGTGTGAGGTGTGCTGTGTGGACCAGGTGAGGTGGTGGGACGAGAAGACAGGTGGGGGGAGAGTATTCCCTTGGGGTGGGACTCATGGTTTCAGGTCAGAGAATCCTGTTGAAGGAGGGGAGAGAGGTACCCCAGGTGAGCAGACCCACACTCTAAGTGATGGGAGTGCCTGGAATAGGTAAAAAGGACCATGTTTGTTCAGGTAAGAGGAAGCCTTGGCTCCTAGCCAAAGAACAGCGTAACTCTGTGTGGTGTGAAGACAAGTGATTCCCAGCCCCCAGGGACATAGCTTCAAAAGCAAAAGGATGTCTCTGGGTCTTAAACCCTGCAGGAGGGTCTGCCAAACAGGGCCAGGACCCAGAAGGGGCCCTCACGTCATTTCACCACCTTCTCTAGACTGGAAGCCCTCATCCTGTGATCCAGCCCTTAGCAGGGACCCTCCCGGCTGAGAGCATCAGATAGTCTCTGAGATTCCGGGCCTATCCCTGAGCTGGCAAACCTGCTAGGAAACTCTGTTTCTTAAGGCTAAGACAACCTGACAGCCCTCCCTCCTGCCCTTACCCTTTCTGGGGCAATTAAACTGTAGAATCAGAGAGGGGGTTAGGGGAAAGATGCCAGCTGCAGAGTGATCCCAGCCATCTGAGCTGTCTCACTTCAGCTCTTCTCCTTCTGGAGACCAGGGTGATTCTGCTCACCTAACATGCCGGGGTGGTCAACACAGCCCATGTCTGGCACTGGGAGGGGCGGGGCTCCCTCCCC
Organism: Camelus ferus; assembly: GCF_009834535.1. Classification (NCBI taxonomy): domain Eukaryota; kingdom Metazoa; phylum Chordata; class Mammalia; order Artiodactyla; family Camelidae; genus Camelus; species Camelus ferus. The sequence continues at coordinate 58,687,105 of NC_045706.1, read as the reverse complement.
CAGCAGTCAGTCCTCAGAGGGCTGAGAGCTCAGGTCTGTGGTGGTGGAGAAATACGAAGTCCTATTGATTGCCTCTCCTCTAGCCTTGTAGAGTTACCCCAGAGAAGTATTTATGAGGGTGATAACCAGCCCAGGATTGATTTCTTTCCCAAAGTCCCACGTGATATGATTGAGCAGTAAGGAACGGCTGCATCGCACAGTCAGCTAAAAGCTCCCTGGGGATAAGAGTGTTTATAATGATGTTATTTATCTCTGGATGCTGAGAATGGCCCGATATTAGTGCTACCACGGTGATCCATTGACATTTGTCCAATCAGAGCGTATAGAGCCCAGAGCTGGGTGCAGGCACGTGAGGAAGCCGTGGTGGGTGACACTTACCCTGAGGAAAAACAGGCTTCATTTTCTTCCCATCAGCACTTTGGGGTCGAGGGAGTCCTGCGCTGGATGGTTAATTTTTTCATATATATTTCTCTATTTTTTTAAACAAATTCTGGTCTCACTGCCTTACCCCACCCACACTCAAGTCTTTTTGTTTGTTTGTTTCCCTGAAATGACCTGCCTTCTGGGGTATACCATGGGTGTCTTCTCGGGCAGCTTTGCTTAGAATGGATGTCAGGGAGAGGAGAGAGAGGGGGTGTGTGTGTGTGTGTATATGTGTGCGCGCGCGTGTGTGCGTGTGTCAGAGAGAAAGAGAATAAGATAGCAGGTGCCTCTCTGAGGGAAAGATACTCTGCTTATAAAAAAAAAAGGAATCTTAACACCTCATGGTGTTATTCCTCACCAGGTTATGTTATTTTTTAAAATCTCCTACCCTTGGCATGAGGGGAAATGATTGAGATTCAAGCAAGTTCTATAGAAAAAATTCTTCCCGACTCAGATTTCTGTGTCAAGCTCAGAATGTATCTTTTTTTTTTCATGCTTTGCTCTTTGGATTTATAACTCTGTTTAGATGATTCCATACATTTTAGGTATATTTTGTGCCTTCAGACACTGCAAATAATAATCAGCATTTGGATTAAAGTTGTTTAATAATAAAACTTGACTTTGCTCCCTACCCTCTTCTTCTCTCGGGTCAAGAAATGCTCTCTGCTTGTTCCTGGGCGTGAGCTGGGTTCCATCCCACTGGTGTGGACGGTCATGAGTGAAAATTCTTAGGCCTCAGATACGATTGAAGGTAGAGGCACCCCCTCCCCTCCCAGTCTGTATACAGTCTCCCCACATCGACTGGGGAGCAATGTGAGGGACCAGCTGAGAAGTAATCCTAATTTTTGGTTATCCTAAGAGTTTCCTGTAATATGGGATTTCTTGGAAAATTCCTAGGAGAGAATTGGGCCACACAACCTCGGGAAGTGTTTCCATGGCCTTGCGGAATGAAGATTCTTTTAAGCATTGTGTGACTTTGTTTCTTCTCTCAACTCTATACCTGCTCTGACATCAGAGAAGTTGCTTCACTGTGCTTCAGCCTTAGGGCTAAGGAGCTATCATCCTTTGAGGACTCACAGCTTGGCTTCTCAATATTTGGCACACAGAAGGTCCATGGGTACCAATTTCCAGTGAACATCCAGATGCCCTGTCATTTCTATGGCCCCGGGATCACCAGCCTGGGCCCTGGACCTCCAGATTCACATGCTCCCCAGCCTCACCTTTTGCATCACAAGTTCCCCCTCTGACTTCCAGGCCTTTGTGGGAGAAACAGCCCCACTGCCAGCCTTGGGCCAAATAGGACTGACTTGAGGAGTTTGGTTTTCATGATCAAGATCTCAACTTCTGGGCACTGAAAGGAGACTGTCTGGGCCGTGTCCTTCTGTCCCTACACCCATGAGAGACTTCTCCAGTGCTGGCTGCAGGTTCCAGAGGCTGGGGACAGGGAGGCAGAGACCGCACAGGCATTCCCAGATTATCTGAACAGACACATGGATCTGGACAGGAATCCCAAAGGGTTTCTATATTTTCTTACGAAAAAAACTGCCCAGCTTCTAAATTCTGAATCCTTCTAAATCTTGCCAAAGTGAAGCCAATTCCGTACTTCATCTTATCTTTTCAAGCATTGAAAGAAGACCAAGGACACACAAAGGAAGAAAAGACCACTGGGATCACACAGAAGGAATGCTCAGTTCCTCTGGTCTGCGCCTTCTTTAATAATCACAGGGATAGGCAAGATCCAGTGGGGAACTTGGGTCTCCGTGTGGCCTTATGCTTCCAAGACAAAGGATTACTTACTCATCACCCTCTGCCTTTATTTTCAGTAACCTTTCTGGAGGAACTCACCTTTCCCTCCCACAGCTACAGGCTCAAAAATTAGCCTCTATGTCTTAACAAAAGCCTTGTTTTGCACTCCTAACCTTGGCAATGCAGGATGAGATAAAAGCTCAAAATATTTTAACTGGCCTTTTCTGGCTATGAACACAGTAAAAGAGACAGCATTTCTGTTCCTGGTGTGACATTTTTTCATATCTAAAATATTCTTTTATTTCATATCATTGGTGGCTTTTAATAAATGAAATTATGCTTGATCCTTATTATTCTCACCTTTCATACCAGGAAACTCCAGATAGGTAACAATTTCCTGTGCCAATAGCTTTAATTACTGTCTTTTTTCCCCTTCTCTGCGATGTAAAGTCAGAGAGACTGTTTATGAGAGAAGTACACATATTCCAAATGAATCAGTTGAGCAAATTAATAGTCACCTTCTGTAAGGGAGAAAGGGACGATGGTCAGTGATATCAGACCCTCCCTCCAACTTTCATTCTCTGACCTCTGAACTTGACATTGGGTGCTGAGCGCCAGAGAGAGGAGAGGTTCTCTCCTTAGCAAGGAAAAGAAAAAAGAAAAACTCCTGCTACAGAAATTTGCAATGGCCAATGGTCAGGTTTGGAAGAGGGGGGAAGCAGGGTGAGCAATAAAATGTGTCCCAGGGAGCACTCAGCGGCTGGCAGAGTCAAGCATACGGTTGCCAGGGGCAACCAGGTATCCAAGCTCAGAGAAAAACAAGATATTCACCAACACACCGAGACTTATCCACCAATGAAGTCAGTGTACACAGGCTATACGCACACTCATGCATGAACACTGAGGTCCATGCACACACATTCGCCATTTCAGGCACAGGCATGTGGAGTTTAAAAGCACTTAGCAATGCACTTAGGTGATGGAAGCAGGTAAAATCCTGCTCATCAGGGAGGAAAGAGGCTGTTTCAGAGCATCTCTGCCCAGTGCACTGTCTCAATGCAACAATCAGCCAAGTGGCAATCAGCCATCCAGGAGGGAGAGGCATTTCCTGCAAAGTGACCTCTCTCTAGCCAGGTGGCCCAGTGTGCACAGTGAACTGTCCTCTGTCACCAAACCCTTCCTCTGAAATCCTTCTGATTTTCAACCAGAATCCCTGAAACATGCAAAGAAACCTCAAACACTCTTTGAGGCATCCCTAATTGTTTCCAAATAAGAATGGACATAAGCATATCCATATCAGCAACTTTTTATTGATCAGGTACATGCAAACCATGAAGATACTGCAAGTTTCGTTCCAGACTACCGAGATAAAGTGAGTCACCAGAATTTTTTGTTTTCCCAGTGCATGTAAAAGTTACGTTTATACTATATTGGAGTCTATTAAGTGTGCAATAACATTATGTCTAAGAAAACAATTTACATACCTTAATTACAAATACTTTCTGGCTAAAAAATGCTAACCATCATTTGAGCCTTCAGGGAGTCGTGACATCAAAGATCACTGACCACAGGTCACTATAACAAATACAATAATGATGCAAAAGTTTGAAATATTGTGTGAATTAGCAAAATGTGTCACAGAGACACGAAGTGAGCAAATGCTGTTGGAAAAATGGTGCCAATAGATGTGTTTGATGCAGGGGTGCCAGAGAGTTTCAGTTTATAAACAATGCAATATCTGCAAAGAGCAATCAAGCAAAGTGAAGGGCAGTAATACGGGGTATGTACACCATCCTTTACATACAGATGCTCTCTTGTTCTCAGGTCAGCCCTGCAAGGTAGAAACTATTAGCCCAGATTTGTAGGAAGGGAAGATGAGACTCAAAAAGGCATGGTCCCAAAGCTGGTAATTGATCATGCTGGGATTCACACTTCCTACATGTCTGAGTCCACAGTCGTGTTCCTGCAAGCACAGCTGGCTCTCCATCGGTAGGGAGCACACCTGCTGTCCCTCAGCCGCTGTCCCTTGTTGGCTTGCTCTGTCCCAAGGTGCTCTGTCACCACTCCTACGAGCTCCCTCAGCCTCCACGTCTGCTGCCTCCTCTCCAGGGGCCTCAGGATGTGTTGGTGACTATTAGCTTATGCACCCCTGCAGTGGCTGTGGTTATCCTGGGCTAACGGGGTCATTCCTGTCCACAGATGATGGGCTGGGACCTGCTCCTTTAAAGAGCCCTTAACCAGGCAGGGCGTCAGCATCTGCGAGATACACTCAGAAGATGGGCTGCTTCTCAAGGGTATTTCTTCCCCCAAAAGCCCCTCCTTCTACAGAAAGCAAACTGTGTATCAGGCCAAGAGACGCTCCAGGGCTGACTAGTGCTCTAAGGCACTGTAGGATTCTCTCCAGAGCAGGAATTCCTCCCCTGAAGTCCCTGGATAGATCTCAGAGGTGCCTGAGAACCTTCTAAAATCGTTCATCAGATCATTGAGTTACCCTCTGTGTGTGCCTATTTCTCCAGAACGAGAACATATCTCCCAGTATATTCTTAAAACTCTCTTATTAAAAACTCAAAGAAACTACCCATAAGAGCTAGGAGTCAGGCAAGCCTCCGGGTCCCACTCTCCCAATGCCAGTGCTTAGATGTCATCACATGTTGGTACCTGTCTGAGAGGGGGAAATCATTACAGAACGGTAGCCAGAGGAGGGAATGTGAGAAATGCATTGCAGGTAGGACCCTTGGGACTTTAACCCAGAGGCAGGGAAGTCCTGCTGGCAGAGCACACTGGAAACTACAGGATGTAGGGGCGATGGGACGATGCTGATGGCATAATCCTGGTGCATGGGAAGGTGGTCCAGACAAGGCAAAGGAGCAGATATTCAAACTGGCTGAGTCTGGGCTGGAATCCTACTGCTGGTACATATTGACCGTGACATCTTGAGAGTACATTGTTTTTTCACTTCTTTGAGTCTCACTGCTTTATTCATATATTGACGACAATAATATCTGCCTCATTGTCTTTTGTGAGAATGCCATAGTTAGTCACCAGAAAGATGGCTGGAAGTTACAGAGTGTGTAACACGTGCCAAAGCTTTCTCTGTATCATCTCCTTTGTTCCTATTATTGTCCTGCATGGTAGCTAATGAGGAAAACGAGGCTCAGAGAAGCTCAGTGACTTGCTTACGTGATGGAGCAGTGATGTGACATCCGGGCAGTCTGAGTGCAGAGTCTGTGCTTTCCCTCATGACCCAGTATTAGCACTTTCCACTGAAAGTGTCAGCACATGGCCCGAGTCATATCAGCATGCGTCCTCCTATGCCTGGCTCCATGGGAGGAGGGGGGCAGGGAGAAGGCATGCGTGTCCCTTGGACCTCAAGCTAGACAAATGCTGAGTGTCAATAAAATAAGCAGGACCTGGCTTTTTCCTTTGCTTCTGACTTTCCAGCTCTGATATCCTGGATTTAAGGTGATGAGAATAAATCTGTAGCGCTATCCGTGACCTATGACGTCAGAACGAAGTTTTCCCAGTTCACAAGCTCCCCTCTTCTGATGGCTAAGCCTCCTGTCGAACCCACACAGATGCTGCAAAGCAGGGCCATGCTTACCTCTGCTTCGTGGAGGTCAAATTACTTGCTTCTGCATTAAGGTAGAGCCAAATGAACCTCTAAAGAGGGCAGCATGGCTTGGCACTCATACAGTAAGCACAGACTGGGAATCAAACAGATCTGACTTAAACTCTGGTCTTTGTCGCTCATCTCTGGTCCCATCACTGTCATCTCTGAGCCTCCGTTGTGTCCCTTCACCTGTAGAATGGGCCCTGGGTCCTGACGGTTGTGAGGATCAATGATAAGTCACCTGCACAAATACATCTCATATATGGCAGCCCTTGGGGTGATGTGCATACCTACAGCATCCCACTTCTTGGTGGGAACTGCTCAGGCTCTGAGCTTAGCCAACCGTCTCATTCATAGTGTCCACATACAGGATGCTTCCTTTCAGCTCGGGCAGCAGGCAAAGTTGCCTGCCAGGACAAAGAAAAGCAACATTTCCATGTTCAGTCCTGGCACTGGGACGCCCACCCTGTGTCCCATCCCTGTCCCGCTGGGAGCTGACAGTGCCTGCAGCCCTCACCTCTGTTCCTGAGACCCACTCAGGTAATAATTCTGATTGTTCCCAGAAAAGCCGATGAAAAGCAGCCTGGCTTACCTAGAGTAGCATGAATTGATTGAGAGCCATTCAGTTGGTGCCCTCTCAGCGCCTGACTTCCCTGTGTGCTCATGATGAAATGCAGATGAGAGAAGAAGCAGGCTGGGGGAGGGTGAGCATCCAAAGCTGCAGAGGCACTGAGACCTCAGGATATAGTTTAAGGGATGAGGTTCAGAGTCACATATTCCATAAAACCCCAGACCTTCAGAGGCTTCCCGGGGTGATCGCCCTTTGATTTTGAAATAGGACCCGACTTCCTGTGTCTTATGAAAAAAATTAAAGCATACATGTGGTGCCATGATCATTCTACATTTACTCTGTGCCTGCTTTTTTAGCTTCTGCCGCGACCTTAGGTATGATGCTCACAGTGGCTGAATCTTCCTCCATCAGCAACTTGTCATCTGGACAAATGTTATTTCAGGTAGAAGGAGCTTCTTGAATTCAGGAGAAAATGACGGAGCAGACTGCTAGATCAGAAAGGATCCTGCCCGGTAAGACAAAGGGCGCATATTGAAGTTAAGGAATTTGAAGAGAGGGACTATCCAGAAAGATGTATGTGGGTTTTAGAAAGTCACAAGGATAATGGAGAAGCCCGTGGTTTGGAGCCTCTCTTACCCACTTGTGGCTGGAAAGGGCAGTCAGAGAAACACATCTAAGTTGGAGAGAGGAGGTGTCGAAGGGATCTCTGGATTCCGTTTCCGGGGAATGAGCCATCCAATGGTGACCCCATAGGAGTCAGCAGACAGGACACATACGCTGACTTTACTGGTCCCCACCACCTCCTAATCTTCTGCCAGTCCCAAGAGCAGAGAGCAGCGAGCCCACCAAGACAGTTCTCACTGACCAGCCTCCCAGGGGCACAAAGCAGGGTGTTGGAGGGTGAACGGGTAAGGAGAAGGGGAGAAAGAAAAGATACTTAATATTTCAGGATCCAGAGGTAGAAAAGGGCCAGTCACATGGATTATATGTCTATCATGTTCTACGAGAATTAACCCATTTCTTACCTTGGAAAATCAAGAAATCTCTTTTTGACAAATGAAGCCAAAAAGGCTCAGAATAATTACGTGGTTTGCTCAGGGTGGTCTGACTGCTCTGTCAGCCTAAGTGAGACCTGTGCTCTTTGCCCTGCTAGATTGCCCAGCGTGTTCAGAAGCTGTTGACATGAGATGCCTTCAGGCAGATACCTTGCCAGATCTGGGGCTCAGCCATCACGGATTGCAAGCCTGTGGGTGAGGGTAGGCAGAGGGGAGTATGTGACGTTTGTGGAGAAAACACTCATTTCCCTTTCCACAGTTGAGGCAGAGTGACTGCATCCTTCAAAACTCTAATTTAGTTGTTGTAGAACCACTCTTTCAAATGGATTCCCAAATAATACCGAGGCGGAGCGCTACATAGGAGACAGTGAATTGGAATCAGAAAGGTGTGCTTTTGAAGTCAAGTTCTGCTATTTTCTTGCTATATGACCATGAGTAAGTCACTTAACCTCCCTGAGTATCAGCTTCCTCATTCTATGAAATCTATGCAATGAGGCCAGCAATCCCATCTCAAAGGACAAGATCATAAAATTCGGGATAAAGCATCTAGTACCAGCGTTAGCGGCTGGCATCTAGCAAGTGCTTAATCGGGGATGAACATCACTCGTGTCAGAAAGGACCCACCTGACTACAAGGCCACAGTTTTACAATGAACATTTTTTTTTCAAAAAATTATAAAATACACACAGAAAAGTGCACAAATCATAAGGGTACAGTTTGATTTATTTTAACACGATAACCACTCTCCAGTAGTTGGCAACCAAAAAAGAAATAGAACATTACCACCTTCCCAGCTGACGCCCCTGGAACCTCAAAGGTGACCACGACTCCCAGGTCTATAACCACTGATTAATTTCATGTCTTTTTTTGAAATTCACATAGATTGACTCAACTGTCCTTTTTTGGGTCTGACTTTTTTTTTTTTTTTTTTTCATTCAATGTTGCCTTTAGAGATTTCACTACATTCCTATGTGAAGTTCATTTTCATTGCTGGAGAGGATTTTTCTATGAATGTCACAATGTATGCAGTCTACTGTTGATAGACTTTTGGTTTATTTTCATTTTGTTTTTAAAAATAGTGTCCCTATGAACATGTAGGTACTGCTAAAAAGTTTTCAGAAAGACTTGTCCTGATTTATGCACTTTATCTGTGACGTTTGAGAGTGGCAATTATTCTATATCCTCGCTAACACTAGTGCTTTCAGATTATTTTAATTGTAGCCACTCTAATGGGAATGTAGTCTGCCAAACTGTGGCTTTCATTTGCATCTTCCTGCTGACTAATGAGACTGAGCCTGAACATATGCTCGTCTGGGTATCTGCTTTTGGGAAGTCTCTCTCTTCTTCCACATCGTGACTTGCCTTCTCACTCTCCTTCTAGTAACTTTTGATGAACAGAAGTTCTCCATCTAAATGTAGGCTCATGTATCAGCTTTTCCCTTATCTTCAGCACACGGCTTGTCCCACTTCTCAAAGCTTGACCTAACCCAAGCCAGGGAAGTAGTCTCTGATGTTTCCTTCCGGAAAAATTTTTTTTGTTTTTTGTTTTGGTTTTCACATTCACATCTACAATCCTCCTGGACTTAACTTTTGAGATAGAGGTTAAAATATATTTTTAAGAACATAGGTATTTGATTATTCCAGGACCACTCATCAGAAAAAAGTACCTTTGCCATCCCCATCGCAGCTTCAGATCATAAATCAAGGGAGCCTGTATGTCGTCCTGTGTTCATATTCTGTTCTGATGGCCTATTTGTCCATTTTTACTAATGTCACACTGTCTTAGTTACTCTAGCTTTTTAATCAATTGTGACATCTGGGAATGTAAGCCAGTCCTTTGCATTTGCACATAAATTTCAGAATCACCATCCTATTTTCCACAAAATTTCTCCTGACACTTCGGTTGAAACTGCATTGAATCCCAAAATAGATCTGGGGAAAACTGACATCATTCCATTCCTTACTTTCAACTTCTCTGTGTTCTTATATTCAAGGTGTGGCATTTGTAAGCAGGTTAAAGTTCTGTGTGTGGGGGGGGGAGGTGTGGGGGAGGCCTTTTAGTATAGTTTTTCTTTAGTATACCTTTAAATTCTTTAATTGAAGTACTTAGTCCATTTGTGTTTGATGTAATAACTGATACATTGGGTTAGAATTATAATCTTAATTTTTTTCTATTTGTCCCTCTTGTTCTATGTTAAATCATCTTTTTTTTTTTTTTGCCTTCTTTATAGTGAGAACAATGCTTGTCATTCAATATCCTGTCTCTGTTAGCGGGTTGGTTATACAGTCTTATATTCTCTAAATTCTTAAAGGAACTATACCCTAAAGACATGAATATGTATTTTTACCATGCCTGAGACAAAGTCAGCACCTTAAAATACTTTAAATCAATTCACTATTTTATTTCCCACCTTTTATTATTTTAATTCTACACATGTTTTTAACAAGGTTCCAGGAGAAGACGTCAACATTTATCAAACACAACAACATGTGGGGCACCAGCTTCTTCTGGGGATGCAGAGATGCGCAGAAACTGCCATGGAGACATCACAGCATCCTGTGGTGAGACTGATGAGGATGGCCTTACACCCTCATCTGCCAGGGACAGTCCCAGGTTTATGCTTACTTACTGCTCCAGCAGAGCTATGAATAGGTTCAATTAGAATCATAAGTTATGTGGCCACTCTGGCTGTCATGGAAGTGATGATTAATATTATGTGTCAATTTAGCTAAAGACATACACATGTATTTGGCCAAAAACCAGTCTAGATGTCTCTGTGAAGGTATGTTTAGGATAAGATAGACATTTAAAATCAACAGACTTTGAATAAAGTAGATGACCCTCCATAATGTGAGTAGACCTCATCCAATTAGTTGACGGCCTTCAGAGAAGATTGACATCCCCAGGGTAGATGGATTTCGCCTCCATCCTGCCTTCAGGCTCAAGCTGCAACATCAGCTCTTCCCTGGTCTCCAGCCTGCTGGCTTGTCCTGCAGATTTTGGACTTGCCAGCCTCCTCTATAGTTGCATGCATAATTACATGGGCCAATTTCTTAAAATCTGTCTCTCTCTCTGTGTACACATGCACACACTGACACACACACACACATACACACATCCTATTAGTTCTATTTCTCTTGTGTAAGGGGCTATGGAGGCATAGTTCAGGCAACATTGTTTCTTCTGGACCCAGGAATTTAAAGGGCAGGCTGGCTACATGGCAAGGCTGGTGAGGGTGTGGTTAAGGGAAGAGGATCTTGGGGATGCTGAGGAGTTCTGTGTGGCTGGGAACTGGTGGACTCCGGGAAGAGACAGCTGGGGGTAAACTCTGAAGGGCCAAAGCAATTTGCACTTCGGATAAAGTACTCACCAGGTAATGGGGAACCACCAAGGAATTTAAACCCTGGGAGTGTTTGACTTTCCCTAAGGCTATCTCTACCAGTGGCTAAAGTAGTAGGTTGGGCAAAAAAAAAAAAAAAAAAAAGGCAGCAGGATAGGAGGTGCTGGCCGTAGCTCAGAGAGTGAGAGTACGCTTCTGAGCCGAGGCAGCAGCAGGGGAGGATGGAAAGGACAGAGATGGATTTGAGAAATATTATCCTTCATGTCTTATTGTGATTGCACCTGTTTGGTGACACCTGTATCTTGAATAAATCCAACCACCTGTTTTCTCTATTCCTACACCCAGATGGTGGAGCACAGGTGATGGAAGCCACGCAGGAGAGCAGGTTGCTGCCCTTGTAGATTCATGATCACCAGTCTCAAGGAGACCTGGAAATTCTGCTAGGACGTTCTGGCCAATTCAATCTTAACTTTCCCCAGAAACTGTTCACACTTTTAAAATGTATGGACTTGCCTCCTCTCTCTTCACTCAACATTTTTTAAATAACTTACATTTTTTAGATAATTATAAGTTCATATATAGTTAGAGATAAGACAAAGAGATCCAATGATCCTTTAGTCAGTTTCCTCCAATGGAAACATCTTGCAAAGCTAGAGCACAGCATCACAAGCAGGATATGGATGTTGCTACAGCCAGAACAGAGCATCTTTTCATCATCGCAGGACTCTTCATATTGTCCTTTTACAGCCACACTTTCCTCCCTCCGTCTCTCCTTAACTCCTGGCAACCACTAATCTGTTCTCTGTTTCCATAATTTTGTAATTTTAAGAATGTTACATATATGGAACGATGCAGTATGTAACTTTTGGCGATTGGCTTTTATCACTGTGTAATTATCTGGCGATTCTTCCAAGTTGTTCTGTGTATTAACAGTTTGATTCACGTTATCGCTCAGTGATAGTTCATGATGTGGAAATGCCATTGTTATTTTAACCGTTCACCCATTGAAGGACATCTGAGTGTTTCCAGTTTTGGCCTGTTACAAATAAACCTGCTATATACACATACACATTCAGGTTTTAATGTGAACGTACATATTCATTTTTATGGGATAAAAATCCAGGAGGGCTATTGCTGGGTTATAACTGCTATAATAGTTTTATGTTGATTTTATAAGAAACTGTTAAATTATTTTCCAAAGTGGCTGCACCATTTTACATTCCCACCATCAGCATAGCAGTGATCCAGTTTCTCCACATGCTCTCTAGCATTTGGTGTTGTCATTATTTTTTATTTTAGCCATTCTGACAGATTTGTAGTGATATCCATTGTGGTTTTCATTTCAATTTCCCTAATGGCTTATGACGGTAAACATCTTATCTTGCAATCTGAATATCCTCTTTGATGAAATGTCTCTGCTTTTGCCTGTTTTCTATTTAGATAATTTTACCGTTAGGTTTCCAGAGTTCTTTAAATATTCCAGATACTAGCCATTTGTCAGCTATATGGTTTACAAATATATTCTTCTAGGCTACAGCTTGTCTTTTCATCCTTTTCACAAGGTCTAATTTATCAATTTTTCCTTTTTATGAACAGTGCTTTTGATGTCAGATTTTAAAACTCTTTGCCTAGTCTTAGGTCTCAAAGATTTTCTCTTCTTTTTTTAATAAGTTGTCTTATAGTTTTGCATTTTACATCTAGGTTTGTGATCCATTTTGAGTCACCCTCTGTATAAGGTGTGAGACTTAAGTTGCATTTCATGAGCTTTGCCTGAAGATGTCCAGTTGCTCCATCACCATTTGTTGAAAAGCCTATCTTTGCTCTACTGACTTACTTTTACTCTTTTTTAAAAAATCAGTTGGGCATCTTCACAAAAGTCTATTTCTGGGCTCTCTATAAGTTCCATTGATTTATGTGTGCATGACTCCATCAACACCACGCAGTCTCAATTACTGTAGCTAGAGGGCAAGTCTTGATATCAAACAGACTAATTTATTGCCCTTTATTCATCTTCAAAATTATTTTAGCTCTTCTAGTTCTTAGACTTCCCATTCCATCTTGAGTAACCTTACTTGTGTCTACAAAAATTTCGCTGCAAATTTGACAGCAACTGCATTAAATTTGGGTATTGAGAACTGACATATTTACTATGTCCCTTTATTTAGATCTTGTGTGATTTCTTTCATGAACAGTTTGTAGTTTTTAGCAAAAAGCCCTATACATATTTTATATTTAAACTATATATATGTATACTTATATATCCCTACATTTAAAATAAATGGTATTCTATTTTAAATTTTGGTATCCATGTGTTCATGACTAGTACATCCCACATTACTAGTATACAGCACGAGGCTTGGTTGCCTCCTAGCTCACCAGTTATAACCCTCCTAGCTCAGTTGCCAGGCCCTGCCTTGTGCTGATGCTGCTGGCTGCTGGTTAGCAGCACCTGGTCAAGTGCTGGGTGACTGCAGAACCCCAGGAGGTCCTGGGGCTGGTACTGTCTCTCTAGTGGGCAGAGTCTGAGTCCAGAAAACTCTGGGGTTGTTGCCTGCCCTCTAGTGGTCGGAGCCAGGTCCTGGGGTTAGTTTTGGATTATAGCAGGCAGAGTTGGATCCTGGAGTCTGGCTGCAGGGCCCATGGATCCAGAGCTGGTGTCAGATTGCTGGTGGTTGTGGCTGGGGGGGGGGGGGGGGGGGGGCCGCGGGCGGGGCTAGTTTCTGAAACAGGGTCTGTGTCCAGGGCCCAGGGTGTCCTGAAGTTGTGTTGGCCTGCTAGTGGGCAGGGCTGGGGCCCAGCTGTTTGCATCTGGCCTGCTGGGGGATTGCACTTTTCTAGCGTCTGGTGTCTGCCCCTTGACGGGTGAGGCTGGTCTAGAGGCTAGAGCAGGCTTCCTGGAGGGCAGAGCCTGTGCCTGCTCACTGGTGGGGGGAGCAGGGTCTTGGCCCTCTGGTGGGCAGGGCCTTGTGTAGAGGCATGTGCAGAGGTGGCTCTGGGCTCTGAAAGCCTTCAGGTGGACTCTGCGGATGGGTGGGACTGTGTTCCCCTCCAGTTAGTTATTTGGCTGGCGGTGTCCCACAGTGGTGCCTCCAGGCTGTTGGGCGGGGCCAGGTCTTGGCGCTAATGAGCAAGGGGGAGGAGCCAATGGTGGTGCCGCCCACACCACTGTTCCCGCGAGAGTTCCCAAATATGGCTGCCGCCAGTGTCTCCGGCCCCAGGGTGAGCCTCAGCCTCCTCCGCTCCCCTTGCCTCTCTGGGAGCTTCTCTGAGACCAGCAGGTAGGCCTGGCCCGGGCTCCTATCAGATTCCTGCATTTGCCCTGGGTCCCGCTGCACGTGGGATTTTGTGTGCAGGCCTCCGTTTCCCCGTCCTGCGGGGCTCGGGGAGTTAAGCCCCGCTGGCCTTCAAAGCCAAATGCTCTGGGGGCTTGTCTTCCTGGTGCCGGACCGGGGGCTGGAGAGCCTGAAGTGGGGCTCAGAACTCTCACTCCTGTGGGAGGGCCTCTGCACTATAATTTTTCTCCAGTTTGTGGGTCGCCCCCCTCCCCCATCTCACTATACAGTGAGTCTGCTCCTCCTGTTCATCCTATTGTGGTTCTCTCTTCAGTTGTAGAAGTTCTTTTCCGGTAGGTTCTGGTCTTTTCATCCATGATTGTTCTGCAGATAGTTGTGGTTATGTTACCAGGTCCTTTCCAAATTCTCGGACAGCAATATCACAGAAATGAATATTGCTTCCTTAAGACTCTTCGGCAAGCAAAGCTTTTTATTAAAAGAGATAACTTTTACACAAGGGAGAAGGTGGGGGGAAAAAGTTTCAGTTCCCCGAGTAGAAGGGGCGAGTTGCCTTTATAACAAAGGGATGTTTTGTCTCAAATCACTGATAATTTCCCCAAATCATCAAACTTGATCAGCAGCAGGTGGCTCCGTGGTGGCTCTCAGGAATAGGGAATGCTTCTGTGAGGGGAAAGAAATGCATGGGAATTTTCTGCAAGAAAGCACAGGAACAGATAAGGTTAAAATTTATAGTTTTGCTTCTTGTGTCATGGCAACTAGTTATACTCTAAGTGTAACAGAGATAAAGTTAATCTTTTATTCCTGTAAGCCTGGTTTTTTGTCTGTGGGACTCAGGCCCCGAGGGCCTTTATTCTTGCAAAGCTGTTTTTCCCAAGGCCATTCCCCAGGTCTGGTCCTTTTCCGAAATGGCATGTACTCTTGTCTTCCTGTCTGGATTTTGGTGTGCTCCTGAGAGGCGGTGAGCCCAGGGACTTTCTACTCCACCGTCATGTCATGAGTATTGAATTTACTCAAATGCTTTTTCTGCATTGACTGATATAATTGCATGATTTGTTTCCCCTTTGACTTTTTAACATTGTGAATTGCATTGATTGTCAAATACTGAGCCATCCTTATATCCTTGGACTAAACCTCACTTGGTAATACTGTATAATTATTTCTATAAACACTGGCTGAATGTTATCTACTAATGTATTTTTAAGGATTTTGCATCTATATTTAAGGGATAAGTGTATCTATAGGGTGTTTTGTTTGTTTTGTTTTTTGGTTCTGTCTTTGTCTTGTCTTGGTATCAGGCAACAGTAGCTTCAAAAAATTAATTAGGGAGTGGGCTCTCCAGTACTGCTTTCTGGGAGTACTTGTCTACAGTGGGTATCAATTCACCTTAAATATTTGATAGAATTCATAAGTGAAATCTTCTGGGTCTGCATTTTTTGGGGGTGGTGAATGAATTAAAAATTCAATTTCATGAATAGTCCATTAAAATTATGTTTCATGTTGGATCCATTGTAATAATTTTTGGTTTTTGAGGAATTGCTCCATTTCACCAAACTTGTCAAATATTTTTTATAGAGTTGTTTATACATATATATATACATATATATATATTTTTTTATACTTTTGAAGTTTACAGAGTCTGTAGTGATATCGTCAATTTTATTCCTGATATTGATAATTGGTGTCTTTTCTTTTTTGTCATTGTTCCTAGAGGTTTGTCAGTTTTATATCCTCTCAAAGAATCCAATCTTGATTTCATTGATTATCTCTGTTTTTCAGTATGCAATGTTATTTATTGCTATTCTTATCTTTGGTTTTTCCTTCCTGTGTGTCCCATAAAGAAAGCACTGCTTTCTTTGTGTCCCATAAAGATTTTTTCCAATTTAGTGATTTTTTTTTTTATTTTGGTAGAGATTTTCTCTTTGATATTTAGAAGTATATTATTGGTTTCCAAATGTTTGAAGACATTTTTATTATACTTACCAGTTTCTAGTCTGACTCCGTTGTAGTCAAAGAACACACTATATGATTTCAATTTTTAAAAAATATGTTGAAGATTATTTTATGGCCCAAGATATGGTCTATCCTGATAAACGTTTTACAAGAAGTTGAAAATAATATGTATTCTACTGTTGTTGGGGAAGGTGTTCTATAAATGTCAGTTAAATCTTGTAGGTTGATGTTGTGAGGTTCTTTCATTTCCTTGCTGATTTTTTTGTCTAGTTGTTTTGATTTTTGAGAAGGGCATATTGGAGTCTACAGCTCTAAGTGGATTTGTCTATTTTCCCTTTCAATTCTGTCAGTTTTTCTACATGTATCTTGTAGCTCTATTGTTTTGTGAATACACTTATGCATTTAGAATTTCTGTCTTCTGGGTGGATTGAGCCTTTCTAAATTATACCACATCCCTGTCTGTCTCTGGTAATAAATTTCTTTGCTCTGAATTCTACTTTATCTGATGGTAATATATGCACTTCCGCTTTCCTTTGATGAATGTATGCATAACATATCTTTTCCATTCTTTTACCCTCTGCCTATATCATTATTTTGGTAGCTTTTCAAAAAACTAAACAGCATATAATTGGGTCACATTTTAAAATCCATTCTGCAACTGTTTTTTCCTTGATTACAGTTACTCGCTAGGGCTTAAGTCTCTCATTTCTTTTTCTTCTCTCTCTTTTCTATGTCTTTGTTTTCTTTTACCTTTTCCTGCTTTCCTGTTTCCATTTTTATAAAGCGTTTTTGAGTACATCTCTTTCCATAGTTTTTTTTTTTTAAATTTTTCTTTATTTTCTGGGAGGAGGTAATTAGGTTTATTTATTCATTTATTTGTTGACGGAGGTACTGAGGATTGAACCCAGGACCTCTTGCATACTAGGCATGCACTCTACCACTGAGCTATACCCTCCTCCCTCATAGTTTTCTTAATGGTTGATGTAGGTATTACATTTCATATACATAACATCACTGTCTATGGTATTGTGCTTTTATCAAATAGAGTGAAATGTTATTATAACCTTACATCCCTTTCAATTCCTTTATCTTTCCTGTTTATCATATAATTACAGTAAATATTTTCTTTCCATGTATTTAGAACCACATCAGGCTGTTATAACTTTGCCTCCTCAATTAGTAAATTCAAGAGAAGGAAGGTCTGTTGCCAGTATTTGTGCTTCCATGTTCTTTCTTCTTTCCTGATGTTCCAAGATTCCTTCTTTTATCATATTCTTCCTGTTTAGAGAACTTCCTTTTATCATCCTTTTCCAGGAGATCTGTTGATGACAATTTCTCTTAATTTTACTTTATCTGAAACAGTCTCAATTTTGTCTCCTTTCCTGAAGGGTATTTTTGCTGGATATGGAATTCTGTGTTGACACTTCCCTTGCAGCTCTTTAAAGATGTCATATCACTTCCTTTTGTCTCCAGTCCCACTGCCTCACATTGACTTGAGACATTGTCACATCTCTCCTGCCACTGCTGTTGTCACAGCTGCCTCCCACCATCTACCCTTACTCCTCATCAAGCTGGTTGCCAGAGTAGTTTTTCAAAATTCAAATTAGATTCCCTGTCTCTCTGTCTCTGTCTGTGTCCCTCTGTCTCTTCTATCTGTCTGTCTCTCTCACAGATACACACACACACACACATACATACATGCTCAAAATCTGTAGATGTCTCCACCGTCTTTGCAAATACTCTTAGAACAGAGACATAACTTGGTCATGTAGTCCAAAGCTCTGTTTGGTCAGCTTTTACCCTAATCTTCAGTCTCATTTTATGCAATTTTCCCCCAATTTCTGCCTCACCCACGTGCGTTTCAGTAACAAGGATGCTCCATGGTGCTTCTTCCCTGGGGCATTTGCCTGCTTGATTCTCTGCCTGAGCCCATTTATTCTCCTCTATTCAACTCTTTATCTTTTCCTCTTCCTTCAATTCCTGGCTCCATCGTCATTTCCTGCTTTATCTTTGCAGTGTTTTATTTACTTGATGCTTAAAGTATGCCCATGTCCCTCCATTAAATTTCATATCCATGAAGGCAGAGAATGTCATTTACTGCTTGTCCTTATAGCCCCTGTGTGTGGCCCCAAACCTCACAGAGTCACTATATTGCACAGAATGTACAATGTCTCTGGAGTCATGCTTTGCTGTAGGTGGAATTATTTACTTCACATGTGAGGGATTTAAAATAAATACCTCCAAATGAATGAATACAGATAAATCAATGGGGCTTAATATTCAATTAGGCCTATGTATGGGAGTAAATGATAAAAAAGTAAAACGTCATTCTTAAGTTTTGACCTTGGCAATATGATGGATGTTAATTCCATTAACTAAAACATATCACAAAAATGATTTTAGGAGGAGGAGGCTGGGTTTACTCTTTGACATGTAATTTTTGCTATATGAGTGCAGATCTCCAGTGTTTGGTTGAGGTCTGGGCTTGGGAAATTGGCTTTGGAATCATTAGCTTATAGATGGTATTTGCAGTCATATATGTAGATAGAATCTGTTTAGTGGAGGAGGGGAAAGTGGAAGAGTGAAAGGAGAAAGGATCAAAGACCCTGAGTAGTCCACCCTAAGATTACGAATGTGTCATCATCATAGAAGTCACAGAAAAAGGAACTTTCAAAAGAAGGGTGTGATAAACACTGTTAGAAGTGCTGGTTTCCACTGAGATGAGAAATGGAGTGAGAGCTGTGGACTTAGTTTTTCCAGAGTGGCCATGGGAAGATGTCAGGAAACTCAGGAATGAATGGAATGATGAATGATAACCAGGAAGATAAGACACTGTGGAACTTAGTGGCAGGGCATGATCCATGGAGCTTTTTGACAAAGTGAGGTCCTGCTGAAAACCAGGATATTTGAAACCTGGGGAGCAGGTAGGGGGCAGAAATAGGAAAGGTCTTCAGGGGAAAGTTGAAGGAGTTCATGCTTAATGAACTCCATCTTCTTAGTGACACAGACCACTTACTCATCATCTGAGAGAATAAGGGCAGGAGCTTGCTGGGGTGCCTGATGATGAAGACAAGACTGGGAGTCACCCCTGGGGCCACAGAAAAGGGAGCCGACTTGAGCAGGACTCAGGATTTGGAGACAGAAAGCTCAAGGACGGCTGCATTCTTACACGTATAGTACATCTTAAACAGTGGTGCTCTACATCCCCAGACCAGCCAAGGGAAGAATAGGTGGTTGTATTAATCTAGGTCTGGACATCATCACAGTCAGCGCTGAGAAGGATTAAAAGATCCAGGGAGTGGAGGAAGTTGGTAAACATGTAGCTGAAATGACTGACAACAGCGAGGAGGTTGATAGGGAAAGAAGTGAAGCTGGGCTGAGGTTGATGGGCTGGAAAGATACAGCAGGACTCCGACATTGGAGTCCTCCATGAGGCTTAAATTAGGGCAGTTCTATTGAGACAGGTGAAGAGAGAAACTTTAGTCAGGCACTGAAAGGTTAAATTAGAGATTGTAGAAAAGAAGCAGTGTGAAACTGATAAAAATATATACTTTGACAGTAGACACACCTGTGTATAAATCTTGTCTCTCAGATATTAACTGTGTGAACTTGGAACCCAATTGCTTAATCTGTAAAGCAGAGATAATAATAGTTCCTATGTCAAAAGCTTCTGGCTGGAATTAAATGCGATAATGCATGTGAAGCACATAGCACTGTGTAGGCCAGAGTAAGCTTTCTAGGAGGAGGTGGATATTTATATTCTTAATTTTATGTCCATCATGATGTGACCTCACATGGTGACTGGTACTGTGAGTGGCTGAAGGTGTGCAGAGCTGCTGGATTTTGGAGTGGAGAAGACTGGAGACCAGGGTATAGGAAGGGTAATTCACAAGGCTGTACGGGTGAATAACAATATTCTAGCTTTGTCTCCATTCCTGACCTGGGTTCCCCAGCTGTAGGCTGGAGATGGTGCCCTTGGCTTCCCCTGTCTCACATAAGGCACTTAGTAAAGGCAGCCCAAGGCTCAGCCCAGTTGGGACCTTCTTGCAAGCGGAAGCACGTGTGCAGCCAAGGTCAGCTTTGTTTGCCCACAGTCATTCCACGTATACCCCAGTGCTGCATTTGCATAAAGGGATGCTCAGGGTTTAGTCATGAGACCTTTTTAATTGTTTGGTTTCTGCACATGCAACTGGTTCTGAGTCAGCCAAATATGCTGATAATGAGGAGACAAACAGCAGAGGCCAGCCGGTAGCATTTTCTTTTGCTTATTTAAATAGCCAGCTTACTTGGAGTCAAGCCAATATCGATTCTGAGAAAGTTTTATTCAATTAGTGCCCATGTGTTCATTCAGCACTGTGTAGTCAGTGACAAGCCAGGGGGCCTTGAGAGTGACCCCGGGTACTTCCCAGGAGTGTTGGATTACCACGTGTCCTGCATGGGAGATGGAGAGACTCCGGCTCCTACAAGATGGCTCTCATACATGCTGCCTCTGCAGACGCCAACCATGTCAGCATCCACAGGGCCCCAGTAGTCCTGTTGGTGATCCATGAAAGCTCACAGGTCTGGGTGCCCAACACAGCTTGCAAGACGTGGGGGAGATAAATCATGATTCCTAGCTTAAGAGATGAAAGGAAACTGGCAGTTAATAAATGCCTACAGCGTGCCAGGCTCTGTTCTATGTACCATTAATGATAGGAAATCATTCAATTATTACTCTGTCTTACAGCAAGGAGACCTAGACTCAAAGAATTAAATGCCTTTCCTTAGGTAATACAAAGTTGGTGAAACTGGGGTCTAAATACAGGTATTATGAAATCTAAGGCTCACATACTTAGTGGACTGTTAGTGTCCTGTTCCCACCCCCCCCACCCCCCCGCCGTATATATATATTCTTCAGGGCTTACTGGGAAATTTAAGTGAATTATATAAAGGACTGTGTATTTATAGCTTTGAAGATCCCCTATGTGGGGAATATCCAAGACTAATGTGAGGGGTTCTGGCAGATTAGATCAGGGCACTGGCTATCCAGGGGCCCAAGGCCTCTTGGGAAGGTGATGATGAAAATTACTGGGGCCAAGGAGTACCAGTTATGCCCAAGAGAAGCCTTCTGGCAAAATTTCAAGAGGATCAGAGGTCAAGATCTTGTTAATCTTGAATTCAATAGGAGATTGCCACAATGCAGGAGTGACAACCATCTTTCTCTTTGGCTTAAACAACCTGAAATTAAGTGAGAAGATGGGTGAGGACAAGGAAGACCCAGGGATGATATCAGGACATAGTATGTGAGGATCCCAGAGAGTCTGGCAGAAAAAGGATTTCACTGGGGTAACTGATAGAGTCAACGTGATGTCTCTTCAGCAAGAAGAAAAGTAAATACAACAGAAACGGCAGTTAAGTCCAAGAGGGGGATTTAGGGAACAGGACAAACCAGTTTGCCTCGGATTGTCTTGGTTTTTCATTGAAAGCCCTTCTCCAGGGAAATTCCTCAGTCTGTAATTTTTTTTTTTAAGATTATGCAAGCTTTTTGTAGAACAACACACATATATCAAGAATAGATGCATTCCATAGATACAAATGTGGCAAAGAGAAATGAGTCACCAATGCAGATTCCATGAGAGGCTCAGGAAAAGTGTCAGGAGTGGGTGGCAGGACAGTTCAGTACCTGTCACTGTGGTTGGTCAGTTCTGTCAACCTCAGCGTCCTCAAATATAAAGCAGGGAGAGGGGTTCCTCTTGTGTATGGTTACTGGGCTGTATAATGAGCATTGAAGAAAAAGGGATAAGGAACTAAAATCATGGCGCATTCTCTTTGAACTCCTGGTGTAACTACAGCATCTCCTTTAATCCTCATTTGTAATATTATGATTGTTTCCCTTGTTTTGTAGATAAGAGAAAATTAATGAATTAATGAGGCACCAAGTCACTTGTCCCAAGTTACATGACTAGAATATAATAGAGTTACATTTAAGAAGCAGATAGTAGGGATGAGGGGCTAGATACAGCTGAAAGAATTTCATTGCCAGGGGGAATTGTGAAAAATCCAGGGTTGGGCGCCCCAGTGAGGCCCTTCTTACTGAGAAGAATGGCTGGGGATGACGTTACTCTGGTTTGAAGTGTCTGAGCTACAGGGTGCTGGATGGTTCTCAAAAGAGCTGACCTTTTCAACCTGAAATTTTATTTTATTTTTTGGAGAGAAATAACCACTCTTCTGAATTTCTGTTAAGGAGAGAGTTGGCCAGTCCAAGCAAATAAGGCAAAGATAAAAATGAAATAAGAACCCCTGCAGTGCCCAAGAGTGCTTGTCAGGGATTATTTCTTGTTGGCTTGAAAGAGGATAATCAGCTCAGAAAAGAGAAGATGCCTTTGGGTGTGAAATCTGTTTTTACAGAAGCTGGTTGGTAAGCATTTAATCAGGTGGAGATATACACCCCTTAAGCCACTGCAACCCGGAAGCCCACGTGTCTTCTTTGGGAAATTAATCACTTCTGACCGAATGAATAAGGAAAAGCCCTTTCCAGAACCAGCTCCATTCAAACTACAGAGCTCCATGGGAGACCCCTGGGTGTTGGCTTTGGGAACTTTGAGGAGGCCTGGAGCTGCCGTCCTGCTCTGATAAAGGAAACCCCAGTCAGACTAGCCTTCACATCCAGCTCTCCAACGTTAGGTAGAACATTTCAAAAGGAACAAATGACCTGCAGATATTGATCTTTGAAATGATAATTTTCTAATTCTAATTTCTGCAGAGATGTTTCTAAGGGGCAAAAATGACAGCTACTCAATGTAGAGTTTGAAAATCACAAATTAACAACTTCTAATGTAAAAACTTATTCAAGTAAATAGTACCAACTGATGCAAAAATCTTTCGGTGAATTTTTTTGAGGGGGAAAGAAATTCACAGACTAATAAATATAACTGCCCAATCATTTACTAATTATAAAAGGTCTAGGTGTATAATGCAGTGTTATATTATAGAGATATGACCAAAAAGTTACAAAGGACAAGAAGAAATAAAACTACTCTAGGAAGATTCTTATATTTATGGTAAAGTGGTATAATATTTGCCTTTAAATTAAGGGCCTTACTGTAATTCCTAGGACAACCACTAAATGTAATACAAAGAAGTTTAGCTGAAAAGCTAATGGAAACATTAAAATCAATTACTAAAACAAACAAAAGATTTAACCAAAAAAAAAAAAAAAAAAAAGAAAAGCAGGAAAAGAGTAATAGAAGATCAAAAAACTGATAGGCTAAATTGAAAACAAAATGATTCAGAATGTTAATAAATACATTAAATGAAAAGGATAAAACACTCCAATTAAATATCAGGTTGAATTATTTTAAAATGACAAGACTTAACTATATGCTATAAAGGGATGAACTTTAAATGTACTTTAAATATACTTAGATGGTCAAATAAAAATTGATAAAATGGTGCTTTGAAACCAGTAGCTAAAAGAAAACTGAGCAGCAATATTAAGTATTTATTTACTTATTTTATTTAGTTATTCTAAAGTAGCTGTTTTCCTTATTTTTAGAATAATATTATCCATTTCTAAAATAAGTAGATAAATGAATTAAAAATGAAAGCCTGATGTGATTTTGATTGGGATTGCATTGAATCTATATCATTTGGAAAAAACTGACATCTTAACCAAGTTGAGTTTTCTAATGTATGATTATGATAAATACCTTTATTATCTATCTTTATACCTTTCTATCTCTTTTTTTTCTTTAATTTCTTTCTGCAATATTTTGTAGTCTTTAGTATAAAAGACTTGCAGAATATTTGTTAAATTTCTTCTAAATATGTTTATGATATTGTTGGTGACACTGCATTGTTGTATAAATTTTATTTGTCAATTTTGATTTGCTAGTCTTAGAACTACATATATTTTTTGTATATTGACATTACCTTCTGTAACCATGCTAAATTTAATTTTTGCTTCTAGTGGTTTTTTTTTTTTTTTAGTACATACCATCATGGGTTTCTACATAAACAATCATTATCTGCAAATGATAACAGGTAACAGTTTTGCCTCTTATTTTCCAATCTTTATTTTTCTTTCCCCCACACTTCCTTCCCTCCTTCCCTCCCTCCCTCCTTCCTTCCTTTCTTCCTTTTACACTCGTTTGGGCTTCCAGTACAATGTTGAATACACGTTAGGAGCAGGTATTTTTGCCTTCTTCCTAATCTTGGTGGAAAGGCGTTCAGTGTTTCACAATTTAAGCATGGTATTAGCAATGGTGGATCTTTTGTTTTTGTTGTATAAATATACTTTATCAGAATGAGAAATTTGTTTTCTGTTCTTGGTTTCCTGAGAGTTATTATCACGACCAGGTGGTAAATTCAGTCAAATGCTTTTTGGCATTTACCGCAGTGATCATTTCTTTTTCTCCTTATCCTGTTGATGTGGTGAATTACATTGCTTGGCTTTCAAATATTAAAACAACCTTGCATTCCTGAGATAAATTGCATTTGATAATTTATTATCCTTTTTATCGACTTCTGGAAGAGATTTGCTAATATTTCATTAAGTATTTTGTGTCCATGCTCACGAGGAATATTGATCTGTAATTGTTTTCTTTCTAATGTTTATGTAAGGTACCAGTTTATGTAAGGTACCAGTATTATGTCAGTTCTATAAAATGTGTAAGAAATTGCCTCTTTCTCTCCTATATGTTCTAAAAAGTTTGTGTTGAATTTGCTTTCTCTCTTAATGTTTTGTTGAATTGTTATAAAAAGTCACTTGGGCTTGAGATTTTCTTTATGGAAGATTTTGTTGTAAATTTCATTTTTTAGTACATATTGGGACTGTTAGATTTTCTGTTTCTACTTGTGTTAACCTTGATTAAGTTTTTACTTGTCAAGGGCTTGTTCTTTTAAGCTGTGTTAAAGAATTCATTTCCAAAGCTCTTCCTACTGTTCCCTTATTATTGCTTTAATGCTGATAGATCCATAATGATCTTCTCTCTTTCATTCCTGATGTGGGCAATTTGTGTTTTCTATTTTTATCTTAACCAATTTTGCTAAATTTGGACTAATTTTACTACTATTTTCAAAGTGCTGAAATCAATTTTTCTATTTGTCATTTTTCTATTTTATTGACTACTAATGTTTTTTTTTCCCTTCTACTCATTTTTGGTGTAATTTGCTCTTTTTTAGCTTCTGAAAGTAGAAATTGAGGTAATTGGTTTCAGCCCTTCCTTTTTTTTCCTTGTTTTCAATATAATCCTTTAAAACTACTTAATGCTCTCTAAGCAACTTTTTAGCCATAACCCATGCATTTAGATATGTTGTGTTTTCATTATCACTCAGTTCAATATAGTTTAAAATTTTTCTTTCTGATCCCTTGTTTGACTCATGAACTATTTAAAGTGGTATTACCAAGTTGACATGTATTTGGGTATTTTCTGGATATCTTAATGCTGTTTATTTATAATTTAAAATATTTTGCCCAGATACTATAATCTGCAGGATTCCATTCTTTCATATTGATTGAAATTTGTTTTATGACCTAGAATATTGGTCTGTCTTGGAGATGGTCCACATGCAACTGAAAATAATGGTATACTGAAGTGTTTTGTTTTGGTTTTGTTTTGTTTCGGTTTGGTTTTGGTTTTATTTTGGTACCCCAGGTGGGACCGGGATATACTGCAGTTTTGAGGAAAAGTGTTCTATAAATGCCAGTTAGGTCAAGTGGCGTGATAGCATTTTTCAAATCTTGTGTTTTACCGATTTTTGTGTACTTAACTCTACCAATTACTCAGAGAGGAGTATAAAGGTACTCAACCGTAGTTTCCCTCAGCTCTCCTGATCTGCTCTCAGCCTTCCAGTTGGGGATTTCTCTCAGTTCCTTCCCTTCCTGCCTCTGCCTTTGGAGAATATTTGTCTTGCACGTGGGGAGGGTCCATGCACCTCACTGGGTCTCTCTTAGCTCTTGCCCTGGATCCACCTTTCACACGGTATCCCTGAGCATTCAGCGAAGATCCACTGGAAAGAACTGGTAGGTGGGGAAGTCTTTGTGATTGAGGTGACTCAGAATTTCAAACTGTGGCGCAAGCGCACTCGCTGCCATGGCAAGTGCGTTGTAAGTGTTTATACGTTATCCTAAACCTCCCCTTGATGGATTTTTCATCTTCACACTTCTCCAGGAACCATCAGTTTCTTTTATCCTATTATATGTTTATCCTTTTCTGGAATTTAGTGCGTTTGCATTCTCAAGTTTCTGATTTTTTTTTTTAAAGACTGTAATTTTATTGCATAACTAGCTTGTTTGGGTTGCTAGAATAAGAACAAGGATTTCTTGCAACTTTCTTAATACTAACAGGAGAAAGTCTGTTTCAGTTGATTTTTCATTTGGGGGATTACTTTTTAAAGTCTCTTTTTAAATATGTAACACATTTACTTGGTTCAAAACCGAAAGCGTAGAAAAAGTATAATGTGGGAATTTTTGTTTTAATTCTTTTTTTCTCCTTTTAAAAGTAATGACTGTGCTTTGCTTCTTGTTTATTTTTTCAGTGTTTCTTTTTAAAATATAAATAAGTGTATATGTGTGTATCTAGATAGGAAGGTAATATAAGTAGATAGATATTAATTTCCTATCCTTTCTTACCCAAAAGGCAGCATTCTAAAAACTGTTCTGTACTTTGTTGGATTGTGAACTATGATACAGGAAAGTATAAAAATGATAAAAATATAGCCTAGTGATTAATTATAAATGAACCCATTTGTGTGATTCCCTACACTTTCCGAGAAATAAAATGTTAATAAAAACCCTTCAGCCCCCACATGCCCTCTCTCAATTATTATATTCTTATTTTTCTCAAATGTAACCACTATCTAGGTTTTTACCATCACTGATTAGTCATGAACGCTTTGAGATTTTATATGCAAAATCATACATTCTTTTGTGTCTGACTCATTTACTCAGGAATATATTTGTAAAAGTCAACAATGTTTTTATATTAAGTCTTATTAGTTTACTCATTGTATGAATGGCATGCAATTTAGTTTGCTATTCTATCCTTCACTGATATTTGCTATTGGAAATTGTATTAGTAAATTCCATATCAGCTAAAAATAATTATGGCTTTATTTCTTGCTTTGTGTTCCTTATATATTTGTTTTCTTTTCCTTGCCTTACAATGTTGAGTAGAAGGAGTAAGTGGAAACATATTAGTTGCTAAATATTGTAAATTTTTTTTTTGAGGATTAGGGCAAATTTTTATTTTCTGGGTTTGCTGGTAGTTTTTAATTTTTGTCATCAATAGAGCTTAAATTTTATCAAATGATACCTAGGCATCTATTAAAAAATGTTTTTCTCCTTTGTTCTGTTAGTGAGTCATATTACATTCATTGATTTTTGAATGTTAAACCAACCTTGCAATCCTGAAATAAGCCTACATTTAACATAATATGTTACCATTTTAATATACCACTGTGTGTTTTTGCAAATATTATCTTTAAAAGTTTCATTTATGTTTATAAGCAGAATTGGCCAGTATTTTCCTTTCTTATAATGTCTTCACTGGGTTTAAAACCAAGTTAATTCTGTTTTCATAAAATAAAATGATTGGTCCTCCCTCTTTGTCCGTTCTCTTGAAAGATTTCTGTAAGCTTGGTGTTTTTTACCCTGAAAAATTTACCAGCTTGCCTTGTGAGGTACTGTGGGACTACCATTTCATTTGTGAAGAGTTCTTTCTTTTTTTTTTAAAAAAGGATACAATTTCCTTAACAGAGAAAGGACTATTTATATTTTCTCTTTGTTTAAGTGTCCATTTTAGCAAATTATGATTTTTCTAAGAATTTGTTCATGTCATCAAAATTATAAAATTTATTGTCAAAAAGTTGACCATAATACCTTTATTTTTAAATGTGATATCCTCTTCCTTCCTGATGTTGGAAATGTTTCCTTTTTTTTCTCCTCACTAGTATTAAACATTTTTTAAAATCTTTTTTTATTATTCTTTTAAATAATCAGTTTTTGTCAATCTTCTGTGTTTTATTTTTGTTTTCTATTTAATTTATTGCTTCTCTTATCATATTGATTTTCTTCATGTATTTCCTTTGTGCTTCTCTTTTGGAGTTCATTTGCTTTTTTCTGTCGTCTAACTCTCCCTCATGGTGGATCAGTCTCTTATTTTATGTAAGCATATCTTCAGCAGAGACTAATTTGTCTACAGACATCTTTCTTATAAACCCTAACTGTATAATAGTTAATCTGGATTGCTTTGCATTTCATTTTGCCAGATGGCCTGAGAGTTTCAACAGCTTGAAACTACACTTTTGTTTTCTTCATTTGTGAATTACAGTCCTGAGTGAGTTGAGACAATTTTGACTTCATTTCCCACACGTGAAGCAGGCTTATGAATTTAACTTCCATAGGAGACATAGAAGACAGCCTTACCCACCCAAAGCCCTAGGCAGAAGCTCTTCACTTTTCATTTCCCAGTATTCCGGGGGGAGGTGCAGGTGGTCTCCCTCCTGTCGTTCAGATACAATCCTCCCGTGATTCTGATTCCAAACCAGGCCTCATCTGCCTTCTTTGACTCATGTGGGCCTGAAGCCAGGTGTTCTGTTTCTGAGACAGCCCTGAGATGTCAAAGCTTCCCTCTGAAGCCTCAAACTGTCATGTGGTGGCTTCTGCAGTGACATCTGTAGGGCTAATTATTCTGCTAATTTTACACATTCTTTCTGGGTTTTCTTTTCTTATAAACTTTGGAATAAGTAGATTCTCTATTGGGATAGAGATTCCTGCTAATTGTTTCACCACCTTGCTCGACTTCTGATTCTAGGTTACCTTTATAAAAGTTAGACTGGAATCTGATTAAGTATGTTTCCAATGAGGTAGTGGTGGTAGGGGTGACAATATCAGTGGCAATAATATGGAAATGTAAGGATGCGTCTGGATGATAAGGAAAAAAGACAAAATGGATGAGCCGTGTAACATGCGTTTTTATTCTGTTTGCAGGATAGCCAACATAGAAAAATGTCACTCTTGAGATGTCTTAGATATCAAACAAATTGTAGTAAAGAATGTGCCTGTGGAATTAAGCATAAATAAATCAGCACAGACTTCTTCATAATGCAAATATGTATGAGCTTTGAGGTTTAAAATATGTCCACACTGGGAAATAAAATTAAGCCCATCAGTACGTGTTGGGTTTTACTGAATTTGGCTTCACTCACGCCTAATTTTAGAGTGTCCCAAAGTTTGCAATTAAAAGCTACAATCAAAGAGTAGCTGATCACAGACTTATTAGTACAGAGTTACAAAAGCTCAGCAAAAACCACCTAAATTATAGACCCTGGCTTTTCACAAGGCCTCCTCCATTTTGGCAAATCAATGTTTTTAAAGGGCAAGTGTGTGGTTGGGGAAGAAATTGTGTATTTATTGCATACTGTATTTATTCATATCGCTCTTTTTCTGTGTCTCAAATACTGAGATGTACATTACTTGAGCTCTACCATTCAATCATCCAGTAAAAAATCCTTTCAGTTTTTGGTTTTTTTTCTTTTACTTTATTTTTTTAAAGCAGTTTTAGATTCACAGCATAATTGAGAGGAGGATACAGAGATGTCCCATAGAGCTCCTACCCCAACACATGCATAGCCTCCCTCATCATCATCCCACACCAGAGTGGTACATTTGTTGTAACTGATGGGCCTCCGTTGACTCATCATAGATACCCAACGTCCATAGTTGACATCAGAGTTTACTGTTGATGTTGTATGTTCTATGAGTTTGGACAAATACAGAATATGTATCTACCATGAAAGTATTATAAGGAGTATGTTCACTGCCCTAAAAATACTCTGTTCTCTGCCTATTCATCCCTCCCTCTACCCTTCCCCGTGGAAGTCACTGACCTTTTGACTGTTGCTATAGTTTTGCCTTTTCCAGGATGTTGTATAGTTAGAATCATACAGTATGTAGCCTCTCCTGATGGCTTTGTTTCCTTAGTAATAAGCATTTAAGTTTTTAGTTCACCCAATCCCTAATTTCATTTCTTTTTCTCAGTAGTTGTCATAATGTGTAAAATCTACCTGTTTCGAGGGATATATATTCATTCTGAAAAATGCAAAGATTATAACAGACAATGTTGGTAGCCTGCTGCATCCCCTGCCTTAAATGTTGACTGATGACACTTGCAGTTGCCCCTTCTCTGGAGAACTGTCCTTACCTGCATGGGCGACCTCTCTCTTTCTCATTCTCCTCTCAGGAGAAGCATTTTCACAAGAATCTCTCTCTCAGGCTCTGCCTTTAGAAAAATCTAACCTAAGAAACAGGTTTGTCATACAAATTAATGATTTATATATACATAGTATATAGTATATGTATATACAATTTATGTATTGCAGGAATTTACAAAATTATAATTTGAATGTTATAAATATATGTGTATAATAATGTTAATATCACATTAACACACTCTCTCTCTCTCTCTCTCTCTCTCTCTCTCTCTCTCTCTATATATATATATATATATATATATATCTCACCAAGAATAGTCAGAATAATTTGAAAAAGAGGAATAAGAGGAGGGGAACTTCTTTGGTAGATATTTTGACTATGACAACATAATAATCATTGAAGAAGTGAGCTTTTGGGGCACAGAGATATCAACTTCCATAAAGGAACCAAATAGAAATACAGAATGAGGCTCAGGCACAATTATTTTATCACTAACATATAACTAGTTCTTAGAACAGACTTGAATACCTGGTAAATAATAATTAAAAAAAAGGCTGAATGAATGGCAAATCGATATGTGATGGAGTTGACATTACAAATTAGTTGGGAAAGAAGGGATTGTTCAGTAAATGTTTCTGGAACAATAGCTTATCCATGTGAAAAAAAATGTACCCCATCTTTACACTATAGAGGCATATCAATTCCAGTCAGTTAAAGTGCTAAATGTGAAAAAATGTTTAGCAGAAACTATAGCCAAATAGCTTTATGATATTGCTATAAGAGTGTGTAGTTTTTCTTTTTAATACACCAAGAAAAATATGAACAATAAAGGAAAATATGGATTAGTTTGACTATTTAAAACGTTTATATATCCAAAGATAAACACACAGGGAACTATATTCAGTACCTTGTAATGGCCTATAATGAAAAAGAATATGAAAAGGAATATATTCATATATGTAAAACTGAATCACTCTGCTGTGTACAAGAAATTAGCACAACATTGTAAACTGACCGTACTTCCACTTAAAAAAAGAAAAAAAAGAGAGAAACGATAAACAAATTGAAAAGATAAGCCACAATCAGGAAAAATATTTGCAATATATAAAAGTGACAAATAATTAGCTTTCAGCATATACAAAAGCAATAAGACAATAGATGATAATGGAAAAATGAAACAAATGAATAGGCAAATCCAAAGACAAAATAAAAACATAGGTTTCCAACCTCAGGAGATTTTTCAAATTCATTAGGTAAATAAAATTTAAAAGCAACAATCTCTGAATGTGCAACCTGTTGGCATGGATGCAGAGAAACAGGCACGCATTCATGTGATACTGATGAGAATATAAATTGGCATTACCACTTTGGTGAATCATCGGCAATGTCTAGGGAAATACAAACACCAGTGCCACAGAAATTCCAGTTCTAGGTTTTTATGCCATTGGTGAGCTCATGCACGCATGAACAAGAAGATGTGTACAAAATTGCTCATTCTGTCCATCAAGTCAAGGAGAAATAATATAAGGTATATTCATATGATGAAATACTCTACAATCAAAAGGAACACAGTAGATGTACAAGTAACAATAGAAAAAAACTTAAGTATAATGTTGAATAAATTAAGTTGGTTCAAAAGGATCTGTACAGTAGGATCCTTTTTTATAAGGCTTTAAACGTAGAATAATATTATATATTGCTTCTGCACAAATACACATGTTGGGAAAGTCCAAAACCTTGAATGGAGATGATCAGCAAGATAAGGTTAGTCTAAACTCTGGTCCAAGGAGAGGGGACTATGTTCTTGAAGATTTAATTTTCATTTACACATGGGGTTGAATTTCATATGTCATGTTTCATTTCTTAAGGTGGGTAGCAGGTATAGGAGCTTTTTGTTATATCGTGCATACCTTTGTATGCCCCAAAACCTTCTTGATAAAAAAGAAAAATATATTTTATGTTGTTTCCTATGCATTTAAGTGTTTATATATATGAAAATAATCTACAGCTAAAAGGAATACACTAGATATTGCTAGTGTACACACATTGCTTTGTTTTATACTTTATTCCCTCAGGCTTTGTTTTGTTTTGTTCTTAATATTACCTGTGTTGCTCTACACAGATCTTCAGCGTTTCTGAGTGTTGCAGTGCCTTCCAGTATTCATCCCTCACATTTTGCTTTCATTGTTCTAGTGAAGGATCCCTTCCACCATTTTGCCTGTCCTCTCATAGACCTACTCAGGAGTCGCCTTCATGTATCGCTGGACCATAGATGTGCACATACATAATTTCACTAGGTATAGCAGCTAGCTCTAAACCAGATACCTCCAAATGACATCTCATCTTCCACTTCTACCAGAAGGGGATGAGTGATTCTATTTTTCCACAATCTTCTAGTCTGTTATCAGTTAACAAAATCTACAGCATTCTTTGTTGAACAGGAATTCTTGTATGTGATGTAGCAAAATTAGTTCATTCTTACCTCAAACTATGTGGGGTGATTTTTGTTTTTTGGTTTTTTTGCATCTGATTTAGGAAGTTCATTACAACAGCAAGGTCACAAATATTCTGGGCAGAGGAATGGTTGTTCTAAAGGTTCTATCAGGAGAGTGCAGCTTTCTTGAATGCTCTTGGTCAGAGAACTGTTCTCTACCTGAAAAAGTGATCCTTCTTAACCACAGGGGTGGTTTCAGGAGGAACGTGCACAGGGGTTTAAGGGAAAGGACTGTATTTAGACAACCAAAACACATGTGCTGTCCTGGACAATCAATGGAGTGCGAGCTATTCCAAACAGGGCATTCTCGTGGGTGAGTTAGGAGACTTGAACGTAAGACTCAACTCAGACACCGTGGATTCAGCCTTTCCCTTTCTTCACCTCCGGGTTCTTGTGTGTAATATGGAGCGAGTGTCTGATAAGATCTCTGTTATCTCCTTCAAATCAAACTGTCCATGTAGAATTTTTTTTTTTTTACCAATTTATAAATTCCATTCTTCCAGAGCTATAGGAGTCAAGTTTGGGAATAGTTTCTCATGTGCTCTAGAACAAGCCATTAATAAATCAAGGACATCTCAGATTCTAGGTGGGACCATATTAAATTATTTACCAAGTATATTACTTTAGTTTAACTGCTATATATATAGTCTCAAGCCTCAATGATTTACTGCAATGGAAACACATTTCTCACTCACGCGAAGTCCAGTTGAAGGGTTTTGGCTGGGTGGCTTTCCAGGCCATCACTTAAGAACTCAGGATTCTTCCATCTTGTAATTCTTCTCGTTTTGAGGTTCTTGTAGTCCTCCCTGGTCACCTTCCAGACAGGAAGAGAGACAGAGTTCACCGTGGGAGGATATTTGGGGACTCCACGTCGAAGTGGTGCACATCACTGCTGTTAGCACTCTCTTTGCTGAAACTTGACCCCATGGCTACAGTGACAGAGAGGTTAAGAAATACAGTATAGGTGTGTGCCTCGAGGGAGATACAACTTTCAGAGAAGACAGAGGAGCCTCTGCCACACCAGGAGTCCCTGCAGAACACAAATTAGTTTTGTTTTAATTATAGAAGCAATGTAGCAATGTTAAAAATTGTGTTTCAAAACTAGGGAGGAATCACCCATAATCCCATGCCAGGAACAAAATATCTATTAGTATTTATGCAACTTTACATGGCTGGAACCTTAGAGAGCATGTAGTTGAGAAGTCCTCCCTCTCTTCCTTCCCTCCTCGATTTTCAACTTTCTTCTTTAAACATTTCTGTTTTGGTTTTGTTTTGTTTAAACACTTCTTGATTGTCTGCAGCATTAGATATCAAAAACACGGAGGTCAATGAGACAGAATTTTAAACTTGCCCTCAAAAAGTTCCACAAGTGTGAGATCAGGCAAGTAACCAACCATTATAACATAACGTGACAAGGGATGTGACAAATGAATACGGAGTCTAGTGGCAGCACTCATCCCAGAAAAAGATGTCTAGAGAGAGTGGTAACTGAGTAATAAAGGATAAATAGAAGCTAATGGGATTAAAAAAGCAAGTTCAAGAGCATTGCATGTAGTTGGGGCACCATTCTCCAAGGTCTGGAGACATGAGCTCGAACAGGGAGCTCTGGGAAGTGCACATTGTTCAGGTGAACTTGGAAATAGAGTGTAGGTGGGAAGTGATGAGAGCTGAATCAGGAAGGGGTCAAATTGTGGAAGATTGTCAGCTCTGCTAAGAAGACAACATTTTAGTTTAAACACAAGAGGAGTCATTGAAGTATTTTAAGCAGGGGCATGAGTTCATCAGAACCATACTTGAGAAAGGTAACCCTGGCTACTATGTGAAAAAATAGACCAGAGGTGGACAAAATTGAAGGTAAGAGACGAGTTAAAGGACTAGATACATAATTCATATGAGATATGATGGTGGGTTTACTGAGGCTGTGATTGACATTGGAGAGAAATACATAGCATTCATGCGATATTTAGGCAGTGGAACCAACAGGGCTTAGGAATTGATTGGATATGAGCAGTTAAAGAGAGGAATATATTAGGGATGACCCAGAATTCAGACTTGGTTGGTTGGATCGATAATTAAGACAGGGACTATTGGAAAAGAGAGGACAATGAATTCGGTTTTTATTTTACTTTTGAGGTACTTTTGGAACTATAAGTAGAGGAGACTGGTAAAAGGTTGGTTATTAAACTGAAATTCAGGAAAGAGGACAACACTGGAGTTAAGATTCATAATTGAATGTATAGGCGTAAATGAGGTTTTCCAGAGACCATATGTTGATTGTGAAGACCATCACTTAGGTGAGTGATAAAGGAATAAAAGCTGATAACAGAGGTTATAAAGGAGCAAATAAATAGAAATGAGCAATAGACTAATAAGAGTATTAAGTCAGAGAAACCAAGGGGAGAAAAATTTTAAGCGCTGAAAAGAGATCAGGGGAAATAAAGATAAAAAGTGGTCCATGGGGCTCTAAATAGACTTGGCATCAAACAATTCATTAGTACCTTTATGAGTATGTTTTCTATGGAAAATAATCAGCTGACTTGGATTGAGAACTGAGTGAAAAGTAAGGAATTATCTCTTAATGACAGTAAATGATTGTCAATAGGAAGAGAATAGGCTGGAAGTTCTTATGTTTATCTGAACAGAATTTTTTCTTTTTTTTCCAAAACCAGAAAAGATAACGTATAAATGCTTCTGGGAAAAACCTTGTAGAAAGGGATACTTTGAAAATAATGAAATGAGAACAGAGAAAGGAGTAATTAATAGGAAGAGGTCCCTAAGAGGCAAGAGCCGACCTGGAGGATAAGCCTTTCATTTTAACAGAACCAAGGAACGATGATTTTGGATGAGGCTACATTTATTGGTTTAGCAGTGGGAATTTCTCGTAATCTCACGTGCTGACTCCTATTTCATTTGTAATGAAACACCTGCTGCAGAGGGAAAGCAGAATGAGAGGGTCAGGTATTTAAGAAAAATAGAGAAGGTTTAGAATTACCATTATGGAAGAAGATGTCACACACACACACACACACACACACACACACACACACACACACACACACACACACACACACAAAACAATATAACATCAGTACTGAATAGAGCTGGGGACCTGCCCATTGAACTCAGAGATGCTATTATCACCACCCTCCCAAGGACCTGCTTTGAGGGTTTTCTCCGGCAGTTTTCAGTGTCCTGTGTGTGCAGGTGAAGAAGGAAGGTAGTTGAATTGGTCACACACTTGACAGGTGGATTTGGCAAAAGGACAAAAGAGGCAAAGGTAATGGCAAGAAAGTGGAGAAATTGATAAGCCAGAAAATCTGAGCTGACTGTGAAAGATGGGAAAAGCTCCACAGGACTGCAGAGTCTCATAAGATGGAGATCAAATGACACTGAATAGTGAATTGAGTGAAAGGAAAGGAAGAATAAATGTTAGTATTCTGAGTAGACATTTCACTTGAATTTCATAAGTGGTCCATGGGGCTCTAAATAAATATTTGCTGAATGATGCATGAGTGATTTACCCGTAGGACATAAAAACTTTCCCATTGTACATCTAGATTGCTTTTATTTTCAATTTTTAAATGATCAATACAGTAAAATAGATTCTTTCCTCTTAGTGTACAGTTCTATAACTTTTTAAATGAGTAGACTTTAATTTTTAGTGCAGTTTTAGCTTTTCAGAAAAGTTTAGCAGTCCATACCAAGAGTTTCCTTATACCACCCTTCTACCCCATACCCTGTACACAGTCACTAACAACTTATTTTAATGTGGTACCTTTGTTATAATTGATGAACCCATATGGATACACCCATTATTGTTAACTAAGTCAGTCGTTTATACTAGGACTCACTCTGTGTTGTACAGTTCTATAGGACTTGACTAATGCAGATGTAAACACCAAATGAATAGTGGCTGTTATCACATTATTAGTATGGGAGGTAAATCACTGTTCTTTTTTGAATAGACTTTTGTGGGGTTTTTTGTTTCTCTTTAACAGGAGAAAAACAAACAAGTTTAATAACATGTCTACCTCCTGTATACAAGGGAGAGACCCAGGAAAACTGAGTAACTCTTAGACGTTAGTTTTTAAAGTAGTTTTAAGTTCACAGCAAAATTGGCAGAGATTTCCCATACACTCCCTGCCTCATACATGCATAACCTCCGCTTTTATCAACATCTTGCACCCGAGTGGTGCATTTTTACAATCAGTTAACCTCCACTGTTACATCATAATCACCTGAAGTTCATAGTTTACTTTATAGTTGACTCTTGGTGTTGGGTTTTGACTAATGTATAGTGACGTATATCTAGCATTGGCAGTGACATACAGAATATCTTCAGTGTCTTAAAAATCCCTTGTCCTCCACCTGTTCATCCCTGCCTTGGTTCCCTTCAATCCCTAGAAACCATTGATCTTTTTTTAGTCCCTATAGTTTTGCCAATTCAGATTGTCATATAGTTGGAATTACACTGTCTATGGCTTTTCAAACTGATTTCTTTCACTTAGTGTTAAGCATTTAAGTTTACTTCATGTCTCTTTGTGTCTTGATAGCTCATTTCTTTTCAGTGCTTATATAACATTCCATTATCTGGATATATCAGTTTATTTATCCATTCACCTACTGAAGGACATCTTGGTTCCTCCAAGATTTGGGAGTTAATTAAGTTACTGTGTATGCTTTTGTGTGGACCTGCAAGAAGAGATATTGCTGGATTTTATGGTAAGGCTGTGTTTAGCTTTGGACGATACTGCTGGATGGTTCTTCCAAAGAGGCAGTAGCATTTTGCGTTTCTACAAGCAATGATTGAGAGTTCCTGTTGCTCCAGATCTTCACTAGTTTATGACGTTGTCAGTGTTCTGGATGTTAGCTATTCTAACCCATTTGTAGTGTTTTATCATTGTTACTTTAATTTTCCATTACCTAATGGTATATAATGTTTAACACCTTTTCATATAATTATTTGCCATTTGTTTATCTTCTTCAGTGAGTTGTCTGTTCAGATCTTTTACTGATTTTAATTGATTTATTTGTGTTCTTATTTTTGAATTTTAAGAATTCTTCATATATTTTGGATACTAGTGCTTTGTCAGGTACGCATTTGGCAACTATTTTGTCCCAGTCTGTGGCTTATTTTTTCATTCTCTTAACAATGTATTTCTTACAGTAGAAGTTTTCATTTGAATGAAGTCCAGCTTATCAAGTTTTTCTTCCATAGTTTGTCTTTTTGTGTTGTATTAAAGAGTCAGCACCAAACTCAAGGACACCTAGATTTTTTCCTACATTAACTTCTAGAAGTCTTGTCATTTTGCATTTATATTTAAACCTATAATCCATTTAAAATTAAATTTTGTTAAAGGTGTAAGGTCTGCATCTAGATTAATTTTTTGTATGTGGGTGTCCAGTTGTTCCATCGACATCTATTGAAAAGGCTGTCTTTTCTCCGTTAAATTTCCTTTGCTTTTGTCAAAGTTCGATAGACTCTATTTGTGTAGGTCAGTTTCTGGGCTCTCTATTCTGTTCTATTGATTTATTTGTCTGTTCTTTTGCCAATACCACACTGTCCTGATGAATGTCATTTCTGTGAATTTTAGTACATGTACAGACTTACGTAATCACCACAATAATTAGCATACAGAACAATTCCATCACTCAAAAAAAAAAAGTTCCTCATGGTCTCTCTTTATGCTTGCATTTCCTACCCACCTACAACGTCTGGCAACCACTGATCTGTTTTCCATCACAATGGTTCTGCCTTTTTGTGAATGTCATCTGAAGAAAATCATATGATATGTACCCTTTTGAGATTGGCTGCTTTCACTCAGCATAATGCTTTTGGAGAATCATCCACTTTTTAATTTGTATCAATAGTTTGTTCCTTATTATGGCTGACAGATATTCCCTGGTATGGATATAGCACCATTTGTTTATTCATTCCCTAGCTGAGAGACATTTGGGTTATTTTCAGTGTTTTTTGATTAAGAGTAAAGTTGCTATAAACATCCAGGTACAGGTTTTGTGTGAACAGAAGCTTCACTTCTCTAGGGTCAGTACCTAGAAGTGAGATTGCCGGGCCATAGAAGTATATGAGTAGCTGGAAGGAACAACCAACCAACCTTCTATCCTGGCTGCATCATTTTGCATTCCCACCAGCAAGGTATCAAGTTGTTACATACCTTCTCCAGCACTTGGTATTGTCAGTCATTTTCAGTTTGGGCATTCAGTAGATGGCAGTTGTGTTTCACCGTGTTTTAATTTGCATTCACTAGATAATCATGTTGAACATCTTTTCACGCGATGATTCACCATCCATACATCATCTTTGGTGAAGTCTCTGTCAACGTGTTTTGTCCATTTAAAAAAATGTGTTTGTTTTTCCACTGTGAGTTTTGCGGACTCTTTATTATTATAAGTAGAAGTCCTCTGTCAGATATGTGATACAAACATGTTCCCCCAATCTATAGCTTAATTTTTCATTCTTTTGATAGTGCCTAAGGCAGAGCAAAATTAGGTTAAATTTGATGATTCAGTTTATCAAAAAAAAATTTTTATGTCTCAGGTTTTTGGTGTGATGTCTGAGAATTCTGTTTCTTTGTATAGACAGCCTTAGGTCATGAAGATTTTCTCCTAAAATATTTATAGTTTTTGCATTGTATATTTCGATGTGTAAGCAATTCTGAGTTAGTTTTTGTATAAGATGTGAGATGTAGGTTAAGGTTTGTTGTTTTGTCCGTTGTATGTCAAACTGTTCTAACGCCATTTGTTGAAAAAGGCCGTCTTTTCTCTATTCATTTATTTTTGCAGCTTTGTCAAATATCAATCGGCCATATCTGTGAGGGTCTATTTCTAGACACTCTATTCTGTTTCACTGATACATGTGTTTATTCCTTCACCAATGCCACAATGTCTTGATTACTATAGACTTATAGCAAGTCAAATTTGGACAGTGTGATTTCTCCAAATTTATTCTTCTCTATCAAAATTGTTACAGCTATTCAAATTTCTTCACCTTTCCATATAAATCTTAGAATTGGCTTATCTAAATCTACAATGTGTTTTGCTGACATTTTGGTCAGTATCATGTTCATTTATAGATCAAGTTGGGAAGAATTGATGTCTTTACCATATTGAATCTTCTAATCTGTAAATATGTATCTTAGTCACTTGGGCTGCTATAATAAATATACTATGGACTGAGTGGCTTAAACAAAAAATTTCTATTTCTCACAGTTCGAGAAGCTGGGAAATCCAAGATTAAAGTGCTGGCAGGTCCGGTATCTGATGTTAGCCTACTTTCTGGCTGGTAGTCAGCTGTCTTCTTGCTGGATTCCCACAAGGCTTAGAGATAGCTCTTATCTGTCATGTTGCTTCTCATAAAGGCACTAGTCCTGTTCATGAGGGCTCCACCATCATGACCTTACTACCTCCCAGAGGTCCCACCTTCAAATATTATCGCATTGGGAATATCGCCATTTATTTAAGTCTTCTTTAGTTTCTTTCATCAATGATTTGTAGTTTTTGGTATATAAATCCTATACTTGATTTTTTTTTTGAGTTATAGTCAGTTTACAATGTTGTGTCAATTTCCAGTGTGGAGCCCAATTTTTCAGTCATACATGAACATACATATATTCATTGTTGCATTCTTTTTCACTGTGAGCTACCACAAGATCTTGTATATATTTCCCTGTGCTATACAGTATAATCATGTTTATCTATTCTACATATGCCTGTCAGTATCTACAGATTTCAAACTCCCCGTCTGTCCCTTCCCACCCTATACTTGATTTTTTAAAAAAAAGATTTATACCAAAGTATTTCATTATTTTCTTAGAGCTATTATAAATGATATTAATTTAATTTGTTTTTAATTTTACATTGTTAGTATATAGGAAAAAGTTTGATTATTCTTATGTCCGGCAACCTCGCTAAACTTTTTTTATTATAATTTCTAAAAGGTTTTTATGTTTGTTTCATTTTTATTTTTTTATTCTCTGGGATTTTTCTATGGAGGCAATCGTCGTCTGTGAATAGAGACAGTTTTATTTTTTCATTTCTAATCTAGTTTTTAAAATAGTTTCTGTTTATTGCTTACTACACTGGCTAAAACTTCCAGGACTAAGTTGAACAGGAGTAGTAAGAATGGAATCATTATCTTTCCCAGTCTTAAGAAGAAAGCATTCAGTCTTTCACTAAATTCTTTTTCTTCATCAGTTGATCAGCTAATTTATTTTTTTCTTCTTTGGGCTTTGAATACGTTAGATCACATTGATTACTTTTGAAATATTGAACCAGCCTTACTCTCTATAATGCCTTTGGAGAATCATTCATTTTTTAATGGTTGATTGTGGTGTTGTGATTATATCACCTCATGTAATTACGGTAATATTTTTGATGATTTTTGCAACATTTCATGAAGGATATTGGTCTGTAGTTTTCCTTTTTTCTACAGTTTTTGTCTGGTTTTGGCACAGGGTAATGAAACTTCATAAAATGACTTGGGAGGTATTTTCTTCTATTATCTGAGAGACATTTTGTACAGTTGGTGTTATTTCTTTAAATATCTGATATAATTCACCTGTGAAACCACCTGGGCTTGGGGATATCTTTTTCAGAAAGTGTTTAAACTAAAACTTTTGCTTCTTTACTGTTTGTAAGACTGTTCATTTCATCCCGTGTGAGTCTGGGTAGTTTACAGCTTTCAAAGAGTTGCACCATTTCACATAAATTATTGACTAGATTGCACAGAGTTGGGCAGAATATTCATTTATTATCCTTTTAATATCCAGCATCAGGTAATTCCAACATCAGTGTCATATTGGCATTTGTACCTGTTAATTATCTTTTCTATGCAAGTTGAGAGTTTCCTGGTTTTTCGGAAGGCAAGTAATTTTGGGTGATTCCCTGGTGTTTTAAATATTATGTCATGTACTGGATCTTATTTAAATTCTATAGAAAATGTTGGGATTGTTCTTTCAGTAGTCAATTGACCTGGATAGCTTCAGACTGCAACTTTCAGTTTGCCTTCTGCAGACTGCAGATCCAATCTCAGTTCTGTGATCAGTGTCTTGCAATGCCACTCAGATTTGTCCCACGTATGTCCTACCCTACAGTCCATCTGGGACCTGGACAATGATCTCTTTGTTAGTTCAGTGATTTAAATTTTTTGTTTGCTCAGTAGAATCAGATCCATGTGTGTATAGCCTAAAGATGAGCCCACTAGTTCTTAAACAATTTTATAGGCTTGTTTTCTCAATATGTACTTCCTCTTTGCAGTCTCCCAGGCACAGTATATCCATCAGTGTTTAACAGATTCCAGTGGGCCCCCTGGCACTCATCTTTTGTGTCCTCCAGACAAAGTGCTGTGGCTGAATTTTCCCTGCCCTTCCCTGCACTTCTAAGACTACAGCTGTGTCTGGGGTCAAGTGGAAGGAGAACCTGGGGAAAAAAAAGCAATGGTGATTTACTGCACACTCTTGGGACCCCAACCCCACTGACTGGAGAGGCCTTAGCAACTGTCGCTAAGTTAATGCTTGAGGACTGAGCATGAGATGCCAGAGAAAAGAAAACAAACAAACAAAAACAAAACCCAGGGATTTCCACATTGTGGGGGGAGATTTCAGAGTTCTGTTTCCAGCTCGTGAAGCCACAAGTAGGGGCCTGGAAGTCTCTCTGTGCTCATGGCCACCTTTAGATTTTCGTTTGAGTTGCATTCAGGCCAAGGGATACGAGAGGCAAAAACATGTGAACTCACCACTATTTTAATGGCGGTTGAAATTCTGGTCTT
Source organism: Camelus ferus (assembly GCF_009834535.1). NCBI lineage: Eukaryota > Metazoa > Chordata > Mammalia > Artiodactyla > Camelidae > Camelus > Camelus ferus. The sequence continues at coordinate 58,644,641 of NC_045706.1, read as the reverse complement.
TCCCAATCCGCTTGCTATTACTTAATTTTCCAAGCCCTAAAAGAGCTCCTCCCAGGACGGTAGTCACAGCAGTGGGAGAGACGTGGAAAATGTGGTTACTCCACGGAACAGACCTGAAACTGCGGTCTGGGCCAGGAGGTTTGTAAAATATTCTTTTCAGTTCTTTAAACATTTTATCTGAAACTAACTTTGAAGTTGCAAAGATAAGGACAGTTTCCATGTGTGTGCTTCACCCAGCTTTCCCCAGTGATTCCATTTTCCGTATCACAGTGCATGCCAGAGCCAGGAAATCGGAAGTGGCACATTACTATCGACTGAACTACAAACCTTGTTTGGTTGTCATCGGTTTTTGTTGCTGATGGTGGTGGTGTGCAGTGCTATGGAATTTCAACACATGTACACACCTGTGTTCACACCAACACAATGAAGATATAGAACCCTTCTATTGCTTCAAGAAACTCCTTCATGCTACCTCTGAGGAGTCATCCTCTGTCCTGACCCTAACCCTGGGCAACCACTGATTTATTCTCCATCACTTTAATTTTTTCTCATTTCAAGGTTATTCTGGACATGGAATCATACAGTATATCCATCAGTTTTTAACAGAATTCAGTCTTTGGCACCATGTGTTTTGCTGCGATTAGGTATTCAGACATCCAGCAATAGTCCTTTACTTGGACAAAAAACTGTGAAATACTGGCCCCTCCGCTTAAGTCCCTCTAACAAGTACAATGGTTTAAAAAGAAGGAATTACAGCCCAGGTGCATATAGTGACTCGGGTTTGTGAAAGGATCAGACATTCCATCATTGCCCATTTCTGAGCAGCCAACTCCTGGGCTTCCAGGGTCCGAATGAAACCAGCTTCCTTAGACATAAAACAGCTGAGTCATTGCCACGGGTCAAAAAGTATGACAAGGGGTCAGGACAAGGGGGCATGCCTTCTCCCTAGCCCCAGGTGGCCCCCTCTGCCTTCATGTAACTGGAAGAGCTGGAGAAAGGTGTGTTAGCATCCCAAAGGGAATCTGTGCAAAAAAAAAAAAAAAGTACATTTAAACACACCTATCTATTATCCCTGTGGCTTTGTCAACAAAATATTTCAACCCCTGATGAATCTCTCTGTGTTCTGAGATTTATTTTTAGATGGAGCACAACAGATTGTTTCTTTGTTTGCTTTTCTATTTGCTCATGGTTATTACTTCTTCCTGAATGGTTCATGATAACGGCAGTCATACAGTAATCATCTGGCAGTATATTATTATTTATTATGGATCGAGTGCCATAAAGGCTCATAAAGCTTACCAGGTGCCTATAACGACACCAGCCGTTGGCTGCCGAGCACATTGCCACGCTTGGGCACTTACTGGGGAGGTGGAGCTGGAGGCCCAAGGATGGGGCGGGCAGTTCCGGGAGCAATCTCTTACAGCCTGCTTCCTCCCGGCAGTGTGAAGGGATGCAGAGCTGGAGAAGCTCCATGTGGTCCAGACACAGACAAGGTCGTGAACGGAGCATGAAATCTGGATGTGGCTGTAACAGGCGAAGCGGGTGGTGCCTGTAACAGCATGGATGGCTTTACTCCTTTGGTTCTGACAACTCTGATTCTCCCAATTTCCGAATGAGAGTCTACAGTTGTGAGAGAGGATGGGGAATGAAAAAGGAGGGCAGAAGTAACTCATATTTATTGCTTATCTCTGTGAGCCAGCACCGATCCAAGCACTGGGGTAGAGAGGCCTGGAATTCACAGTGTGTTACAGAAAATAGACAATAAGTGAATAAATGAATGCATAATGTGTGGTCTAAGAAGGAGACTAAAGTTAGGTAAGGAGATGAGGCATAAAGAGATGGGTATTTTTGATAGTTTGATCAGAGAAGAGCATTCTGAAGATACAGCCTTTGAGCAGAGACCTTGGGGAAGGGCACTGAGTAAAGAGGGAACAGCTCATGCAAAGGCCCTGAGTTGATATATGCTTTGCAAGGGGTGGGGCAGCAATTCCATCAATGGAGCTGTAGCCCAATGGGCAAAGGGAAAAGGCACAAAGGGGAGGTGGGAATCGTAGCCATGGGCAGACCGTGCAGATTGTGAGGAAGGCTTGTGGATTTGTTCTCAGGGCAATGGTGAGCCATGGAAGGGTTGAAATGGGGGAACTGCATGATCTTGACTATGACTGAAAAAATTGCCTTTGGGTGCCATGCTGATGTGTGGAAAATGGGATGGACACAGGTAAGACTGGGTCTCTGTGTAACTGGCAGTCTCTTGCCAGCCTAACATGCCCATAACATTTGATTCTTATACCGATGCAGAAGGTAATAGTGTCCATGTGACAGAAGAGCCTGCAATTCAAATAAGTCAAGCAACCTGGTCCAGGTTATTCACGTAATGAACAGTAGAGCTGGCATTTGAACCCGGAGCTGCTTCACTACAGATCTCTTCTTAAATCCCCTAAACAGCCTAATTGGGGACGCCTTGTTTTTGAGAGCCAGGAAAGGCCATTGCCTCTGCATTTCCCGCTCTGCCCAGATCATTTCCTTCCTTGGGCCATGGAGACAAGATGAGTTTGTCTCAGTCCCATGGTGATATCTCCTGGCTATTGTGTGTCTTTGCCTCTGCATTTGGCATCTCCCTCCCGTGTGCCCACAGAGGTCATCAGAGAACATCTGAGCTGCTCAGATGAGGATGGCCCTCTGAGGACACTCTTCTGCCCTCCTGTGATCACTACTTCCCTGTTTAAAACACCAGACACTAGTTTGTTCTCTAGATCTGTGAGTTCTTTTTTGTTATATTCACTAGGTTGTTATAATTTTAGATTCTACATAGAAGTGATATTATACAGTATTTATCCATTTCTGTCTGATTTATTACACTACACATAATACCCTCCAAGTTCATCCATGTTGTTTGCAAATGTCAACATTTCTTTCTTTTTTATGGCTGAGTAGTAGTCCATTATATATATAACAATACATAATGGGATATATATTATATATACACACACCACATCTTTATCCATTCGTTTGTTGATGGACGCTTAGGTTGCTTCTAGAACAAACTAGTGGTTACTAGTGAGTAGAGGGAAGTTGGGAGGGGCAGTATAGAGGTAAGGGAGTAAGAGGTACAAACTGTCAGGTATAAAATAAGCTACAAGGATATATTGTACAACATGGGGAATAGAGCTAATATTTTGTAATAACTATAAATAGAGTATAAACTTTAAAAATTATGAGTTGCTATATTGTACACCTGTGACTTACATAGTATTGTACATCAACTATGCCTCAATAGAAAAATTAAATTAAATTAAAGACAAATAAATTTTTAAAAATGACACTAGCCACAAAGCCAGTCTTCTGTCTATTCCTAACTCTCCAGTCTTCCCAAGGAGTGAGCTTTCCTAAGTTTGCTCCCCGTTGGAGCCCAAATCCTGCAATTAGCCTGTATTATCTTCCAGTGAAAGAGTAACTGATACAGGTTTTATCTTGGGAATTTTTATGACCTCTGGCTATATCCTCCCAGTCCATACAAAGCGGGAGAGCAGGGCCCTGTCAGGTAATTGATGAAACAAATCTGGCAATTTCGTACCTTGAGCAGAGTGCAGAGGTAGCCATGGCTTTACACAATCCTGTTAGCTCTGTATCATCTCTGAGAGTCTTCTCTTTGTTGGTGATGTAACACCAGGACCAACCTTTTGCCACGGCTTCCACTTGTACCTAGCTATGTTTGTAGCAGTGCCCAGCATTCTTCCTGAAAGAGGCAATATGACATAGTCAGAAAGAGCTTGGCCCCTGGAACCTGATTGTCTCGATTAGAGCCCTAGGCCCTATAACTCGCTAACTGGGGGGGTTTCTGGTGTGTGTCTGTTTCCTCTTCTGTGATGCGGCGCTGGGTACGTGAGAGCTCCTTTTGCTCAGTGCTCTTTGCTCTGTAGAGAGAAGAGCCCACTTGGCTGCACTGGCCACTTTCTCCAAGTCCACAAGTCTCGAGGCACTCGCTGAGTTCCTTTCAAATACCGCCCGTCTTGGTCAAAAAGGAACGGACACGGAGAGCTGTCTGAGGCTGGGCCTGCCTCGCAGACTTGCCCCTCGTGTCTGCTGGGGACTGGGGCGTGCAGCTCCATTACAGTTTTCCCACCTCCCTCAGGGGACACGTGCTAGTCTCAGGAGGATGGTGGTGCCCCCTTCCTGAGTGTGAACAGCTTTCTTCTCTCCGTCCTGTGCTGGATTCAAGGTAGGGTTCCACAACCAACCCCCCATCTTTCACTTGGCATCTGCAGAGCCCAGGCAGCCAAGAAGATTTTGTCAAATTTACTTTCTGAAGTTTGTTTATGAACCAGTTCTCTCATTGACTGAGCTTTATCAGCTTACTTACTGCCTCTCTGGAGATTCAGGCACGCCTCTTTATTTTCCCCTGGATGAAAATAAAGCATAATTTAGAAATCCCTCAAGTTTATTTTTCACTTTGGATTGCAACCCAGGCCTGATAAAAATTTTTTCTCCATTTTTATTATCTATCAATCTTTCTAATGATATTAATGGAGATAGAGGCAGTTAGACTCCTGAGCTCAAATCACTGTCTTACCCAAAATCCTATGCAGGGCCAAGTTTTACATATTTTGAATAATGTGGAGCTCATATATCCCATATGCTTGATGTCGCTAGGTTAAGTCTTCCTGTTTGATTCTGTCATCCTCCCAGAGCTGGCTCAGTTGACGTCTGGAGTTTCCAGGAGACAATAAGGCACTTCTCATGCATAACAGGGACAGTGCCTCCACTTTAACTGTCACTCTGACCAAATTCTGTCACGTGATCACTTGATCTCCGGCACTTGACATACATCTATCTTGGGCTCTGCTATGGAAGCTGTCACATCCTGTGGACCACGACTTTACACCTGTGTGGCCACAAGGGCCTAGAATGTAAGTTCCATGAGGACAAGGACTGGGCTGGGTTTGGTCTCCCATACCCATAATCAGTGTCTGACACATGGTAAGCACTAAGGATTTACTGAGAAGTGAATGAAAGCAATCAGGAATTATAGGCTAGATACTTTTCCTTCTGTATTTTGTCCCCCCAGAGCACATGGAAGATTTTAACAAACTATTTCAGCTTTATGTAGAGCATATATGTACATTACAAATTGATCACCACAGTAAGTCTAGTAACCATCTCTCACCATACTAAGTGGTTACAGTATTATTTACTACATTCACTATGCTGTACATTGCATCCCGATGACTTATTTATCTTATAACTGAAAATTTGTACCCCTTACTCCCCTAAATCCATTTCACCTACCCACCCCAACCCCCCTCCCCTCAAACAACCACCTGTTTGCCTTCTGTAACTGTGGGTTTGTTTCTGTTTAGCTCTGTTTGTTTCATTTTTAAGATTTTACATATAAGTGAAATCACATGGTATCTGTCTTACTCTGTTTGACTTATTTCACGTAGTGTAATACCCTCTAGGTCCATCCATGTTGTTGCAAATGGCAAGATTTCATTTTTTTTTAATGGATAAGATTCCATTCTCTCTATATAACACATCTTCTCTATCCATTCGTCTACCAAGGGACACATAGGTTGCTACTATATCTTGACTATTTTAAATAATGCTGCAGTAAACATCGAAGAGCATATATCTTTTCAAATTAGTGTTTTTATTTTCTTTGGATTAATTACCCAGGAGTATGGATCATATGGTGGTTCTATTCTTAATTTTTTGAGGAACTTTCACAATATTTTCCATGGTGGCTGCACCAATTTACATTCCCTGTGACAGTGCACAAGGGTTCCCTTTTCTCCACATCATCACCAATACTTGTTATCTCTTGCCTTTTTAATAATAGCCATTCTGACAGGTGTGAGGTAGTATGTCATTGTGGTTTTGACTTGCATTTCCCTGACGATTAGTGATGTTGAGCATCTTCTCATGTGTCTGTTGGCCATCTGGATATCTTCCTTAGAAGAATGCCTATTTAGGCCCTCTTCCCGTTGTTTAATCAGACTGCTTGTTTTGTTTTGTTTTGATTCTGAGATGTATGAGTTCCTTTTATATATTGGATATTAACTTTTTAACAGATATATCACTTACAGACATCTTCCCATTTAGTAGATTGCCTTTTCGTTTTGTTGATGGGTTCCTTCATGCATTTTGATATAGTCCCATTTGTTTATTTTTGCTTTTGTTGTTCCTGACTGAGGAGACATCCAAAAAATTTGCTAAGACCCATGTCAAGGAGCATACTATCTATATTTTATTCTAGGAGTTTCGTTGTTTCAGGTCTTACGTTTAAGTCTTTAATACATTTTGAGTTTATTTTTTATATGATGTAAGAAAGTGGCCTCATTTCATTCTTTTTCATGTAGCTGTACATTTTCCCAACACTGTTTATTGAAGAGACTGTCCTTTCTCCACTGTGTATTCTTGGCTCTTTTTTTCATAAATTAATTGACCAAATAAGTATGGGTTTATTTTTGAAATCTCTATTCTGTTCTATTGATCTATATGTCTGTTTTTGTGCCAGTACTATACAGTTTTGAAATTCAAAAAATGCCTTGAGACAAATGAAAATGGAAACACAGCATACCAAAATCTATGGGATGTAGCAAAAATAAGTCTAAGAGGAAAGTTTATAACAATAGAGGCCTACCTCAAGAAATAAGAAAAATCTCAAGAAAACAATCTAACATTACACCTAAAAGAACTAGAAAAAAAGAACAAAACCCAAAGTTAGTAGAAGAAAGGAAATAATAAAGATTACAGCAGAAATAAATAAAATAGAGACTGAAAAAGAAAGCAGAAAAGAATAATGAAACTAAGAGCTCCTTCTTTGAAAAGATAAAAAAAAAATATTGACAAATCTTTATCTGGACTTGTCAAGAAAAAAAGAGAAGTTCCAAATGAACAAAATTAAAGATGAAAGGAGAGCAGTTACAACCGACACCACAGCAATACAAAGGACAGTAAGAGATTACTGTGAACAGTTATGTACAAATAAATTGAACAACCTAGAAGAAGTGGATGAATTCCTATAAATGTACATTCTTCCAAGACTGAATCAAGAGGAAATAGAGAATCTGAATAGACCAATTACTAACAGTGAAATTGAATTGATAATCAAAAACAAGTCCCAACAAACAAAAGTTCAGGACCAGATGCCTTCCTAGGTAGATTCTACCAACCATTTAAAGAAGAGTTAATACCCATTCTCCTGCAATTTGTTCTGCAAGGCCAGCATTACCCTAATTCCAAAACAAGACAAAGACACTTCAAAAAATAAAATTACAGACCGATATCCCTGATGAACATAGATGCAAAAATTCTCAACAAAATACTAGCTAACCAAATTCAACAATATATTAAGAGAATCATGTGCCATGATCAAGTGGGATTTAGCCCAGGGATTCCAGGATAGTTCAATATCCGCAAATTAATCAACATTATACATACACCACATTGACAATCAAAAGATAAAAATCATATGATAATCTCAGTAGATGCAAAAAAGCATTTGACAAAGTCCAACATTGATTTATGATTAAAAAAAAAAAAAACCTCTCACCAAAGAGGTATAGAGAGAACATACCTCGACATAATGTATACAATATATGACAAACCCACAGCAAACGTAATACTCAATGGAGAAAAGCTGAAATCTTTTCTTCTAAGATCAGGAACAAGACAAGAATGCCCACTTTTAGTCAACTTAATATTGGAGGTCCTAACCACAGCAATCAAACAAGAAAAAGAAATAAAAGACATTCAAATTGGAAAGAAAGAAGTAACACTGTAACTATTTGCAGATGATATGATACTATATATCTAGAAAACCTTAAAGTCTCTACCAAAAATCTATTATAACTAATAAATGGATTCAGTAAAATTGCAAGACACAAAAATCAACATATAGAAATTTATTGTGTTTCTATTCACTAATAACAATCTATCAGAAAGAAATAACCCCATTTACAATTGCATCCAAAAGAATCAAATGCCCATGAGTGCATTTAACCAAGGAGGTGAAAGGCCCGTACTCTGAAAACTATAAGGCATTGTTGAAAGAAATTAAAGACAACATAGATGGAAAGTGTTTCATCCTAGTGGATTGGAAGACTTAATATTGTTGAAATGTCCATAGCACCCAAAGCAATCTACAGATTCAGTGCAGTCCCCATCGAAACACCAATGGGGTTTTTCACAGAACTGGAAAAAGATAATTCTAAAATTTGTATGGAACCATGGAACCCCAAATAGAAAAAGCAATCTATACAAAGAAGAACAAAGCTGGAGGTATCACACTCTCTGACATATATATATATAAATATAAAATCTAGCACCTCAGGGAATCTAGCTAAATCATCAGATTCATTGGGATTATTCTTTCTAACACAAGGAGAATTTGAGTTCGTGTATGTTCCTCCTCACATGTTTCAATTTTAGCCGCGTATTTCAAAACTTGGGTTTGGCTCCATCTCAGGAGCTTCCATTTTTCCATGATGTTAACTCAAGAATTGTTGAGCAACCCGTTTTGTTTTTTTTTTTTCTCACTTTGCCGCCGATACTCTGCTCACTTTCATTCAGTCTCACAGTCTTTCTTGTCAAGTGATGTGAGGTATCCTCTTCGAGAACATTCAAGAGAAGACGGCAGAGAAAACAGAGTGGGAAAACCATTTTGCTGTGGAGATGCATCCGTGGTAGGCAGGATTTCTAAGGAACAGCACTCAAGATTCTACACCCTCATCCCTGGAACCTGTGAATGTAGAGAGATACTATTCCCATGGCTGTGTTACGTTATACAGCACACTTGGCCAAGAAAATGGCAGATTATCTGGGTGGAGCTAGTCTAACCACACAGGTCCTTAAATCACAGAAGGAGACCTGGGAAGAGAGAGGAGGACTTGATGTACCATTGCTAGCATGAAGATGTGGAGGGCCATGGGAGATGCAGAGGAATCTAGGTGGCTTTTGGGAGCAGAGAGCACCTCTTACCGACAACCTAAATGAGCTTGGGAGTGGATTCTTTCCAGACCCTCCAAAAAAAGGCCCTAGCCAGGTCACACTTTGTCTTGATGAGAACTGGAGTTTAGAACTTAGCAGAGGCCTCCCAGATTTCTGACCTATAGTAGTTTGAGCTAATAGAAAACTTTTGTTTTATGCTGCTTTTCTGGGATAATTTATTACCACAGTAATGGAAGACTAATACCGACTCCTTCGTGTGTAATTGAGTTCTAAACAAAAAAGGTAAATGGAATTACTGAATATCCTACTTGCAAAAACTAAATTAGAAAGTGAACTCATTTGCACAGAGAATTCTTTACATTTACAAAAGGATTTAGAGGTCCCTTTAAGTAACACATTTAAGCGTTTGTTTACAGATCATTACTTGCTTAACAGAGGACAGAACTAAAAGCTGAAGTGTTCCAAGTGATTGCTGATTAAATAGCAATCAAAAATGAAGATAAAGTATGAGATTATAATAATAACAAATGGGCATTTACACATGCATTTCAAACAGTTTCATTTTACACCCCTGAAAGCAAAAATTCCAGAACCTTCGTTTCTCTCCGGGACACTTGCCCTTCCTATTCGAGTCATGTTTAGTGCAAGCAAGAAACTGCAGTTCTAGAGACCTTAGGAGCACAAAGAGGAGAGGAGGAATTCTTGCCCTTGGGTCCTTTGCTCCAAACTACTTTGCCACTTACTTGTTTCTAACACTGAAATTTAGACTAGAGGAGTGGGAAGGGAGCAGAAATATCGAGACTCTCAGAAGTTGAGGTGAAGAATGCCAATAGCACGGATTTTGATTCTGGGGAAAGGAATCAGGCCCCCACTTCCAAGGACTGATGGTAAGAGGAAAAAAAAAAAAATTCAAAGACACTTGTTAGAGATGGCCAGGCAAACTTCACTTGGGATCATTGCCATGGGTCTACTACATTGGGATCTTACAGCAGCAGGAGAGAGATTGTGCTCAGATCTGAATACAGACGGGCTGGTGGTTATTTACAGCCAAGGAACAAGGTGGGGTCTGTGGATGGTGTTGACTGACAAAATGCCCAATCTAAAAGTTGAGAATTATGTTTTATTTAGTGGACAAATCTGAAGACTTAAGCCCAGAAGACAGCCTCTCAGATCGCTCTGAGGGACTGCTCAGAAGAGGTGAGGGAGGAGCCAGGATGTATAGTTTTGCAACAGAAAACAAATAGTTGGAACATCAAAAGATTACTGTTAATTAAAGAAAACCAGATATCTCAAGTTAAGGAATTTATCAGTTTTCTATGTAGGGGAAGATGCTAGAGTCTGGGCTCATTGAAGCCATTCCATTGATATGCATCTGAATTGTCCAGCACCAGTCTCCCGCTTTGTCTCCCTCCTGAATCCCCTCAGGGTGCACAGTTGGGGGTGGCTGCAGTGGCTGCTGGCTTGTTGGGCACAGCATCCTTTGTTTACTATTATGGCAGGCAACGTTTTTCATCCACAGTGGAAAATTACTAAGAAAAAACACCAGGAGTAACGGAGGTTTTGGTTAAACTGATCTAACAGGATTCTTGATGAAGGTGGGCCAGATTAATCAGACATTACCTGGGGGATGAGGGGTGCAGGAGAAAGAACTTGGTCAAATATCAAGCATGAGGGTGATCAGATTTCGAGGGTGGGGGATTTCTTGCTAAACCACTTAGCAGGGTTCTTGCAAAAACTGGATTTTACAACGAAGTGCATAGATGGACCCGGGAGAGGTTTAGGAGCCTGAAAAAGTTTGGTCAACCAAAGAATCTTTGTCACTGGGCCAGGCCCACTTGACTTAACGTTATCTCATTCAATTCTACAAGGTATGCAATTTTGCCACCATGTTTCAGGTAAATAAACCAAGGTTCCAAGAGGAAAGCCAATTTGTTCAACTTTACAAACACTTAAATAAAAGGCAGACTCAGTTTGATTCCCAAGCCCCTGCCGTTTGTTTCTGTTTTAACAAGCTGCCTCTCCAGACGTCTGCAGAAGTGCTCAGATGATTAAGAGAAGTTACAAAATCAACACTAGGGCAACATCAATTCTGTCTTTGTAAACAGTGACCATAGGACTCTGACCAGGTAGCAATGAATTCAAAATTTTGACTAAAAGATTCCTAAGTGCTTAGACACTTCCTCCATATATATATAAAATTGCAGTTAGTCCTAATAATTTTCACAATTACCTTTAATGGTTAGACTCAAGATTTAGTTGCAGCAGAGAAACATCAGGTACAAATAGCCTAATGTCAATCAAAACGTATGGTAGAAAATATAGGCAAAACATTATCTGACATACATCTCAAAAATGTTCTCCTAGGGCAGTCTACCCAAGCAATAGAAATAAAAGCAAGAATAAACAAATGGGACCTAATGAAACTTACAAGCTTCTGCACAGTAAAGGAAACCACAAGTAAAACAAAACGACAACCTACGGAATGGGAGAAAATTTTTGCTAATGAAACCAACAAAGGCTTGCTCTCCAAAATATATAAGCAGCTCATGCGACTTAATAAGAAAAAAGCAAACAATTCAATCCAAAGATGGGCAGAAGACCTTAACAAGCAATTCTCCAAGGAAGACATACAAATGATCAATAGGCACATGAAAAAATGCTCAATATCGCTAATTATCAGAGAAATGCAAATCAAAACTACAATGAGGTATCACCTCACACCAGTCAGAATGGCCATCATTCAAAAATCCACAAATGACAAATGCTGGAAAGGCTGTGGAGAAAGGGGAACCCTCCTTCACTGCTGGTGGGAATGCAGTTTGGTGCAGCCACTGTGGAAAACAGTATGGAGATTCCTCAAAAGACTAGGAACAGACTTACCATATGACCCAGGAATCCCACTCCTGGGCATATATCCAGAAGGAACCCTACTTCAGGATGACACCTGCACCCCAATGTTCATAGTAGCACTATTTACAATAGCCAAGACATGGAAACAGCCTAAATGTCCATCAACAGAAACAGTTTCCTTCTAAGCAGAAGCCAGGCACCTGTCAGCTTTGCTTCTCAGTCAGCTCCTTGTAGGACACTGTGGTTCTGCTCAGCCCATGTGTAACCACAGCCAGAAGTACGAGGGAATGAGGCTGACCTTTCCATCTCCTTCTCATGCTTTGTTTCAACACATGAATCAGCCATGTCCAAGCATCTCACTGTGTCCCTTAGACTATCACACTCCCAAAGGATAGGCTTTGTCCTTCGTCCTTCATTTCTTTCCTTATCCACCTGGCTGATTTCTACTCATTCTGCACAATCTCTCATTTTTCACTCCTCTAGAAAGCCTTCCATCATCCCTTTACCCCCTTCTTTCATCCCTGTTAGGTCTCTTCTCTGTGTTTGCATTTTTCTTTGAATCTTGCCAACATAGAAGTACTTACCATTTCTTCTTGTAAATGATCATTTCTTCTTCCTCTCCCACATATATTGGAAGCTCTGTAAAGGACAGAAGATTTGTCAATCGTCTCTGTATCCGGATTCCTAGTGTGTGACAAACAGCTGGCACTAAGCAAACATTTGTTGAACAAATGAGTTAATGGTTTGCAGAATCCTACTGACACCATGTAGATCATTTTGCATAAGGCAAGTACAAAATTAGTAAATATTTTGGGGGAATTTATTTGCCATATAGAAGTTATTCAATAAATGCTGAGCTCTTATTTAAGCTCCAAAATAGAAAAATCACTCAAGAGAGTGAGGAAAATGAATATAAATGTAACAAACTTGATCATAAGAGTATCAATTATTTAATGAGTCAGAGAGTGGTTGAGTATATGGCTGACTGCTTCATAGAACCCATGGGGTTATGAGAAAGAGCCACAGCGAGCCAGAGACCAATATTATTAATTTAAGAAATGCTTATAGGACGCCTGCTTTATGCCAGGTGAAGTATTTAGTACGACTGAGCTGATATGAACTACCACAGTATTCATCAAGCTGTAATTACTTTGAAAGTAAAGGAATGTTTACTTGGTTTGAATAAATTCTAAAATCTTTAGCATCCTGAAGGTAAAATTTGAGTTCAGAACAATAGGATATCCTAGTAATGAATGGTCCCTATTTTTACTGTAGGTTTTTTTTTTAACATTTTTTTTTATTGAGTTATAGTCATTTTACTATGTTGTGTCAAATTCCAGTGTAGAGCACAATTTTTCAGTTATACATGAACATACATATATTCATTGTCATTTTTTTTTGCTGTGAGCTACCACAAGATCTTGTGTATATTTCCCTGTGCTATACAGTATAATCTAGTTTATCTGTTCTACATATGCCTGTCAGTATCTGCAGATTTTGAACTCCCAGTCTATCCCTTCCCACCCACAACCCCGTTGGCAACCACAAGTTTGTATTCTATTTCTATGAGTCTGTTTCTGTTTTGTATTTTTCTTCTTCTTCTTTTTTTTTTTTTTTTTTTTTTTTAAGATTCCACATATGAGCAATCTTATATGGTATTTTTCTTTCTCTTTCTGGCTTACTTCACTTAGAATGACATTCTCCAGGGACATTCATGTTGTTGCAAATGGCATTATGTTGTCATTTTTATGGCTGAATAGTATTCCATTGTATAAATATACCGCCTCTTCTTTATCCAGTCATCTGTGGATGGACATTTAGGCTGTTTCCATGTCTTGGCTATTGTAAATAGTGCTGCTATGAACATTGGGGTGCAGGTGTCATCCTGAAGTAGGGTTCCTTCTGGATATATGCCCAGGAGTGGGATTCCTGGGTCATATGGTAAGTCTGTTCCTAGTCTTTTGAGGAATCTCCATACTGTTTTCCACAGTGGCTGCACCAAACTGCATTCTCACCAGCAGTGAAGGAGGGTTCCCCTTTCTCCACAGCCTTTCCAGCATTTGTCATTTGTGGATTTTTGAATGATGGCCATTCTGACTGGTGTGAGGTAATACCTCATTGTAGTTTTGATTTGCATTTCTCTGATAATTAGTGATATTGAGCATTTTTTCATGTGCCTATTGATCATTTGTATGTCTTCCTTGGAGAATTGCTTGGATAAAGAAGCTGTGGTATATTTATACAATGGAATACTACTCAGCCATAAAAACCGACAACATAATGTCTTTTGCAGCAACATGGATGCACCTGGAGAATGTCGTTCTAAGTAAAGTAAGCCAGAAAGAGAAAGAAAAATACCATATGAGATCGCTCATATGTGGAATCTAAAAACAAAAACAAAAACAAAAAAAAACAAAGCATAAATACAAAACAGAAATAGACTCATAGACATAGAATACAAACTTGTGGTTGCCAAGGGGGCAGAGGGTGGTAAGGGATAGATGGGATTTCAAAATTGTAGAATAGATAAACAAGAGTATACTGTATAGCACAGGGAAATATACACAAGATCTTATGGTAGTTCACAGAGAAAAAAATGTGACAATGAATATATATATATGTTCATGTATGACTGAAAAATTGTGCTCTACACTGGAATTTGACACAACATTGTAAAATGATTATAAATCAATAAAAAATTAAAAATTTAAAAAAAATTTAAAAATTAAAAAAAAAAAAAAAAAAGGAAACTGTCCCTGGTAAGTGAGACTGAACTTATATGGAACCATCTGCTGGCGGAAACGAAAGACAGGCCAGAAGGATGTCATAGGGAGCACTGGGGCATCTGCTGCTCATACTTTGTGCACGTGACTTTGGGATTAGGTTCTCTTGGACCAACTGCCGTTGCCAGGAAGCCTAGGAGGCCTCGCTGAGATCAAGATAAAAGCAGAGTAGTGTCTGAAATGGTCCAGCCAAAGGTCCAAAGACAGTGGAGAAGTATCAGACAGATGCCTGCACCCCAGCTCCTAATACACCTTGTGGCTCTTCTGAACCTCACTGACCTCAGTAGAAATCTAACCTTTATTTCCTTTTCAAGACAGGGTGGGATCCTGACGCAAACACTTGGACATTTGGGAGAGACAGCGGCCCAGCATTGGGTGGTCAAACCTGGCCTGGACAATGGTTTCCGAAAAAAAACCTGATTCCTTTTTAGCAGAACATACATTTTCAGTGTTCCATGCTCCACAGCACTCCCTAGTACTTCTGATTCATTAACATGTTCATTCTCCTTTCCTGACCCTCTAGGTGTTTGACTTTAAGACCTGGTGAGGAAACAGATAGTGGAATGCTAGAAGACACCAGACCAGCTTGGGATCCCCAAATAAAAATGATCAAAGAGGGAGCAGTAAGAGGAGCATGATGGAGAAAGCATGGTTGTTTGCAGAAAGAGGAAGGTGTGCATGCAAGTGCAGTGTCAGAAGAAGACCAGGCAAGATGCTTATTTGTAGCATCCTTTGGGTGTCGCACTGAGCAAAACCAAACCCGGTCCTGTCTGGTCCCTGTGGCATTGTCAGGAACTTTGAATTTTAAGAACCGAGTTTATTAAAGTCAGTTTGCTTCATTGTTGACTTCTCCTCCAGGATTCTGATTAATAAAATTGAAATTATATTCAAATTGTGAAGAACCAAGTCTAAAGGGAGAGCATTAGTCACGCCTTCCCCCAGGTTTTCACCCCTGCTTCTCATACCCGTCTCCATATCCACCCCTGTACATCATCTTTGTCCACTTTTCTCAACTTGGGCCCCTTCCATTCTTTAACTTTCAAGCTCAGATCCTCCTTCTTAGGACATCTTTCTGCTGCTTTTCTTCAAGGCTGAGTTGACTTGATCAATTTCTGAAAGCTTTTTCCTTATCAATTTCCCTTTCCAAGGCACTGGCCACTTTGCTTGACAGATGAGGAGGCCTGAGTAATGCCCAGATAATTTCTTCCTCTTCATTCAAGGGCATCAAGGCAGAGCCTCCTAACATTTGAAAAAGGAAAAAAAAAAATTGCAGAGATTACTCACCAGCAGCCCAGGGGCTGAATGAGTTGTCAAGTAATGGTGCAGGGGAGGTGAGAGGTGGAGTCACTCAAATGTCCCTTAGCTCTCCTAAGAAGGGGATCCTTTCTTCTCCTCCATGAGCGGGAAGCCACTGAGGACAGTAAGGGAAGCTGTGAGTCTATGGAACCTTCATTCCACTCTGTTGGCTCCTGTCCCCGCTGGTTCTCTCTGTGAGATGAGGTCCCAGGATTCCAAACTCTCCCTTGGCCCCCGGTTTTCACTTTTTTTTTTTTTTTTTTTTTGCCCTGCTATCATCTCACAGTTGGCTCTCTGGATAAGAATGATTTCTACCATCTGTAAAAATAATTTCTTTTTGCATCTGCGTAAGAATCTCTTACATCTGTAGCAGCCTTGAGTATTCATTAT
Organism: Camelus ferus; assembly: GCF_009834535.1. NCBI lineage: Eukaryota > Metazoa > Chordata > Mammalia > Artiodactyla > Camelidae > Camelus > Camelus ferus. Next base: position 58,628,373 of record NC_045706.1, on the reverse strand, counting down.
CTCATTTGGTCCTTATAACTGTCATGTAGCAGCATAATAATGTTGATAACAATTATCTCATCCTTCATCTGTTCTAGTCAGTATCTTACAAGTTTTGTGCTGCCTGATTGAATTCTCTCAAACCCTATAATGGAGAGATTTTATTATTCCCATTTTTTCAGAGATGGAAAGTAACATTTAAATAGACCTTAGTCAGAAGCATCAAGATTTTCAAGGTCATGCTACCTTTTGGTTAAGAATCTTCTAAAAGTAGGTCATACATTTGTAAGGGTATGACCTACTCCACCAGGAAGGGCAGAAGTTAATCAAAGGAAATAATTCTTGGCACTTACCAGCCCAGAGACAGCACCAGAGGAATCTAGATCATGAACCGTGCTAAAACCAGCCTGTATCTGCCTTTCCCTCATATGTTTGCTTTTCCACAAGTCCCTAGAAGCTGAAAGTTCTTTTCTTTTTTCATGTTACTTCTCTAAAATTTATTGCTCTTTTGTTAAGGTGCTATCTAAGCCCAAGTTCTAACCTCTCCTTTGAGTTAACTCATCTCTGTTCCCCTGTGCGTGTACATGTTGATAAACTTCTGTTTGTTTTCCTCTTGTTAGCCTGTCTTTTGTCAGTCTAATGTATAGGGCCCCAGCCAGTGAACCTAAGATGGGAAGAGGGAGACACTGTTTTCCTCTCTCCCACAGCTGGTGCCAAAGATCAGGTTCCCCAGCTCATGATCTTGCGCTGATTGTATTACACCAGGTTGCTGCAACCCTATCTTATAGAATAGCACTTCTCAAAATTTATCGTGTTCGCATAGTCACCTGGGGATCTTGTTAAAATGCAGATGCAGATTCAGATTCAGTAGGTCTGGGATGAGGCCCACAAATTTGCCCACAAGCTCCTGGGCAGTACTGGTATCCTGATCCAAGGAATGCACTTTGAGTAGCAAGGTGTTAGATGAGACCCATTAGGAGATATGGCCCCAGGCTTCCGTTCCCTTTCTGAGATAAAAACTACTTTCAAAAGAGGGTTTTTGCCACCTGGTCGGCATCTTGCTTGCCGAGTGAAAAGAAAAGAGCCATTCCTGGAGGCCCCCAGAGAATCTGCATTATGGGGCATCAGATCCTCTTCCTGGGAGCTGGGGAAGGTGTTGGTTATAGAGACGAAAGCCAGGGCCCTTTGTCTCAAAAGCAGCCTTACTTAGAGTGGAAGGAGGAAGAGTCAAGGAGTAGATGCATTTTTTCCCCCTCAGATTATCAAAACACTGTATATCTTTTACAAATCATTTGCAAGACACTTAAAATAACAAAAGAACTGTTTAACTCACTCAGAGCTCAAAATTTAGCAATAACCATTATTTAGAATTTTTATATATTTACAATGAGTTTTAAAGCTAGATGAAGACGTCAATTGGTAGGTAAAGCAGCTGTGCTCACACTGCATTTTTAGATTTATGTTCTGCAATGGCTTTAAAATTTTATTAGAAGTATATCCCTATGTTGTTAGGACTTCTTTGTAAACATCATTTTTGATGGTTGCATGATTTTCCGTTGTTTGTTCCTATCATAATTTCCTTAACTATTTCCGTTCTTTCAAGTTATTTTCAAGTTTTCACTGTTAGAATCAATGTTGAAATAAATCCTGGTTTACATTTTGGGGGCGGGGGTTTCCTTATAATAAATTCCTAGGAGTGGAATTTCTGGTGATTTTAGACATTTTTAAGACTTCGGTTACATATTGCCAAACTGCCTTCCAGAAATGCTGTTTTCTGGAAAGGAAGTTTTGTAAATGTCTCCTTCAAGAGGTGACCATGGATGGTGACACTGAGCCCATTGTCAGAGGCTCCCTCCTCCGGGAAGTTCATACCGTGTGCCTGCTATTTGCTTCACAATTGTTTTCCCAGGCTTTCTTCCCTCTCATTAACAGAAAAGTGGCAGTGGAGGACCAATTTGGTTCTTAATGCACTTTTACTAATTGCACCGTATGTTACACATTTGGGTCACGGTAGTTTTGGATTCTCTTTGTGTGTCTTCAGGGAAGGAAATGGAAACAAGCCAACAGAGGAGGGAACCAGTGGTGTGGGAAGCCCAGCCCGTGGTGCCTCCAGCCATACTCTCTTTCCTGGTAGGTCACCAACAGAAGGGGACTGGGTACGAAGAGCCACTCGAGTTTGCCTCTGTGGTCCATTTTGATTATCTGGCAATTTATTTGTAGTTAAGTTGAATGGAAACCAAATTGTCTATGACTTAATTGTGGGTGCTTCCTCACCCCTAAGGTTGTGTTTTGCTGTTATTCAAAGTTACATGTCTTGAGACACATTTCCTTGTGGAAGATGTGAGCATCTTTTGCTCACTCTGGTCGCCAGCCCACCTCCCTCCATCTTCACAGCTCACTCTTTCTTCACTCCTGTCAATGGAAACACCGCAAAAGAAGAAGACTTCTGGATGAAGTCTTTCCTTTCTTTATCTCCTCTTCTCACACAAAGCTATTTCCTTTCAGGCTCCAATGTCCCAAGTGTGGAAAGGATGGCTGGAGTTTAGAACTCAGTGTTCTTTTGCCTCTTCCAAAGGCAACGCTGTTCTCTATCTTAGTTTGGGCTGCAATAATAAATTATCACAGACTGAGTAGCTTATAAACAATAGAAGTTTATTTCTTACAGTTCTGGAGACTGAGAAGTCCAAGAGCAAGTTACCAGCAGATTCTACCAAATACATGTACAGTATCTGGTGAGGACCCACTTCTGGTTCATAGCCATCTTCTCACTGTGTCTTCACATGCCGAAGGAGCAAGAGAGCTCTTTAGGGTCTCTCCATTTATAAGGGGCCTGCCCTCATGACTTAATCACTTACAAAAGGCTCAAGCTCCTACTACCAACACATTGGGGGTGTCAGCACATGAGTTTTGGGGGACACAACCTTTCAGTCTATAACACTCTCCATTGACACTGAACAGAGCTTTGTATCCCCAACCTGGGGCAGATTGTGGGTGGAGCTTGCCAACTGCTAATGACTCTAAAAGATTATCCTTGATTCATTTATGATTTGGCCATTGCTAGGCTACTAGTGGTGGTATGTGAGGGCCTGTGACATCATGGGCCTGGCATCTTTCTTCAGAGGTAAGTACCTGGGCATTCTGAACATTCCTGCTGTCTGATGTCTGCCATTCTGACACAGTCCCACCAGGCACCAACCCCAGAGTGCATGGGCTGTGCCAGATCATTCAAAGGTACCTCTGAATTCTTTTTATTTATTTATTTTTTTTTGGCTGCTTGGAGTTTATTTTCTGCTTAGTGCAAGGCATAGAGTTATAAGGTGTCAGGAAGGCTCTCGTGTGGCTTGGATAATAAAGAGTTGGGTTCTCTCAACTTCCTTTTTAGTGTTTTGCTGTTTTGATTATAAGGAATCCATCTGGTTCTGCTGGCTGTAGCATGCTTAGTCTTGGGGAGGGGAGGGAAGGGGATGGGGAGGGCTCTTGTGAGCCTAGCCCCTTGGAAAGGAGCCTGGCGGCTGGTGGCGGCCACTCGGGACGGGGGCCTGGAGTTGGTTTTGCCAGGCTGGCCACCTGCCAGGCTGCTGCTTCCCTGTGGCTTCCTGAGCCAGGTCACAGGTGATCGTGCAGGTGGAGGCCTGGGGCGATTCCGAGTGCTCAGGGGACTCCAACACTGTGGCCGTGAATGGGAGAGTGGACTTTCAGAAAAAGCAGCTAGCCCACCAGCATCCCAGGTTGGCTTTGGGGAGACCCGGAGGGGTGGGGGATGACTTCCCCAGGGTACCCCACACTTCCGCAGGAGCTGTTCCTTGAGGTGGAGCCCATGCGGTGCCAGTAGTGGTTGTGGGTGGTCACGGATGAGTGAGCTGCTGGAGGGGATGGCTGCCATGGTCTTGCTTGTGGGCTGGTGGAAACCTCAACAGTGACCCCTCGCAGGCCACGGCCCACGATCACAGGTGGCAGGGCCGGGGACACTAGGCCACAGAGCCCACTTGCAGAGGTGCCCGCGAGCAACCGCTCCACGACTCAGACGCGCAGGCAGGTACCTCTGAATTCTGAGTAAGCTCTCAATCACCTGATCTCACTGGAACTTCATCTCTAAGAACTGCTCATCTGTCCTGGGGATTTGAGGGGTGGCAAGTGTAGATGAATTCTTTTCCACTCTTCAGCAAACTGGGCCAGCAGAATCCACCAGAATGGGGCTGCTTTCTTGTTAGCGACAGACCGACCCAGAATCCTGGAGATCAGCCATTGGGAGGAAGGGGCTGTTGCCTTCCTGATACAAAGGAATGGAAGGGTCGTTTCTCTTGATCATACAGCTTGTAAAGTCAGTACAATTAGCCCCATTTGCCCGATGTCGAAATTGAAGCTCAGAGATGTAGAGGAAACCGCAGACTCGCACAGTTACTGACCCAAGTGGGATTTGAAAAGACAATTTCAGCGCTCAAATGATTGTGCTCGAGCGTAGAGGAAACCACAAATCAGTTCTGTGGGACACAGGAATAAACTTCAGTTTGCATGTTTTTGTGATACCTGTTAACTAGGTCCTCTCCCCTTGTTCCTGCCTGAGGCTTCTCGAACTTGAGAGTCTGAGGGGTTGTCACAGACCCCCTAGGTTAACATTAATGCTTCGTAGGATGATGGATCAGTCTGCTTAAGTGACAACAGATTACCAGCAAGAGGGATTTTCCAGGCCAGAGGTGATGTGATAGAAGAAAGGAAGGGAATTAAAAAAAAAAAAGGGCAGGTTTGTGGTAAGCCGTAGATATATGTTTCTTAACATCTTTCAAACTTCTTTGTTTCCTTATTTGTAAAATGGGAATAATAATACTGCCACCATCCAGGGCCATGGAGAGAATGAAATGAAAGTGCATCTCTGAAACTTCTGGCACTGCATTATAAAAGTTTTTAAAAAAAAAATGTTGCAACTTGCAGAGTGACTCTAAACTCTGACGAGTTGGGAATCCAGATCAAAGTCCTTCTGTACTTTGTGTTCCCTTCTCCCCCAGACTTTCTTTACCTGCCTCCTTCCCGCTGCCCTCTTCCTAGAAGCTCTGCCCCAGCCCACCTGCTCTCTGCTGCCCACAACCTGTCGGTTCCCCACCCGCAAGCACACACCATTCATGTTCAACTTCCAGGCTTCCCCTCCTCTCCACTTTCTGCTTGTCCAAAGTGTTTCCAGTGTCAGTCAACACCCATTTAACCCGTTCAGTGCCCGTGGAACTCTGCCTTCTTTAAGGCTCTCTAAATGGCTCTAAACAGGGCTCGATCTCTTCCAGGAGCTTTGGAGCTGTTTTATCTGTGGGACTGTGAGGCCATCGAGGGAAGAGCTGTCATGCCCAGCACAGCTGAGTGCAGGCCTCAGTTCATGAGGGTAACACGAGGTGTGTCCTGACCCTCTGGTGGTTCCCAGGCCACACTAATCTAGCACAGTGCGTAGAACTTGGAAGAGGAAGGGCGGGAGACATTTAGCATCTTCTGCTATTGTATTCCTCTTCTTGTTGCTCTCCTCAAACCATGACATACACACTCACTCACTCTCAAACACGCACACGCACACACTTGTACATCAGGAAAACGGAGCACAGGGATACATCCATTGCATCTCAGCAAAGCATTGTGACTGGTTTCTTTTAAGCACCTTCTTGGGAATCTCTGCTGCTATGAACTCCAGTTTTGCAGGTGACCTGATTTATGTAAAGGATTCAGGATAATTTTGTCACAGTGCGACAACTCAAAGACCTCGGGTGACTGCCTAGGGCTCTGACTTCTGATGGAGAGGTCTTTCCTCAGCCACCTGAGGGTTGCATGACCAAGAAGATGGGGGAATAAAGAAACAAACCCAGTGGGGTCTGCTTCTCCTAATGTTGGAAGATGGAGAGAAAAATCTGAGCCTAGATGCTTTCCAGAGACATCTACAAGGCTCACTTTAAACACAGGCCTGTCCCAAAGCTACCCCTGTAAACTCTGACAGAGTACATTTAATTTCCCCCACTCGGAACAGTCTCTCAGCAGTTCCCAATTGGCTCAGAGACAGTAGAAAAGGGAGTCAAAGCAGAATCAGATTACCCCTGATTTGATTTCTTTCTCAGTTTCATGGGTCATAGGTTTAGGTTATTTTAAGAACTGCTGCCGAAGAAGAAAAGGCAAGGAATTCAATATAACCGCACTAGTAACGTGACCGAAGGGGTCTGTGCCATCTTCTTCTCCCTGCCCCTCCCCCCCCTTCTTCCCGAGCATCCTTCCCTCCTTCCTTTCCCGAACAAAATGTATTAATCCCTGGGCCACAAACTAGGTACTGAGGACAAGAAGGTAAGCCAGGACAGTCCCCTCCCCTAATTCACGGGCCAGTTGGCAGAGGGGACAGCAGAAAAGGGACCCAGTTTCTGATCAGAACTCTGCTGACAAATGCACGTCCTTCTCCTTGCAGTGCCTCAGCGCTTCCCTTGCAGTTACTGTTATCTTTCGGGTTCAGTGACATCAAAAGGGTGAAACCTTCATGGAAAGAGGTTAAAGCAAGAGGGAAGAGATCGCAGCCGACAGGATTAGAGGTCAATTCTGAGTTTTTAAGATTCTTCAGGCTTCGTTCCTTTCTTGTAATATTTGCTTTTAACAGACTTTCTTCTTCTACACAAAATAAAGCCCATGGTAGGAACATTAAGCTTTAAAAAGATAAGAGCTCACATTTACTAAGCTCCTACTTCGTTGCTAGGCCCTGAGCAAAGTCCTTTACATGACTTACATCTTATTGCTACTGAGACTTGGAAGGGTTGAGCTACTGAGGTAGCAGAGCAAGGAAGTGGCAAACTAGGATTCTAGTCAAGGTGTGTTAGCTTGAGAGTCCAGCATCTTGACTACTAACCTATCCTGCCCGGAAAAGAAGGGGCCAGTTAATCTCACTGTGTAAAGTCATTTTAGTTGCTACGCTTCCTTCTTTCTATTATTCACAATTCTTATTTTTGACGCCAATTACTTTGGGTTCCACTTCTAGATTGCTATTTAATACCGTTGGCAATGCAAGTCAAAATCACAGTGAAATATCACCTCACGCCTGTTAGAACGGCTGTCAGCAAACGACAAGAGATAATAAATGTTAGCCAAGATGTGGAGAAAAGGGAATCCCTGTGCATTCTTGGTGGGAATGTAAATTGGTGCAGCCAATATGAAAGTAGAAAACAGTATGAAGTTTCCTCAAAAAATTAAAAAGTAGAACTCTCATATGATCCGGAAGTTCTAGTTCTGGCAATATGTCCAAAGGAAGCAAAATCATTATGTCAAAGAGATCTCTGTACCCCCATGTTCATAGCAGAATTATCCACAGGAACTAAGACATAGAAACAGCCTAAGTGGATGAATGGATAAAGAAAATGTTTTATATATATAATAATATATATAATAATGTTATTTATATATATGTTTATATATATAACATATAATTATATACATAGTTTATAATTTATATATGTATATAGGAAGACTGAGCAACAAACCCAAACTCATAGAAAAGAGAACAGATTTGTGGTGTTTGTGTATGTGTGTATATATATATATAACTATATATTTGTTATTTATATACTTACATATACATAAAGAAATCCTGCCATTTGTGATAACATGGATGGACCTTGAGGGCATTATGCTAAAGTGAAATATATAGGGCAGAGAAAGACAAATGCTGTATAATTCACTAATATTGGGAATCTGAAAAAAAAAAAAACCAAAACCAAAAACAAACAAACAAAAACAACAAACAGACCCAAACTCACAGAAAAAGAGGACAGATTTGCGGTTACCAGAGGCTGGGGGCAGAGATGGGGGGGCAGTCAAAAGTTACAGACTCCCTGTTGTAGGATAAATAAGGACTAGGGTTGTAATGTACAACATGATAACGTTATACGCTTAACACTCTTGTATGGTGTATTTGCAAGTTGTTAAGAAAGTAGATCCGAAAGAATTCTCATCCCAAGAAGAAAAGCATTTTCTTTTGTTTTGAATCTATATGTGATGATGGATGCTAACTAAACTTATTGTAGTCATTTCACAATATAGGTAAGCCAAGTCATTATGCGGTACACCTTAAACTTATACAGTGCTGTACGTCAATTCTATTTCAATAAAACTGGAAAAAATAATGCTGGCAATACTATATACCTTTCTCCTATTTTAGATTTCAAAGTTTTACCAAGCATAGATGCTTAGCTTTATCAAAGCCTTTCTCAGGAACTACTGAGATTATTTTGACCTATAAATATGGTTAATAATAGCAATAAATTTGGGAATAGCTTCTGTGCATTTCTAGTCAAGGTGATACGGAAGTAAATGAGACAAATACACCCTGTCCCTCCTGGGTCCTACGTGGTGGTGTGCGTATCACCCTTTGTAGCAGGAGAAAAGGCTAATACATGAGAAAGTAAATATGTAGAACTGTGAACAGCACCACCAAGAGAAAAAGTAACATCTTGTAACAGATAATAATGGAGGTAGGGGAGGAGTTGTTGCTATTTTTATAAGGTGATCCGTGGAAGAACTCAAGGAAATATGTTCAAAGAATTTTTAAGAATTATTGAGTGTAGAGATCAGAAATCTCCAAAGAGAAATGAAAACGATAAAATATAACCAAACATAAATTTTTGGATTGACTGAGATAAAAAATTGCTTGAATGGTCAATTGAGCAGATTGGAGAAAGAGGGGGAAAAAAAAAGAGGCAGTGAACTTGACTACAGATATGTGGGTCAGTATCATACAGTCTGACATGTACGTAAGTAAGGTTTCCAGAAGGACTAATTAGTCTATTAGACTAATAATAATAATACAGAAAAATAATTGAAACGTAATAACTGAAAAGTTACAAATTGTGATGCAAAATATTGACTTATGGATGCAAGAAGCTCAATGAAGTACAAGCAGGATAAATTCAAGGAAAACTATTTCCATGCATTTCATAGTCTACTGAAAACCAAAGACAAAGATACGATCTTGAAAGCTTCCAGTAAAAAAAGTCGTGCTATATACATGGCAACAAAGATGAGACTGACCGCTGACTTCTCATCAGGAAGACAGAGGACCAGAATGCCGTGGAATGACCTCTTTATAGTGCTGGGTGGGGATGGTGGGGTCAGTCCAGTGGAATTCTCTGTAAATGAAAAACAGCTTTCAAAAATGAGAGTTTAAAAAATAAATCTTCTGATAAAACAAAAGCTGAGAGAATTTATTGCCAACATACCTGCAACAGAAGAAATTCTAAATAATATCCTGGAGCTAAAAAGAAATGATACCAGAGAAAAACAGATATCTAGGAAGTAAAGAAAGGTAACAGATGGAAAATAAAGCGGTTAAACGTAGAAGACTGCATTTTGTTCTACTTATAATTTCTATAAATATTAACTGACTTTAAAATCAAAATAATATCAGGTAGAATTTATAATGTGTATGGAATTTTAGAAAAACACAATGGCAGTAAAGAAGGGGGTGTGTACATCAAATAATACTGTTCTGTAGTTACTGTGTTTGGAAGGTGGTAAGTGGGAGTGTGAAGAGTGAAGTGGTGCGTTGTGACCTCAGCAGTGGACTCAGCTGTGAAGTGGTGCAAGATGGGAAGTGAAGACTCCATCTTGTTAGCTGTGGAGCAACTGCTAACAAAATAACAGAAGTTGCCTTGGCAAGAAGTTAATAGAGGAAATGAAAGAGGTACTTATAGTTGAGTAATCCCCCCACACCCCCAAAAAGGCAAAAAAAAAAAAAAAGGCGAAAAAGAACAGAAGAACAAAACCAGAAGACACAAATGGGAAAAAAAAAAAAAAAAAAAAAGAAGGTTATCCCTCTTGCCAAATGGAAAACAAATAGGAAGATTGTGGACTTCAGCCAAGCACGAGGATAGTCACATAGAAGAGTGTAAATGGACTAAACACGAATTAAATGTCAGAGCTTCTCAGACTGAAGAAAAAAAAACAAAATCCGACTCTAGGCTGTTTACGAGAGACACAAAGAAATTCCAGGCCCATGTGGTTTCACCTAGGAATTCTACCAAATATTCGAGAGAGACAGAATTCCAGTCTCATACATCCTGATAGAAAATAGAGAAGATGCCAGTCACTTCCTTTTATAAACCCAGCGTTGTCCAGATTCCCAAACCAGACTCACCTATTATTAAAAAAAGAAAACCACAGACAAATACCATGACCCTATACACAAAACTCCTTAAAATACCAGTCAGCTGGATCTGTCGTTGGGCCCGCTTTCTCATTCCCACTGTTGGTGTATTTTCTCTTCTAGTCCTTAGTTAAATTTATCAGAATGCTGTTTGTTTAATTGATATTTACAAAGGCTCATAAAGGTATTAATTTTAATTTATGCTGTATTTAATAGAATGCCAGCTTTCAGACTGTATTAAGAGCCAGTGTGTGTCTAGATTGTAATATTATTTTTTTTCCAATATCCTACGCTCATTTAAAAAGATGGTAGAGTACAGATTATACACATCTGGCAAATAAACTTTATTTATTGTATTATTCATTTTCCCTGAAGCCCATTTATTCTTCTCTGATCTGTTAAAAATTTAGAGAATCGGATTCGTTTCCGAAGTTGATGATGGTTCCATTAATTTCCCCTCGTATAGTAGCGGTCTTTATATTTATGCTGATGCAGTGTTACTCAGCATAAACACTTCGTGGCAGGTCTGTTGAGAGCACTTCATCATTATCGACAATGTTATTAATAATAAATACTCTTCTCGCTTATCTTTAAATACCCAGTTCAGGAGGCACCTCCTCTAAGAAATCTTGCCCTGGTTCCCCAGGCTCTTTTTTCTACCTCCCCTCAGCCCCCTGGGCTTAATTCTTTTGTTGTACTTAAGTCCTTTATTAATATAGTGCGTTGTGTGATGTTCTTCCTCCTTAGATTGTGAGCTCCATGAGAATGGAATTCAAGTCTTATTTCCTTTTTTTTAAATTGATTACACTGTGTCATTGTCTTGTATATAGCACAGTGTCTCAGTCATGCATATACATACATGTATTTGTTTCCATATTTTCTTTCATTAAAGGTTATTACAAGATATTGAACATAGTTCCCTGGGCTATACAGCTGAAACTTTTTTTAAAAATCTATTTTTATATATAATGGCTAACATCTGTAAATCTCAATCTCCCAAATTTATCCCTTCCCACCCCCTTTCCCCGGTAACCATAAGATTGTTTACTATGTCTGCAAATCCGTTTCTGTTTTGTAGATGAGCTCATGGTGTCCTTTATATTTCCTTTTAAATTCCAAGTTTTAGGATGGAGCTGGGTAAATGTTTGTTGAATTGGATTGAAAGGAAAGTACCTAAAAACAATAGGTATTTAGAACTAGTTGTCACAGGCCTTGAAGGATGTGCTGGATGGGAAGTCAATGTGAAGAATCTGAAAACAAACAGAAAAACAGAAGGAAGATGCATCCAGCTTACAAGCTGCCCTCACCACTCCAGCCCCATCTCACCCGCAACTCCCTTCCTAAATCCTTCTCTTTGCCCACCCTCGTTCCAGCCTCTGTTAGCTGCCAGTCCCCGCCCTCCCCTGCAGGTTCTTCCTTCACCTTTAGCCCCTGAGCAAAGCAGGTCAGAAGGCATACTGTTTGTACGGCAAGTGTCCAGGATGAAAACAGTGTTTTGACAGCGCGGTGGTGTGAAATCATTTCTAACAAGGCACCTCTGTGTGTGGCTTGCCTTACGTGGGAAGAGGATAACAAGCCAGTAGCTGGGATGCTCTGCAGAGACAGGGGTGGGCAGTGGGAGGATGGGGCTTCTTGTTTCAGTGTCAGACATCACGTACACGCAGCTCAGGGCGTGCTCTTGGATGAGAGAAGCCTGGGACTGGAGAGCAGCTGCATCGCACCTTCAGCCCCAGTGTTTCACCTGCTTCTGACTTGTTTTTCCTAAAGCTCCCTGGGCTGTAGCTTCAGCCGGGGGTAAGTCTAAAGGGAGACAGTTCCAAACTACTCAACCCATTCCTGTTCATCTCCATCTCAGTCTTTGTCCCTGGGCTGGAGGGCAGGGAGAGGATCTGACCAAGGGACCACTTGCAATTCCTGAAAGCAGTATTGTGTGCTTCACACTTTGTCCTGTGCCCCAGCTCTTCCCTCCACCTGGAATGCCCACAGCCCTCACCCTCTGCACCTCTGCAAATCTCCATATATCTTTCAGGAACCTGCTCAATTATCAATTCCTCTATGAAGATTTTCCTTTATTCGAAGGCGTGTTGACAACATCCTTCTGTATGCTTCTAACATAGCCTGGTCATTTAGCCATCGTAAAATTTTAAGGTATAGATAGTAATAATAAACATTTTTGTTAAGCCATCTCTTTCTCTTACCAGTCTGTGGGATCCTTTCAGACAGGGCAAGATTTTATTCATCTTTTGCATTCTCGGTACCCAGTGTTTGACACATAGTAGTGCTCAATAAAAGTTGCAAGTTTATTGGAATTGAGGGGGTAGTACGTTAGCTCACTGATAACTGGAGGGAAGAATGCTTTAGTGTGGAGTCCTGGCCTTTCTGGACATGCATCTGGTATTTCTGACTTCTTCAACTTTGGCCATATAGATTCCTTCTGTCTAAAAAGCCCCATTCCTTACTCATTTTTCTATGGACTTGTGCACTGGGCTAAAAGGAATTCAGCTCTCCTTAACCACTAAAGCAACATTGTCTATTAGGCTCTGGTCCCAACATATACGGAGTCAGGTTTCTGTTCTAATATTACTAGAGTCTTGGTCTTGGTCATAACTTTTTGAGCCAATTTATTCATCTGGTAAAATACAAGTATTAACTCCTACTTCTTTTGGCATAAGCAAGCGCCTGTGAATTTTTTTATCCTAATAATTTTTGTATGAAATTTAGTCTATGATTTACGGTATTCTTGCCTTCCTGGAATATCATGGAGAGTAAATGAGATGACATAGATGGCTGATCAGAATGGCATTGGGAGATCAAGCTGTGAACCTCTCTTTGCTTTAAACATATCAATGATGGATGAGCTGTGCTCACAAACAAGAGGAAACTCTTGGGGTCCCAGAGCATAACTGAAGCTCTCTGTGATGAGCAGAGCTGTAGTCACAGGCCTGCTGAGCTCCACGTCTGGAAATAGGCAGAAGCAGCCTGGAGTGAGTGTAACATCTGGGGATAACGGGAACCAAATGCTCTCCGTGTGGGGTGGGGGTCCCGAGAAAACCCTTTTTATGCACATTGCATGAAACAAGGCTAAGCACAGGGTTCTTGCATCTGGGAAAGGCTGAAAAAGATGTTCTGGACCTTGTCCTGAGGTGTGGCTTATGTAAGCGATGCATGCCTTGGCTAAAGAAAGATTTTTATAGTATATCACTTCGAATCTGCAGTCGCTTGCTGGCACATGCTGGGTCTACTGGGTGATACTTGCAGGATCAATCCAAGATGGAGCCCCAAGCCACCAATGTAAGATCTGCTTACAGACTGGGTGATACTGGGGCCATATGGATAAAACTGTGAAGCCACTAGATTGCAAGGAGTGAGTTTACAGAGAAGACAAAATGTCAAACAAAGAAAACTGCTTCTCAGGCTGAATCTGCAAAGGGCAGCTCCAGGCAGCCTGAGCTGTTCCAGGAGTTGGTGGTACCATCTCTCCTTTTCTGCAGTGGCCCTACTTTTTCTTATATATATATATATGCATACATAATCATGTTTTCCTTCTAGACAGCATGCTCCTTGAGGACAGTGGCTTTCTCTAAGTCCTCCCTCCTCCCTGCAGGGGTACAGACCAGGGCAAACAGTGGGAGCTCTGTTTCCTTTGGGCAGAACTCTGTCTCCACCAAATGCTGTGTCTTTGTAGTGGAATCACTGCCAAGAGCACAGTGGGTGTGATCAGTGTCGGCGTGAAAGGGAGCTTGAAATCCTTTCTTTTTGTCGGACCATTTCTGAAAACTGGGTAGTTGCTCTGGGGAGCTTTGCCTATTTCTTAGCACTAATAACATTCTCTACAACACGACTTCAGTGCACAGGAGTCCTTCTGGCCGTGGACGTATCTTCCATCACAGAACAGGAGAGTCCCAGGCCAACCGCCTCCCGAGTTCAAGGCTCTTCAGGCGTATTTCATCTTTCTGGCTGCTCCAGTACTATTTTGTGTTATTCTCTCTGCTGCCTTTTCAGATCTTCCCTTTTTTGCCCCCCATCTATTTCACTTGCTTGGGTTGGCAGCTGCATCTCTGTAGCATGAGGAAGCCAGTTGCCTTCAAAACAGTAGGATAGTTTCCTTTGTTTTGTTTTATGTTTTTTTTTTTCATTCCCTCCCAAGTGTTTAATTTGATATTTTCTGTGAATTTGATATCACTGGTAGCAATCTATCAGTGCATACCCTGGGGCTACAGTTTATCTTTAAATGAAACTAACTTTGCCTCTAAAATTCTCTCCGTTAGGTATTGCTGTCTGGATCCTCCTGTTAGCCACAACTGTTCTCCAGTTTCTCCCTTTTCCCCGCTAGCTCCCCGTCACTCTCTCTTTGTTCTTAACCGCCTGGGTTTCAAGAGGAAGAGTCCTGTGTCCTGCTAAGGCAGTCCTCCTGCAGCTGCTGCTACAAGCCAGCAGTCACCTTTCTTTAAATGTCATGAGCCCACAGTGGCATCGTATTCACATCTTCATGTGAACTCACAGTACTCTCATCTGATTGTAAGGCAGAATCCAGGCAAAGAAGGCAAGCCACTACGGAGTGATTGTTTCTAGACTCAACTCTAGACCTACCCGACTCCAAAGTCCATGCTTTCTCCATCCCACCGTGATGGCCCATCTCTGACCCCTGCACGCTGTGCCCAGCCTTCTCTGTTTTCCCACGTCACGCACTGTGCTTTTTTCATGCGTGGCCAGACCACTCTGCTTAGACCATCTGATATAGTTTAAGAGAAGGATCTAAATCTCCTGCCTGGCCTGAAACACGCACCTATTGCTCCGTAGTTGGCAGTCGGCTACAGCCCTGACGAAGTTACTGCTATTGCAACCTTGGGTTTTTCTCCTCAGTCCTCCTCCTGCTGTTGAAAACTTTCCTCCTCTTTGTCCGTGGTTCTGCTTCTTGCTAACCCCGCCCTCGTGCCCTCGCATCACTTCCCTCCTGGACTCTGGTCAGGGAATAGGTCTGGAAGCAGACATGTTAGACTGGCACAGTTCACTTTTCTGCTACTCAGCATTCATTCTCCACTTCTGCCTTTATTTAATGTGCACACAGCAGTGTCTTCATGAGATAGGAACGGAAACAAAATGTGCTGCTATTCACTGTACTTACCTGAAAGTCCCACGTCTCCTAGTGATACGCCGTTTTCCCTTTTACTTCTAGATGTGGCTTTGTACAGTCTATTGACCTTTGAAGTGAAAAGTATATGTAAGCATCATTTACATATCACTCAGATTAATAGAAAAAGGGAAAAGTAAAAGAAGAAATGATTTATATATATGGCTAATGATTTACCTATATGGTTAATGATTTATATATATGATTAATACTTATATATATAAATATAAGCCATATATATATATGTGTGTGTGTGTGTGTGTGTGTGTGTGTGTGTGTGTATGGTTGACCCATGAACAACATGGATTTGAACTGCATGGATTCACTTACATTTGGATTTTTTCCAATAAATATACCCTTTTTTTGAGATTTGCACCAATTTGAAAAAACTTACAGGTGAACCCAGTAGACTAAAATACTAAAACAATTAAGAAAAATGTTAGATATGTCATGAATGCATAAAATATATGTAGATATTAGTCTGTTTTATCACTTACTACCATAAAATATACAGAAATCTATTTTTAAATGTTAAAATTTATCAAAACTTAGGCGCACCACCACTTACAGACCGTACATGGTACCACTTGCAGTTGAGAGGTGCATAAACAAACATAAAGATGCAATATTAAGTTGTAACTGTATAAAATTAGTAACACTATCCTACTGTAATAACTTCATAGCCACCTCCTGTTGTTATTGTGATGAGCTTAAGTATTTTGAACATCCGATTAAAATGCCAGTGTGATGTTAATCATCTTTGTGTGAGCAGTTCGTTCCTCCAGTAAGTTGTGTGTCATAGTAAAAAGTGATCTCTTTCAGTTCCTGTGTATTTTTCACCGTGTTTCGTGCAATACTGTAAACCCTGAATAACACCATGGGACCCATATGAAGTGCCACTTAGTGATGCTGGAAGTGCTCCCAAGAAGCAGAGAAAAGTCATGACATTACAAGAAAAAGCTGAATTGCTTGATATGTACCATAGACTGAGGTCTGCAGCTGCGGTTGCCCACCTATTTCAAGATAAATGAATCCAGCATAAGGAACATTATAAAAAGAGAAAAGGAAATTTGTGAAGCCATTGCTGCAGCTGTACCTTGCACTTTTTTGTGAAATACCCTTTTTATCTCATATTGAAAATCCAGCTTTTATGTGGGTGCAGGATTTCTGTAATAAAGGCATACCTATGGACTCTGTGTAATATAGACTCAAGAAGAAGCAAAGTCATTATGTAACAACCTAAAGCCAAAGGAAGGTAAGGGATCTAAAGCTAGAGAAACTGAATGCCAACAAAGGACGGTTTGATAATTTTTGAAGAGGTTTGGCTTCAAAAATCCAAAGAGTACAGGAGGAACACCGTCTGCCAACCAAGAAGCAGCAGACAAGTTCCCAGACACCGTTAAGAAAATCATTGAAGAGAAAGGGTATCTTCCTGAAGAGGCTTTTTACCGCAGAAAAGATTTCTATTCTGGAAAAAGGATGCCACAGTGAATAGTTATCAGTAAGGAAGAGAAGGAAGCACCAGGATTTAAGGCAAGGAAGGAATAGGCTTACTCTAGTGTTCTGTGCAAATGCTCTCTGGTTTATAATCAGGACTTTCAAAGAATTACATTACCATACATTATACACCCCCCTCCCCGCTCTCGCGCTCTCTCTCTCTCGTAATTGGAGAAACTGTATCAG
This sequence comes from Camelus ferus, assembly GCF_009834535.1. Taxonomy (NCBI): domain Eukaryota; kingdom Metazoa; phylum Chordata; class Mammalia; order Artiodactyla; family Camelidae; genus Camelus; species Camelus ferus. The sequence continues at coordinate 58,611,436 of NC_045706.1, read as the reverse complement.
CCTATCATTACAGGTAAATGGTTTTTTAAAAAGTGTAACAATGCTTCCAATACCGTATTATGAATATGATTTATACTGTATGCCATAAAATTTTATAACAATTCCTTCATGTTATTCATATATAATAATTATATATTGACTGCAGTATTGTTATTCATATATGATGAATATGTGTTATTCGTTAGTGTGTAAGCTAGGCAGCTAGGAAGCGATCATTATCGATTACACTCGGTTACCACAAAGCAATCATATTGCTGCTTCTTTGTTACCAATGCACAGATCATTATACCTGTAAAGATTTTATTTAGGGAAGGAGAGAAAATCCAATAGGAAACACAATTTCCCCCTAAAAATGGAGAAAGAGTTTTTATTCTGCTGAATACCTCAAAGGTTGCTTTAGAAGCTGGCTGGGAGATAGGAGTTGGGAGAATTGAAAAACTTTGCTTCATGTAAGGAGGAAAATATGGACTTCCTTGGAACAAGCTGAAAGAAGGGGGGGGGGGAATCCCTGGAAAAATAGTGTGAGGCTATTTAACATGAACCACAAGCCCACAGTATGTCTGTCAAACGGGAAACAGCATTTTTAGTAAGAGGAAGTAATCCAGAAATGATATAACTCCAGTCGTAGCTGAAATCAGAGCCAAAAACTATCAGGAGAACCTCAGTCTTTTATGTATTTATAAACAGTCTCTGAGAAAACAACTACAAAAAAAAAAAATCCACAACATAAGGAATAGGGATTCTAAGTGATCTTAACAAAATATCAAAGGCCAGGCGATAGCAGTTGATATGTGCTTTTTTTTTTTAATCATGGGATCAGGTATTGTGCTGATTAAATTAGTAAAATTGCTAATATATTTGGAAATTTAGAGAAAGTGGCTCTGGATTCATTATAATCCCCTGTGTTTGTGATGTGTGTGTTTGGGTTGCAGGGTAGCCAGCTGATGTCCTTTTGATGTTCTAAACTGTCAAGAGAATAAAACCTAAGCTCACGTGTCTGTTCATAACCCGTGCACTTGTCTGTGAATTCTGAGTTGGCACAAACATTTCTACCAGAAAGAGTGTTCAACATTTGCTTGGTAGCTGGTTCCGTGGGCAAGGTTGGAATTGCCAGCAGGAACATGTAGAAAGAATGGAAAAGACTCAACAGTAGTCTTGGGAGACAGTATATCTAAGGGGCAGGTGCAGGCAAAGACCTGAGAATGGAGACCTGATACAGAACAGAAACACAGTGGCAAGAAGTTGGTATTTCGTTTATCATATTACACAAGGGAGAGAAAGATGGTAAGAAGGTCAGGGACTTGATCCTGTAGGAGTCTGACATGTAGATACTCTATTTGGCATTGGGGAGGTCAGTTTCAGCGAGTGGTGGAAATGGAAGATAGACTGTGTTGGTTGAGTAGCAGTCATGAGATGAAAAAGCCTGATCTTAAAAAAAAAAAAAAAAAAAAAAAGCATTCCTGGCTGAACTTTGCATCCCCCCAGTAATCTCCTGTGGAGAATCTGGCACAGGACAGATGTTTAATAATACCATCATTTGTTCCCTTACAGTCTGGATCTCTCTGCCTCCTCCAGGGAACTGCTCTGGGTACTCCCCCTAGGGTCTACTGTTAAGTTTCCTGCATCTCACCTTGTGATTGCACCTCCTAAGGGTACTTGACAGGCATCCTTGTGAGCTCTTGATATTAAGCCATCACCCCCAGTTCCGCAGGGGCTAACCTCTGCCTGCCTACTAGTGAGGGCTTGATGCTTGTTATTCCAGAGAGGATAGAGAGGGCATTACAACATACACAAGGTTTCACTGAGCTAATTTCACAGAGTGATGACAGTTCATTCATTATAAGTGCAAATGTTAGAATAAAGGAAACACACTGTTTAACAGCTGTGGGTTTAAGAGATGGTGTTGTCAATCACGGTCTCTCACTGGGCAAAGACATGTTTAATTAGCTGGTTTGAGATAATGATCAAATGGGAGATAATGCTCTAAAATGGATGAACGAGAGTTGGATGCTACCTAGATTATTCTTTTATCCTCTGTGGTACTGACCACCTGATCAGCACGACCCACTGTTTCTCTGCCATCATTTTACATCTCAATGCTCTGCCTCTTCTGGTGTGGAGGTATTTCCTCAGCCATGAATGGCTGCCACCTAGCCTTAACATTTCATCTCTCCTCTCGGTTGCAGATAGGTTGTGGTTTCCCTGGGTCTTCTCCTCTGGTTCCATTCCTTTGAGTCTTTTAGGAGTGTGCCTTTGAAATAAGGGATTGCACCAGAGTAAGCATCGTGTGCCTTCTCTTTCAAAGAAGAGTCTAAAACATCTTGCCTCTCTGTTATATGCTAAGCACTTCCACAAATTTTATCTAATTTAATCTTTACTGCAACTCAGTGGAGGATGTTTTATTATCCCATCTTAGAGATAAAGAAATTGAGCCTCAGATAAGTGACTTGCTTATGATGATTTATCTATTTTACAATAAAACTGTAATTTATAACCAAGTCTGTCTTACCCAGGGCATTGCATTCCATAAGGCATATTAAATCCACGTGATGACTTAGCGCCCTAGAGCGCGGGATATTCCCCCACCTGGAATGCTCTTCTCCTGTGGCTGGAATCTTCTTTTCACTCAGGCATAAGCTTAAATATTGTCCCCTCATAGAGCCTCTTATGACCACTCTAGCCTCCAGCACTTTCTTTCATAATAAGGCTATTATCAGTACTTGTCAGTTTATTATTTATTTAGAATCTCTATTATGTATCTTCTCCTTCTAGAATGAAAATTCTGTGATAATAGACCTCTTGTCTTTCCTAGTCAACACCATATCCAGTCTCCTTAACAGTGTCTGGTATATCCTGGCCACTCAATAATTTCTTGTTAAGTACGTAAATAAAGGATTAAATGAATGACTGAATAAATAAATCAGTAGAAATTTCTTTTTTTCATCAACTACACTTTTTTAAGTTTTACTCTACAATATAAATTATACATCAGTAGTTCTAGAAAGGAATGAAACATTATTTTCAAACTGAATTGTGCTTAGTTGGTTTAGAATAACATACACAGGTTTAATAAATAAAGGCCAGTAGAAAAAAAAATGAACACTGATGTGGACATAAGGGAACTTGAGTTTTACTGCTAATTTAGCAATATTTGGCTATATGATTCAAATAAGTAACTTTTGTAGACCAAAATATTCCCTTCTTTCTTGGTTTAAAAATATAAATGTATGTGTAAGTATTTGCCTAGTTTTCTAAGGTAAAGTCTCAGTTAACACTCAGGGACTTGGGCACTTGGAAAGTGTTCCCCCCAAAAGAGTGCTTGTGATTACAGGGCATGAAAAAGAACACATCCGTTTACACTCCTACGCGTCTGAGTATTTTAGTTTCCTATTGCTACTGTAATCAGTTACCACAAACTTAGTGACTTAAAACAGCACAGACTTTTTCCTTTTCCTTTTCTGGAGGTCAGAAGTCCTATGTGGGTCATTTTCCATGGAAGGTAACCTATTTGCAGGTTTGAGGATTAATATGAGGGCATCTTTGAGAGTCTGTTCTACCTACACCAAATGTTTCAGTCTTCTTCCCATGGCAAAGCTATACATGATCAGGCCTTCATGTCTCCTACCTTGTTTTGTGTTATTTGCCTTTTCATGCACTGTATTCTACTACATTACTTCTTTCAACTCCCCATGGTCTTCCCCAACACAGGATATGTGCACACATTCTTACCTATACTTGGATTTCCCCCCATTCTTACCTATCCACTTATTTCCTTAAATAGATCATTCCCCTGTGTGCTCCCATTCTTGTCATTAAGCCTTACACGTTGTTTTGTATCTTTTTATTTGTGTGTGTGTTTGCTTCCCCCAGTAGAAAGTAAGCCCTGGAAAAGAGGAACTGTGTTTGCTTTGCCCTTTGTGATACCTCCAGTGCTTTGAATAATGCTTAGTACAGGGCAAGCAGTCAACCGATCTCTGTTAAGTGAATGAACCGACAAATGGCTTGGGGTCCTTTTAAAGACACTGCTCTTTATTTTAATACGGAAGGTAATTTTAAAGAGAGTAAGATCAGGATTGGTTTAACACAATCTTTTTACATTTTAAAAACATTAACTTGGCTGATACGTACAGAATGGTTCAAAGGAAAACAAGAGTGGATGCATGGATGCATGAAGGCTCATCCACATAAGAACTGATGTGTGCTTGACCTAGTGGTGATGAGGATGGAGAGAAACTTTGATGTCAGGGAGAAACAAGTATAAAGAATGATGGTTAGGTTTCTTCTTTAGGCAGCTGAATGTTTATGCCATTCGCTGAGATAGGGAACAATGGAAGAGACAGCTCTTTGGCAAGGAAGACTGAGTTTAAAGTCAGAGATACTGAGTCTGAGATAACTTAAGGATGTCCAAGTGGAGAAACCACGTGTGAGATTGTTTTACCTGGGGGACTACATATTCTGTTTTGCTTCAGACAGTCAGGATTATGCTGGTTGTTCCAGTGTCTTAATCCATAATACCTCCTTTTACTCTCAATGCCAGTTCTTTACTTTTACTTTAGATTTATTGCATCAGACCTTGTCAGTATTGGAGCAAATTTGGTAGTATACTGCATCTAAATTTAAGTACTAGGAATAGACATTATTGCTTAAGGAGAGAGCTTAGAGTGAGAAAAGAAAAGGATCAAGGACCAAGGCTTTACAAATTTCAATAATGACATTGAGAATGTTGAGCTTACAAAGGAGATAGAGAAGGTATGTCTAGTTCTACAGAAAACAAGCGAAGATACAAAAATTACTATATTTCTATGTAAAAAATATCAAATGCTTCCAAGTTGATACTCTTGATACGAATTAAGCTCTATGAGCAATATTAACATGTTTGATCCTAAGACCCCCATTATCCTTTCCATAATAGCACTCTTGAGACAGCATTATCATATGATTGAAAGAGAGGAATCGGAGCATGGAAAAAAGGAGAGAGAAGGCAGGAGGGAACAATGTTGATCCAGGCCTGAGCCAGAAAGGATATCTGTTCCTTCTGTTTGGTGAAGCAAATTGTGGAGAAGTTTGGGGACGTGTGAATTTCAGGCTGTAAGGACTTCAAACCATCTTCCAGAGTTGCTAGATATTCACAGCACACACAGTGGTGCTATGAGCCCAACAGAACCTCTATAATATTTATTCATGGAAAAAATAATTTGTTTGCTTGACTCTTTTAATATAAGTCACAGCCACCACTGTGATAGGCTGAATAATAGACCCTCAAAGATGCTCAGGTACTAATTCCTGAAACTTACATAGAAAATGGAACTTTTGTACGTGAGTAAGTTAAAGATCTTGAGATGGGAAGATTATCTTGGATTATCTGGATGGGCTCTTACCGGATGAGAGTCTTTATAACAGGGAGACAGGAATGTCAGAGTAGGAGAAAGATTTGCAGATGATAGTCTACTGGATTTAGAAATGGAGGAAAGGGCCACAAGCCAAGGAGTGCAAGTGGCACCTAGAAGCTGGAAAAGACAGAAGCAAATTCTCCCTAGAGCCTCCAGAAGAGATAGAGCTTGGCCAACACCTTGGTTTTAGCCCAGTCAATTTGGGGGAAAGGGAGAAATCATGCAGTATTTCTAAGTTTATGATCTGAGTAACCAGAGGAATGGCTCTATTTATGGGAAAGGAGATCTAGAGGAAGGGTGAGTTTAAGAGGGAAAATCAGCACTTCTGTGTCAGGTATGTAATATTGAGATTCACATTAGACCATCCAGTGGAGCTGTTGAGTGGGCACTTAAGATATATTAAGTCTGGAGTTCAAGAAAGCCATTAGGTCTGGAGATAGCTAGAGAGAGACATTTCATAATGCTAACAGCTTAATGATCAATTCCAGTAGGAATCAATATCAGCATGCTCTTGGTAACAGAGCTTCGAGTTTAATGCAAAGACTGACAGAAGCACAGAGGGAAATAGACTAATCCAAATCAAATCTAGAAATTTTATCACTCCTTTCTCAGTAACTGATAAAAGAAGCAGTAAGGATATAAAAGATTTGGACAAAATGATTAGTACATTTAACAGAATAGGTTATATATAGAACATTGCACACAACAAACACAGGATAAACATTATTTTTTCAAGTATACATGGAACATTTACCAGCATTGACTACATGCTGGGTGGTAAAGGGAATTTCAGCAAATTTCAAAGGATTGAAATTCTACAGTGTAGGCTCATTGAACACAGTAATGTTAAGCTAAAATTCAGTAACAAAAAGGATAGCTAGGAAATTCCCATATGGCTAAAACTTGAGCACAGTTTTAATACCCATGTATCAAGATAAATATTCAAGTAAAATTATAAAATATTTAAACTGAATGATAATAAAAATTTTATCAAACTTTTTAGAATGGAAGCAAACACAATCTTAGAACAAAATTTATAACCTTAAATATGAATAAAATAAAAGAATAAAAGCTGAAAAACTAGTGACCTGAACATGTATGTCAAAAAGTTAGAAAAAGTAAAACAAATTAAACTCACATAAAACTTAGAGAAAGAAGCCATAAAGATATAAAAGTAGAAAATAAGTGAAATTGAAAACATGCAGGGAAGAGATTAAAAGTACACGCTGTTTGATGGGGAGGGTATAGCTCAAGTGGTAGAGTGCATGCTTAGCATGGATGAGGTCCTGGGTTCAATCCCCAGTGCCGCCTCTAAAAATAAGTAAAATAAACAAATCTAATTACCTACCTCCCCACTAAAATACAAGCTGTTCCTTAACAAGACTAATAAAATTGTTAATGCACTGACAAGAATGAAAAAAGAGGACTCAAATATTCATTCTTAGGAACGAAAAGGGAGCATCAGTATAGATGCTGAAGAGACAAGACAGACAGTGAGAGTGTATGGTGAATGACACTTTGACAATAGATTTGAAAATGTAGACTAAAGAAATATCTAGAAAAAGAAAATAATAGAACCGGTGAAAGGAGAAAACTGTAAGAGAACTCTAAAAAGAAGTTGAATCTGGAATTTAAAACTTTCCAGCAAAGAACAGTTCATACCAGATGAAATGTCTTTGGAAAATTCTGCCAACATTTAGGAAAAAAATAATGAAAGTTGAAAGCTTTCTTTCTGAGATTTGGAATAAAACAAAAATTTTTCCTCAGAATAGGAATGTAAAGATTACTACTTTATTTGTTTTGTGTGTCCAGAATAACCTAAATGTCACAATTCAAGTGCATTATGTCAACGAATAATAGAGGCCAGTCTCACTCTTGAAGATAGATCCAGAGAGCCCAACACATTTTTGCAAACAGAGCCGTGAAGCTATATGTAAAACTTCATGACTCTGTTGGGTTAACTCCACAGTAACAGAATATGGAAGAACAATTATATGATCAGTGCAAAAGATGCAAAGATGTTGATAAAATTTCACATCCATTCATCTTTGATGACTTAGCAACCTAGGAATAAAAGGGAACTGCCTTGATCTGGTAAAGAATATCTGTAAAGTCTTGTTCCAAATACCATACATAATGCAGTATGATATTTTATAAATTATACAAGCACACCACAGAAGTGGTAAATAGCTCAGATTCATACCTACTCATACATAGGAGGAATTGTTTTAAACAAAGGAGGAATTACAGAGCAGTAGGAACAAAAATATAATATAGTGAATAATAAATGATGCTGGATCATTTGGATATCCATGTGGACAAAAATGGAATTTGACCCCTATCCTGTACCTAATGCAAAAAAAAATTTCAAGGGAGCTGTAAATCTATATATCAACTGCAAAACAACAAAGCTTCCAGAAGACAATATATGAAAATATGCTCATGATCTCGGTGTAGAAAAATATTTTTAAACTAAGACAAAAATGGAGGGAGGCTATAGCTCAAGTGGTAGATCACATGCTTAGTATGCACGAAGTCCTAGGTTCAATCCCCAGTACCTCCTCTAAAAATAAATAAACCTAATTACCTCCCTCTCCCCTGCCAAAATAAAATAATTAAATAATACAATAGATAAATAAATAAATAAAATAATAATAAATGACATACATACCTGTAAGTATAAAGGAAAATACTGAAAAAGGGACTATATTAAAGTTAAGCACTTTTTAAAACAAAAGACAGTATTAATAAAGGAAGACAAAAAACAGCTACAGAGTGGAAGAAGATGTTTTTTGTAGCCAATATAACCAATAAAACCCTTGTGTACAGAATCTATAACTATTTCATTAAAAAAAATAAGGCTACCCAACCAAAAACTGGGCAAGAGGACTGAACAAACATTTTTACCAGTGTCCAGTTGACCATTAATATATTTTTAAAAGTCCTCAACTTTATAATAATCAGAGAAATGGAAGTACAGTCACAATTTAATACAACATTCCCCTCACCAGAAAAACTAAGAGAAAAAGAAAAAGAAAGACTAATATTTCAAAGTGCTGACAAATATGTAGAACCAAAAAAAAAAAAAAAAAAATTCTCGTAGACTGCCACTGGGAGAGTAAGTTGGTGTGTTTTAGAAAACATTATTCTATTAGTGAATTATCTATTCAAGTTGGAGATACATAAAGCTTACCATCTCTCACTTTTACATCTATCTGTAGATCCCAAAGAAATACCTATAGATATGAACCAACAGATGTGCAAGGATGCTTATAGCAGCATTATTGATAAGAGCCCCCAACTGTAAACAATCCAATGTCTATCAAGAATAGAATGGATAAAGAGGCATGCTCATATGCTAGAAGACTTTTTAACTATGAAAATGTATAGATTACAGCTTTGTGCCACGTGATGACTCTCGCAAACACGATGTTAATCGAAAGAAACTAGATCCAAATAATTTTGTACCATATGGTTCTGTTTGTATAAGTTTAAAACATCGGGCAAGATAAACTACAGCCTTTGAGGATGCGCGCATAGGTGGTAAGACTACAAAGCAAAGTTAAAAAGTGCTAAGTAAAATTAAGAATAGCTAACTTTGGAGTGGAGAGACCGAGGAATTGGCAAGGGTAGAGTGGGGCTCCTGAGGGACTGACACTGTGCCATTGCTGTTATTGGGCTGTGTGGTAGTTAATTGGTTGCTTTCTTCTTTGAAATGTATGTTATATTTACCAGTTAAAACACTGTACGTCTGTGTGTGTGTGTGTGTGTGTGTGTGAGAGAGAGAGAGAGAGAGAGGGATTGAGAATGAGGCTGAGAGTGAGAAATTGCTTATGAATTCAACTTTATAAAGAATTTTGACTGCAAAAAGAAAAAGAGAAGCATCGTGGCAGTTGTTAAGGGAATGTGGGTGTAAATGCAGCCGTTTTTTAAGATAGGAGATATTACAGTATATTTGCATACTATTGCTAAATCTGCAGGAGGGACAGGGACATCAGTGAGGTTGAACCCAGAGAAAGTGACAAAGTGTGAAGCCCTTGAAGATGGAGGAGTGAGCTGCAGACGTGAATGGAGGGATCAGCCTTGAAAAGAAAGAGCTCCCCCAAAAAAGGGTCTTGAAGAAAGTTGAGATGAGTGTAAGCGTAGCAAGGTTTGCAGGGCTGAGTCTTAGAAAACTATCTCTTTCCTTAGTAAGCGGTGGACCTCAGCCCCAACTCAGGCTCACCTCAGGCTCTGCAGGCTTCTTTCTGTTCCTGCAAAAGATCACGGTCCTTCCTACCGAAGCACCTCCACACATGCTGTACAGTGAATGCACTCTTGGCCCCTTCCTCCTGGTTAATCCTGTAAATCTCAGCTGAACCAGCACATATGCAGGAAAGCCTGACCTGACTCCCCAGGACACACTGTCCACTCCCAGGGCAGCTTTCCCTCACAGCACATACCCCTGCCGGGACTGCAGATTCATTTACCGTAGGCTGTCCTCGCACAAGACAGTGTGTGCTGTGTATTCAGGGAGGATTTCTTCCTTAGACTCACCCCTGGCACACAGTGCCTGGCATCCTGTAGGTGCCATTTTCTCAGTGCACGAATGCATGGATCAGTGAAGGTCGTGCAGAATATTCTTAGAAATATTACTTGAAGAAGTTATAATTTGTTGGCAAGAAATGTTATTAGCAATAATGTTTCTGCTCACTGATCAAATGCTCTCCTGTATTTAACCTAATAAATCATATATTCATTTAGACAGCCATTCATTACTAAACATGTATTTAGCTGATGTTATGAGAATGGTCACAGAAGCAATTCAGGTTTTATGTACGTAAAATCGTTCTGGGAGAACAGCCCCTGGCTTTGGAGTTTATAGTTTAAATTTTAATTCCAGCTCTTTTTCCTACAAATTTTTTCCTAAAGTATGTGAGCTTTTATCTTCTTATTAGTAAAATCCTCATTCATCTCTTACATTATTTTTGTACAGATTGCATATGGCAACCTGCATAAAGACTTGTAAGATGCCCAGTGCAGAGCTGTGTTCTGCCCTCAGTTAATATCTAGGCAGAGAAGTGAGGCAGGAAGCTTGTGCCTTAAGTGAGATTCTGCTCATTAATGGGGATGGGGGACTGATGCTAAAGGAGGTTGTGAGTTGATCCGCAAATCCTTAGATAAATACAGAGTCACAGCTGGAAGGAACTTAAAATTCATGTAGTCAGAATGAGACTCTGTAACCCTGAGAGGGGAAAGGGCTACTGTGGGTCGATGGCTTCATCTTGGAGCAGAGGGCAGCCTGTATCTTAGAGACAACACGCTTCTTCCTCCCTTGCCTGTAGGGGCTCTCGGCTGGGGTGCTAACAGGCAAGCTATTTTGAGCCAGGAGTTGCATAAAGAAAGGCTCACAGCAGTGCCCAGCCTTGGTCTTGCCATTGTGTTGGCCTCCTGTGATGCTCCCCTCCTTGCAAGGCACTTTGTGTCAGCAGGAATGTGAGACAAGTTGTGAAATTCAATTAATTCTACAGCCAGCCCACACACCTCCTTCCAGGGCCAGCCCCGCCGGGACCAGGCAGTGCTACCAGCTCTCAAATAGGAGGCTTTCTGACACTCCGCCCCTTCCCGTCTACCAGCTCTTTCTGAGGTCTTCCCTCACTCTCTTCATTCTGTTCTTGATGGAAGACACAGCTGATGTATGGGAATGTTTCTGTATTAAAATACTGTTGCATACCTGAATTTGATTTGGAATCTCTGAAAGCTTGAATTATAGAATTGCTTTTGTTGAAGTTGGGATGGAGTGACTAAGATACACTCACCATCTCTCTTGAGCTATAAAGAGAGTAAAAGCAAAAAACATGAATGTCTATATAACTAACGTCCCACAATGTTGCTGTTACCTCTATAATTCTTTGTCTCCAGTAAGATCTTAAAGAATTTGCCCCAAGTCTTTTAAACAAAAGTAAAGAATAATATCCCTTACAAATATAGATGTAAAATTCCTCTTAAAAATACTAGCAAACTGGATCCAGCGGCATATAAAAAGGATTATACACCATGACCAACTGGCATTTAACCCAGAAAATGCAAGTTTGGTTCAAAATATCAAAATTAATGTAATACACCATACTAATAGAATGAAGGTGAAAAATACACGTTATCTCAACAGAAGCATAGAAAGTGTTTGAAAAAATCCAACACCTTTCATTATAAAAAAACGTAACAAACTAGGAACAGAAAGGAATTAACTCTGAGAAAGGTTATTTATGAAGAAAACATGGTGAACATCGTACTTAATAGTGAAAGGCTGAAAGCTCTCCCTTTGTATTAGAGGTTCTAGTCGGGATAAATAAGTGGCATCCAAATTGGAAAAGAAGTAAAATTATTTCTATTTGTTGATGACATGTTTTTAAATGTAGAAACCCTTAGACAATCAGTGAAAAATGCTTATTAGAACTGACAAATGAGTTCAGCGAGGTTGTAGGATAGAAAATCAATACATAAAAATCAGTTGTATTCCTTACTGTAGGAAATAGCAATCCAAAAATGAAATCAATTCCATTTACAAGAGCATCAAAAGTATTAACTAATAGAATTAAATTTCATAAGGAAATATAAGACTAGTATACTTAAAAATATAAAATATTGCTCC